>NC_090380.1:116634274-116945941 GCF_036365525.1 Heterodontus francisci
AGTCCGTGTAGATATGCAGCAAGACTTGGACAATATCCAGGCTTGTGCTGATAAATGGCAAGTAACATTCGTGCTACACAAGTGCCAGGCAATGACCATCTCCAACAAGAGAGAATCTAACCATCTCCCCTTGACATTCAATGGCATTACCATCGCTGAATACCCCACTATCAACATCCAAGAGGCTACCATTGGTCAGAAACTGAACTGGAGTAGCCACATAAATACTGGGGCTACAAGAGCAGGTCAGAGGCTAGGAATCCTGCAGCGAGTAACTCACCTCCTAACTCCCCAAAGCCTGTCCACCATCTACAAGGCACAAGTCAGGAGTGTGATGGAATACTCTCCACTTGCCTGGATGGGTGCAGCTCTAACTACGGCACAGTGGCGCAGTGGTTAGCACCGCAGCCTCACAGCTCCAGCGACCCGGGTTCAATTCTGGGTACTGCCTGTGTGGAGTTTGCAAGTTCTCCCTGTGTCTGCGTGGGTTTCCTCCGGGTGCTCCGGTTTCCTCCCACATGCCAAAGACTTGCAGGTTGATAGGTAAATTGGCCATTATAAATTGCCCCTAGTATAGGTAGGTGGTAGGGAAATATAGGGACAGGTGAGGATGTGGTAGGAATATGGGATTAGTGTAGGATTAGTATAAATGGGTGGCTAATGGTTGGCACAGACTCGGTGGGCCGAAGGGCCTGTTTCAGTGCTGTATCTCTAAATCTAAAATAAATCTAAAATCTAAACACTCAAGAAGCTCAACTCCATCCAGGACAAAGCAGCCCGCTTGATTGGCACCCCATCTACAACCTTCACTCCCTCCACCACCGACGCACAGTGGCAACAGTATGTACCATCTACAAGATGCACTGCAGCAACGCACCAAGGCTCCTTAGACAGCACCTTCCAAACCCGCGACCTCTACCAACTAGAAGGACAAGGGCAGCAAATGCATGGGAACACCACCACCTGCAAGTTCCCCTCCAAAATCCTGGAACTCCCTTCCTAACAGCACTGTGGGTGTACCTACCCCACATGGACTGCAGCGGTTCAAGAAGGCAGCTCACCACCACCTTCTCAAGGGCAATTAGGGATGGGCAATAAATGCTGGCCTGGCCAATGACGCCCACATCCCCTGTATGAATAAAAAAAAAATTGGAAATGAACAGAGTCCTTGAATGATTGGATGATTTTTGACTTCTAGTCAAACAGCCCTTTCCCCACTGATGCTCAATCTTTTCCAATGCAAGTTTTGAGACAAAGTGTGAAATAACATTTTCTTTTAATGCCACTAGGTTTTCTTTTCTCCTGGGTGTTTGCTCGCAGCAGTGTCCGAGGGAATCATCTTTAACTCCTGGAGAGTCCAGGACAATCTTGGAGGGTTGGTAAACCCAATCTCATATGCCTCAAAAACCAGGTGTGCTAAAATGTGTCTGAGCAGGCAACAGTATTCGAACAGCCTCACCCTTAGCTGTCCAATTGTGGTGGTGGGGGAGCATGGGGTAGGGTAGTTAAAATTTCCACCCGAGTGCCAGGAGGCTATTCAACTACAGAAATGGGCACAACAGCACTCCTGCTTCTGCCCTAATACAATCCGCATTTCTTGCCCGAAGTCATAGGTACCCAGTGAACGAGGAACCTTGAGGTTGGGAGTTCAAATCCCACTGGGACAATTGAAACTGAAGTCAATAAAACTGGTCATTTGTGGCCTGGCACCAGGAAAGTGACCATCAAAATTGATACAGCCAATGAAGAACTTTTTGAAGTGCAGTCACTGTTGTCATGTAGGAAACGTGGCAGCCAATTTGCGCACAACAAGCTCCCACGAACAGCAATGTGATAATGACCAAAATAATCTGTTTCTTTAGTGATGTTAGTACAGGGATAAATGTTGGCCAGGACACTGGAAGAAATCTTCTGTTCTTCTTTGAAATAATGTCATGGGAGCGTCACACCTGAAAGACGGCACCTCTGACAGCGCCGCTGATTACTGGCATCGGGAATGTGAACCTAGATTTTGTGCTCACATCTCCAGAGTGGTACCTGTTGGGTTATTGTAAAACCCAATAGATTCATTAATGTCCTTCAGGGAAGGGAATCTACCATTTCAGTCTCGCACCATGTGGCTGTCTCTTTGAGAAGGGCAATAAACAAACAGGATTTACCAGTGTTGGCCACAACCCAGGAATAATGTGAGAAAATTAGGAAGTGACAATACTGGCAGTATTTCCCTCACCAGTCCAGGGGCACTGAGAGAAACTGTAGTGTCCACCATGGATAATATATATTAGTCAGTAATAAATTCAATAGGGAATTCAGGAGAAACTTCTTTACCCAGAGATTGCTGAGAATGTGTTGAGGCAAATAGCATAGATGCATTTAAGGGGAAGCGAGATAAGTACATGAAGGAGAAAGGAATAGAAGGATAGGGTGGCACAGTGGCGCAGTGGTTAGCACTGCAGCCTCACAGCTCCAGGGACCCAGGTTCGATTCTGGGTACTGCCTGTGTGGAGTTTGCAAGTTCTCCCTGTGACAGCGTGGGTTTTGGCCGGGTACTCCGGTTTCCTCCCACATGCCAAAGACTTGCAGGTGATAGGTAAATTGGCCATTGTAAATTGCCCCGAGTGTAGGTTGGTGGTAGGGAATATGGGATTACTGTAGGGTTAGTATAAATGGGTGGTTGTTGGTCGGCACAGACTTGGTGGGCTGAAGGGCCTGTTTCAGTGCTGTATCTCTAAATAAAAAAAATAGATATGTTGATAGGGTGAGATGAAGCAGGATGGGAGGAGACTGTTGTGGAGCAGAACACTAGCACAGATCAGTTGTGTAGACAGGCTGGTTTCTATGCTGTATATTCTATGTAGTTCTATGGTCTGTGTTGGTGTCCATACTCCACACTGACCACATCTCGCAATTCTAATTACCTTATCCCACCCTGCGCCCATATTCCTCTCATCCCTTTCCTTGTATTACAACAGTAACTACGCTTCAAAAAAGTACTTCATTTTCTTAAAGTTCCCTTAAGGTTCTTCTCCGGATATGAATTCTGCCAAAACCCTCCAGGCATGGAGAGTGGCCATTTATGGCGTCTTACCTGGGGGAAGACGAGCCTTTGGCTGGGAGTTTTCCCGCTTGCTGGCCTTGCTCAGGCGCTGTTTGGCGCCGTGGATCTCATTCTGCCAATGATCCGGAAGGTCTCGACAATCTGCCAGGATCGTGCGGCCTTCTGGAAGATGCCGGGCGTCCGTGCCTTCCCTTCCTCGGAAGCCGCTGGTCTTTCTGTCTCCGGCTCGCTCCACTTTCTGCTCCACTGCATGCGATTTTGGTACCATGGATGGCCAGGCCTCCAGGTGGCTCTTTGCCTGGAAGGTGGGTGATTTGATGGTGGGAGGGGGAATCGGTGGCGGAGGCAGCTCTGAGGTTGCAAAAACATAAAAATAATTTATTTTTTCATTAAGTTTTCACGTTTCAAAATCCCTCCCACACCTACTTCGCTCCCAGGCCCTGGATAACAACAGCATCTTGTATTTATATAGCGCCTTTAATGTAGTAAAAACATCCCAAGGTGCTGCACAGTAGTGTTATCAAACAGAACTGGACACGGCCACATAGCGAGATATTAGGACAGGTGCCCAAAAGCTTGGTCAAAGAGGTAGGTTTTTATGAGCGTCTTAAAGGAGGAGAGAGAGGTGGCAAGGGGGAGAGGTTTAGGGAGGGAAGTCCAGAGTTTAGGGCCCAGGCAGCTGAAGCACGGCTGCCAATGATGGAGCGATTAAAATTGAGTGATGGGCAAGAGACCAGAATTGGAGGAACACAGATATCGTGGAGGCTTAGAATCATAGAATGTTTAAGGCACAGAAAGAGACCACTTGGCCCATTGTGTCTGTGCCAGACAGAAAAACGATCCACCTATTCTAATCCCACCTTCCAGCATTTGGTCCGTAGCCCTGCAGATTACGACACTTGAGGTGCATATCCAGACTCCTTTTGAATGAATGGAGTGTTTCTGCCTCAACTACCCTTTCAGGCAGTGAGTTCCAGACCCCCACCACCCTCTGGGTGAAAAAATCTTTCCTCATCTCCTCTCTAGTTTTTCTACCAATCACTTTAAACCTATGCCCCCTAGTCACTGACCTAGACCCTTCACCTCCACTCTATCCAGGCCCCTCAAAATTTTGTACATTTCAATCAGATTTCCCCTTAGACTTCTCTGTTCCAAGGAGAACAACCCCAGCTATCCAACCTTTCCTCATAGCTGCATTTTTCCAGTCCTGGCAACATCATCGTAAATCTCCTCTGTTACCCTCTCAAGTGCAATTACATCCTTTCTGTAATGAGGTGACCAGAATTGCACACAGTACTCAAGTTGTGGCCTAACCAATGAGTTATACAGTTCCAGCATAAACTCCTTGCTCTTGTATTCTGTACCTCGGCTAATAAAAGAAGGGATTCCATATGCCTTCTTAACCACCTTATCAACCTGTCCTGCTACCTTCAGGGATCTGTGGACATTCACTTCCTCTACATTTCGCAGTATTTTCCCATTAATCGTGTATTCCTTTGCCTTGTTTGACCTCCCCAAATACATCACCTCACACTTCTCTGGGTTGAATTCCATTTGCCACTTTTCTGTCCATCTGACCAGACCATCAATATCTTCCTGCAGCCTACATCTATCCTCCTCGCTATCTACCACACGGCCAATCTTTGTGTCATCTGCAAACTTCTTGATCATGCCCCCTACATTTATGTCTAACTCGTTAACAAATACCACAAAAAGCAGGGAACCCAGTACTGAGCCCTGCAGAACGCCACTGGAAATGGCCCTCCAGTTGCTAAAACACCCATCAACAATTACCCTTTGTTTCCTGCCACTGAGCCAATTTTGTATCCACTTTGCTGCATTTCCCCGGATCCCATGGGATTTTTTTTTTAACTAGTCTGCCATGTGGAACCTTGTCAAAAGTCTTGCTAAAATCCATGTAGACCATATCAACTGCACTAACCTCATCTATCTTCCTTGTTACTATTTCAAAACATTCGATAAAGTTGGTCAAACAAGATGTTCCCTTAACAAATCCATGCTGCCTATCCTTGATCAACCTGTGCCTTTCTAAGTGACAATTTATCCTGTCTCTCAGAATAGATTCCAATAATTTGCCCACAGATGAGATTAGACTGACTGGCCTGTAATTATTCAGTCTATCCCTCGCTCCCTTTTTAAACAGAGGTACAACATTAGCAGTCCTCCAATCCTCCAGCACCACACCTGTATCCAGTGAGGACTGGAAAATGATGGTCAGACCTTCTGCTATTTCCTCTCTTGCTTCTTTTTTTTTCAAGAGAGAGATACAGCACTGAAACAGGCCCTTTGGCCCACCGAGTCTGTGCCGACCATCAACCATTTATACTAATCCTACATTAATCCCATATTCCCTACCTCATCCCCACCTTCTCTCAATTCTCCTACCACCTACCTACACTAGGGGCAATTTTTTTACAATGGCCAATTTACCTATCAACCTGCAAGTCTTTGGCTGTGGGAGGAAACTGGAGGACCCGGCAGAAACCCACGCAGGTCACAGGGAGAACTTGCAAACTTCACACAGGCAGTACCCGGAACCAAACCCAGGTCACTGGAGCTGTGAGACTGGGGTGCTAACCACTGCGCCACTGTGCCACCCCTTTTAACAGCCTGGAGTACAGTTCATCTTGCCCTGATGATTTACCAACTTTCAAGGACGCTAATCCCATTAATACTTCCTCTCTCCCTATGCTTATCACATCCAATACTTCACACCCCTCTTCCTTAACTACAATATCTGCATTGCCCCCTTATTTTATGAAGATAGATGCAAAGTATGCATTAAGAACAATAGCAACATCTTCTGCCCCTACACATAGATTATCTTTTTGGTCTTTTATGAGCCCTACTCTCTCCTTAGTTATCCTCTTATTCTTAATGTATTGATTAAAACATCTTTGGGTTCACCTTGATTTGCTTGCCCTCTCTTTGCTTTCCTAATTTCCTGTTTGATTTCACCCTTCCACTTTCTATACTCTCGGATTTCTGTAATATTGTGTTCTCGGTGTTGGACATAAGCTTTCCTCTTCTGCCTTATCTTACCCTGTAGGTTCCTTGACATGCATGGGGCTCTAGATTTGGCCATCTAACCCTTTTTCTTTGTGGAGCATGTTTACTCTGAACCCCTTGAATCTCCCTTTCAATGCTCTGACACTGAATTACCTGCAAGTAGCTGTTTCCAGTCCACTTTCGCTTAATCACTCCTCAGTTTGGTGAAATTGGCCTTGCCCCAATTGAGAACTCTAACTCCTGTTCTATCTCTGTCCTTTTCCATAATTATGTTAAAACTGACCGAATTATGATCACTTCTAGCAAAATGCTCTCCCACTGCCACTCCTTCCACCTGCCCATCTTCATTTCCTAAAACTAAGTCAAAAACTGCTCCCTCTCTTGTTGGAAGTCTAAAACTGCTCCCTCTTTGGTAGGGCTGGCGGAGATCACAGAGATAGGGAAGGGCAAGGCTATAGAAGGATTTGAAAACAAGGATGGAAGCGCACGCTGTAATCCAGCTGTTAGTAGCTGAAGGAGAACGCATAGCTTTGCCACTACTTCCTAAATGACATTATCCCAATCATAGAACCAGAGATGCTTACAGCACAGAAGGAGGCCATTCAGCTCATCCTGTTATTATTATTGGAATTATTCTCTTAACAGGAGAGAAGTTTAAAGGATGGTTTAATTGGTGAGCTCAAAATTGTAAATGTCGGCGAGTAAATAAGGAGAAACTGTTTCCATTGGCAACTGGGTCAGTAAACAAAGGTCATAGATTTAAGATAACTTGAAAAGAGCTAGAGATGTGAAGATAATCTTTTTTATGCAGAAAGTTGTGATCTGGAATGTGCTGCCTGAAAGGGCGCTGGAAGCAGATTCAATTGTAACTTTCAAAAGGGAATTGGATAAATACTGCAAAAGGAAAAAAAAAATTGCAGGGCTTTGGAGAAAGAGCAGGGGAGTGGGACTAATTGGATAGATTGTTCAAAGAGCCAGTACAGGCACGATGGGCTAAAAGGTCTCCTTCTGTGCTGCATCATTCTATAGGATCGAGTCGAGGCAGCTGCCAGAAAGGTAAGTGAAGGGTGAGGGTTGTGATCACAGAGTGTGGGGGGATCCTGTGGCAGCAGTCCAGTTTTCATTTGTGGACTCCGAAGGAACAGACGCACAAACACACTTTCCAGTACAGATCACCCAGGAACAACAGAACTTGCATTGACGTAATCAGTCAACGCGGCACAGACTGAG
The DNA here is from genome assembly GCF_036365525.1 of Heterodontus francisci. Lineage (NCBI taxonomy): Eukaryota > Metazoa > Chordata > Chondrichthyes > Heterodontiformes > Heterodontidae > Heterodontus > Heterodontus francisci. Next base: position 116,641,593 of record NC_090380.1, read on the forward strand.
GACCTTCTTTGATCTTCTGTCAGAAGGTTGTGTGTTCAAGTCCCACTCCAGAGACCTGAACACATAATCCAAGCTGACACACGAGTGCCAGTTTTTAAAAATTCATTCATGGGATATGGGCGTCACTGGCTATGCCAGCATTTATTACCCATCCCTAATTGCCCTTGAGAAGGTGGTGGTGAGCTGCCTTCTTGAACCGCTACAGTCCATGTGAGGTAGGTACACCCACAGTGCTGTTAGGAAGGGAGTTCCAGGATTTTGACCCAGCGACAGTGAAGGAACGCCGATATAGTTCCAAGTCAGGATGGAGTTTGACTTGGACGGGAACTTGCAGGTGGTGATGTTCCCATGCATCTGCTGCTCGTGTCCTTCGAGGTGGTAGAGGTCGCGGGTTTGGAAGGTGCTGCAGAGCATCTTGTAGATGGTCCACACTGCTGCCACTGTGCATCGGTGGTGGAGGGAGTAAATGTTTGTGGATGGTGTGCCAATCAAGTGGGCTGCTTTGTTCTGGATGATGTCAAGCTTCTTGAGTGTTGTTGGAGTTGCACCCATCCAGGCAAGTGGGGAGTATTCCATCACACTCCTGACTTGTGCCTTGTAGATGGTGGACAGGCTTTGGGGAGTCAGGAGGCGAGTTACTCGCCGCAGGATTCCTAGCCTCTGACCTGCTCTTGTAGCCACGGTATTTATATGGCTACTCCAGTTTAGTTTCTGGTCAATGGTAACCCCTAGGATGTTGATAGTGGGTGATTCAGCAATGGTAATGTCATTGAATGTCAAGGGGAGATGGTTAGATTCTCTCTTGTTGGAGATGGTCATTGCCTAGCACTTGTTTGGCACAAATGTTACTTTCCACTTATCAGCCCAACCCTGGATATTGTCCAGGTCTTGCTGCATTTCTACATGGACTGCTTCAGTACTGCCAGTACTGAGGAAGTGCTGCACTGTCTGATGTACTGTCTTCCTGATGTTAAACTGAGGCCCCGTTTGCCCTTTCCGATGAATGTAAAAGATCCCAAGGAGCTATTAAAAGAACAGGTGTCTTGGGACAATATTTATCACTCAATCAACATCACTAAATCTGATTATCCAGTCGTTATCACATTGCTGTTTGTGGGAGCTGGCTGGGTACAAGTTAGCAGCTGTGTTTCCTAAATTACAACAGTGACTACACTTCAAAAGCACGTCATTTGCTGTAAAGTGCTTTGGAAGTCCTGAGCTAGTGGAAGGCGCTATAGAAATGTAAGCTCAGTTCTATACTGGACACTGCATTGTCTCATTGAGCCATCGCATATGGGAGAGGCAAGAAGCTGGGAGCACTGGCAACATTAACGGAATGAAGAATATTAAAAATAATGGAGGTTCTCAGGAATAATTGTGCGATCCCACAGGAAGCGTTTAATATTCATCAAAGAAGCCAATGGATTTATGCCTTCATGCCTGTATCCTGTTTAATTCAAAACACCTGGATTTCAGGCTGACCCAGTGTATTGACCTCTAATTAAATACCCTGTTCTTTTTCAATCTAATTTACCTCAGACAAAACCACATTGCATTCCCCGGCCACGGAGTCAGCTTTTTCATTATATAATCACCCCTGGCAATGACTTCCTAATATCAGGGATTTAGGCAGACAAACCCCCGATCTATTTTAATCTTCTGTTTGATTATTGCTGTTCTCTCAACCCAATCCTAACCCTAAGGGCCACTGCTGTTGCGATTTTATCTGGAAATTAATCGCATTAAAGTTCCTCGGACCTGGTTCGAACTCCCCCTGCCCTTCATTGCAATCTTTGCTTTCATTATTTAGAACTCCGCCTGCCCCACCGCATCCTCATTCCTTCAGTTTTATCATTTCCTCTCCAAACATTGGGTGATCCGGGTACTGGAATAATTCCACAAGAACTGCCACAGGTACAGTGACATTACAGGCTGGAAAGGTTATTCAATAGAATAACAGATACCCAGGAGTGAGTTACAGGCTGGAATCTAATTGAGGGAAGCTGAAAATACTCAGCAGGTCTGACAGCATCTGTAGAGAGAGAAGCAGAGTTAACGTTTCAGGTCATCGAAAAGGAGTCTGGATATGCACCTCAAGTGCCATAATCTGCAGGGCTACGGACCAAATGCTGGAAGGTTGGGTGGATCATTTTTCTGCAGGCACAGGCACAGACACGATGGGCCGTGGCCTCTTTCTGTGCCTTAAACTTTCTATGATTCTATAGCCGGGAATGAGTTACAGGCTGGTGGCTTATATATAGAATAACTGATAACATGAGCGAAGACTTTCCACACTATGCTGAGCAGGGAGATTCCACGGTAGTTGTTGCAGTCACCGCGGTCACCCTTGCTCTTATAGAGGGTGATGATATTGGCATCGCGCATGTCCTGTGGTACTGCTCCCTCATCCCAGCACAGGCAAAGGAGTTCATGTAGTGCTCAAAGTATAGCAGGCTTGGCATACTTGATTATTTCAGGGGTAATGCTGTCCTTTCCAGGGGCTTTTCCACTGGCTAGAGAGCCAATGGCATCACTGAGATCCGATTTTGTTGGCTGTTCGTCCAGCTCATCCATGACTGGCTGCATTGAGGGCGGTCTCAGTGACAACATTTTCCCTGCAGTACAGTTCTAGGTAGTGCTCCACCCAGTGGTCCATTTGCTTGTGTTGGTCAGTGATTGTTTCCCCTGATTTAGACTTGAGGGGGATGATCTTCTTGATGGTTGGCCCAAAAGCTCTCTTAATGCCATCATACATTCCTCTGATGTTTCCAGTGTCGCAGGCCAGCTGAATACGAATAGGTGTCACCAGTAGTCATTTGCACAGCGCCCGGCTGTTCTTTGTGCAGCGCTTCTGGCTACTTTAAATGCAATAGATGTTAACTCGCAGGGGGCTTTATGTAGTTCAACAGTGCAGCGCGCTTAGCCGCTGTGACAGGTTCCAGCTCTTCAAAGTGAGATCAAAACTCCAGAAGCTGGCTGAGAGTGTCTACCCTGAGGCTTAGTGCAGCTTTCGAGCAGAGAGATCCACCATTGACATGCTGTTCTCCCTTCGCCAGCTACAGGAGAAATGCTGCAAACTATGGATGCCCCTCAACGTTGCTTTCATAGATCTCACCAAAGCTTTTGATTTCGTCAGCAGACGTGGTCTCTTCAGAATACTAGAAAAGATCGGATGTCCACCAAAGTGACTCATTCAATATGAATCACAATATGAAAGGCGCAATTCAGCATAGCGGTGCCTCATCAGACCCCTTTCCTATCCTGAGTGGCGTGAAACAGGGCTGTGTTCTCGCACCGACACTGTTTGGGATCGTCTTCTGCCTGCTGCTCTCACACGCGTTCAAGTCTTCAGAAGAAGGAATTTTCCTCCACACAAGATCAAGTGGCAGGTTGTTCAACCTTGCCTGTCTTAGAGCGAAGACCAAAGTACGGAAAGTCCTCATCAGGGAACTCCTCTTTGCTGACGATGCTGCTTTAACATCCCACACAGAAGAGTGTCTGCAGAGACTCATCGACAGGTTTGCGGCTGCCTGCAATGAATTTGTCCTGACCATCAGCCTCAAGGAAACGAACATCATGGGACAGGACATCAGAAATGCTCCATCCATAAATATCGGCGACCACGCTCTGGAAGTGGTTCAAGAGTTCACCTACCTGGACTCCACTATCACAAGTAACCTGTCTCTCGATGCAGAAATCAACAAGTGCATGGGAAAAGCTTCCACTGCTATGTCCAGACTGGCCAAGAGAGTGTGGGAAAATGGCGCACTGACACGGAACACAAGGGTCCGAGTGTTTCAAGCCTGTGTCCTCAGTACCTTGCTCTACAGCAGCGAGGCCTGGACAACGTATGTCAGCCAAGAGCGACGTCTCAACTCATTCCATCTTCGCTGCCTCCGACGAATCCTTGGCATCAGGTGGCAGGACCGTATCTCCAACACAGAAGTCCTCGAGGCAGCCAACATTTTCAGCATATACATCCTACTGAGCCAGCAGCGCTTGAGATGGCTTGGCCATGTGAGCCGCATGGAAGATGGCAGGATCCCCAAGGACGCATTGTACAGCGAGCTCGCCACTGGTATCAGACCAGGCAGCCGTCCATGTCTCCACTTTAAAGAGATCTGCAAACGCGACATGAAGTCCTGTGACATTGACCACAAGTTGTGGGAGTCAGTTTCCAGTTATCGCCAGAGCTGGCGGACAGCCATAAAGGCGGGGCTAAAGTGTGGCGAGTCGAAGAGACTTAGCAGTTGGCAGGAAAAAAGACAGAAGTGCAAGGAGAGAGCCAACTGTGTAACAGCCTCGACAACCAATTTTATCTGCAGTGCCAGTGGAAGAGTCTGTCACTCTAGAATTGGCCTTTATAGCCACTCCAGGCGCGGCTTCACAAACCACTGACCACCTCTCGGCGCTTACCCATTGTCTCTCGAAACAAGGAAGCCAAAGAGAGAGAACTGACACATGGGAGCGAGTTACAGGCTGGAATATAATCAAAATGTTCAGGTGGTTTATATATAGAATAACAGATACCCAGGAGTGAGTTACAGACTGGAATTTAATCGATGGGCTCATGGGGTTTATGTATAGAATAACAGATACTCGGATAAAAGCAAAATACTGCGGATGCTGGAAATCTGAAATAAAAACAAGAAATGCTGGAATCACTCAGCAGGTCTGGCAGCATTTGTGAAAAGAGAAGCAGAGTTAACGTTTCGGGTCAGTGACCCTTCTTCGGAACTGACAAATATTAGAAAAGTCACAGGTTATAAGTAGGTGAGGTGGGGGTGGAGCAAGAGATAACAAAGGAGGTCGAGATTGGACCAGGCCACATAGCTGACCTAAAGGACACGGACCAAAGGCAAACAATATGTTAATGGTGTGTAGAAAGACAAAGCATTAGTACAGATTAGGTGTTAATACACTGAATATTGAACAGCAGCAAGTGCAAACCTGAAAAAAAAACAGTGGGTCAGCAAACTGAACAAACTAAGATGAAATGAAATAAATGCAAAAAAAAGATTGTAAAAAATGTAAAAAAGAATGTAAAAAAAAGGAAGAAAAAATAACTAAAAATGAAAGTAAAATGGGGGGCTGTCATGCTCTGAAATTATTGAACTCAATGTTCAGTCCGGCAGGCTGTAGTGTGCCTAATCGGTAGATGAGATGCTGTTCCTCGAGCTTGCGTTGATGTTCACTGGAACACTGCAGCAATCGAAAGTGGTTTGCATTTCTATCGTGCATTCCATGACCTCATTATGTCTTGTTTAACAGCCAATATAGTTCTTCTGAAGTGCAGTCACGGTTGTAATGTAGGAAATGTGCAGCCTATTAATGCACAGCAAGCCATTGATCATTTTCCGTTCCACCACCCTTGTGAGCAACGAGTTTCAGGTCATTACCACCCGCTGCGTAAAAAAAAGTGCTTCCTCACATTCCCTCTGCATCTCTTGCCGAAAACCTTCAATCTTTTTCCCCAGTCCTTGTACCATTTTTTCCTTGTCTAACTTATCTAAGCCTGTCATAATCTTGTACACCTGTTAAATCTCCCCTCAATCTCCTTTGTTCTAAGGAGAACAAACCCAGCTTTTCCAACCTAACCCTGTAACTAAAATCCCCCATCCCTGGAACCATTCTGGTAAATCTCCTCTGCACCCTCTCAGGGACCCTCACATTCTTCCTGAAGTGTGATGACCGTGACTGGATGCAATACTCCAGTTGGGCTTTATAAAGGTTCAGCATAATGTCCCTGCTTTTGTACTCAATGCCTCTATTTATGAAGCCCAAGATTCCATATGCTTTACTAACCACTTTCTCAATATGTCCTGCCACTTTCAAAGATTGATGCACATGCACCCCCAGTCCCTCTTTCCTGCAAACTCTTTACAACTGTGCCATTAAGTATATATTGCCTCTCCCTATTCTTGTTGCTAAAATTTATCACCTCATCTGCCACCTGTCTGCCCATTCTGCTAGGCTATCTATGTTGTGTTGCAGGTGGTTCATATCATGCTCACTGTTTGCCGCATCTCCTAGTTTGGTATCTTGGCAAATTTTGAAATTCTACTCTGTATTCCAAGATCCAAGTCATTTATATATACCAAAAAAAGCCATGGCCCCAGAACTGATCCTTGGGGAACACCACTGCCTGTCATCCTCCAGGGGTACAGAGGGGATTTTGAAATTGTTCCCAGGAATGGAGAATTTTAGCTATGAGGAAAGGTTGGATAGGCTCGGGTTATTTTCTTTGGAACAGTGGAGGCTGAGGGGAGATTTATTTGAAGTGTATAAAATTAGGCTGCGCTTGCTAACAACACAACCACTAGGGAGCGCAGTACTGGCACATGTGCAAATGCAGCCTCATCGAGTGAAGCATCACTGCCTGCGATGTCTCAGGCAGCTGCCAGTCATAAAAATGGCACTGCTCAATATGTCACAAAAAACAAATTAAACCCAGACTCCTCAATGGCTGCGATCGCAGCCTCTATGCCACCCTCAACAGTATCCCATTCCCTTCTGTCATGGCGCTTCTCTTCGACGTTCTCTCATGCACTCATCTGCTTGCCACCCGCTCCCTGCCTCGCTGCTGCCTTCCCTCAGCCAATCACTCCCGTCCTCGTCACTTCCCCACACCCCCGGCCGCTCGCTCCAGATCTCGCCACTTCCCTCCTCTTGACCATTCACTCCTGTGTCGCTCCGGCAGCACCCCTCGGACACTTGCTTCCTGTCCTGCCACTTTGGACAGTCATTCCTCACCCCCACCCGCCCCAGCTTCGGGCAGTGCGGCGAGGATTGATCAGCTGAGGGGAGGAAGCAGCAAGGCCGGAAGCAAGTGGCCGAGGGAGAAAGGGCGAAGACGGGAGTGAATGGCCGAGAGGAGGGAAGTGGTGAGGCCTGCAGCAAGCAGCTGGTGAGGGCGAAGGGCGAGGGCGGGAGTGAGCAGCTGGGGGGGAAGGGGTGGAAGGGCGAGGGTGGGAGCGACTGGCTGAGGGGGGAAATGGTGAGGTGGGAAGCAAGTGGCTGAGGGAAGGCAGTGGCGAGGCAGGATGGAGAGGGAAATTGAAAGCGAGGATTGAAGCAGGGATAGCATGAGGGAGCAGGGTACTGTTAGTGGGAATGGAGCCAGGGATCGCGGCTATTGAGGGGTGAGGACGCCATTGCGTGGTGACATCAGCACGTGCACACGCGCATTTATACTGGCAAGCTGGTAAATGTTCGTACACACTGAAGACGTCTGTGGTCGCTCTGCACATGCTCTGTGTTGTTAGTAGTCACTGTGATAAAATTATAGGGACCTAGATAGAGTGGATAGTGTCGTGCCCAGTAAGGACACATCATATTCCTAACTTTTAAAATACAAACTTTATTCAATGTGGACTCCTTGAAAGGTCAGATGTCCGAATGGGCCGTTTGGCTCCTTCTGGGCAGTAAATTTCTATGAATATTGTCATGCTAGGCCCCCACCTGCCAAGAATGAGGCACATTAATTTTATCATGAACATTGATTTTAAACTGTTACTGGAATGAAGAAAGGACTTGTTAAACAGATCAGCTGTGGCTGGAAAAGACATTTGCATATTAACAAACAGTGATTGGAAGGACAAAGAACCATTCCCTGACATATTCAACCCACAATTGATCTTGATCACCAGGTATTGTGTGTAAGAGGAGCCTTCCAGAGACTGCTAAGGAGATACAATCCAAGACTTGATCAGACCAGTTAGTCACATGACTAACCTGCTGGTCAACCTGGATTTTTCTGAATTGTACGAACAGTTTGAACTCTGAGAGAGTGTCTGTTTGCTCCTGGACTGAGAAGATCTCTCCTGTCTGCTCCCATCTCCTTCTCACAAGCCTCTGAATCCACTGAAGGCACATGAACCCCAAGAAAGAAAAGTCTCCTAAAGCGAACAAGTTTTCAAAAGAATACTGGGTCCCAACGGAAAGCAAGATCGACCTACAATCAAGGACTCTACAGTGAGCTTGAAGAACTGCAACAAAAACTCTTGATATTGCCTCAGACATTTCCACTTTATTTTTCTTCTGCTCTTTTCTGTCTCTATTTGCATGTGTATCGTGTATGTATGCTAGCATGGGTGTGTCGTGTATCCGTAGGCATTAACCAAATTAGAGTTTAAGTTTAATAAATTTCAACTTTTTTTCTTTAAGCCTAAGAAAGCCTGTTTGTGCGGTTTCTTTGCCTTATAATTGGAAAGCGGTGAACAAAGATTCACCAAGGGGGAGCTAAAAACATGGGCTGTTTAAAATTAAACCCTGTTACAGTAAGACCAGGTGAAGGCTGAAAGGGAACCCTAGACCTCTTTCTCATCTGGTCGTAACAATATGCAAGTGACCCTTCATAATTGAAAGCCTTTTTTGCACTAAAATAGAGTCACAGAGCTATACAGCACAGAAACAGGCCCTTCGGCCCATCGTGTCTGTGCCGGCCATCAAGCACCTATCTATTCTAGATGGATAAAGAACTGGCTGGGCAACAGGAGACAGAGAGTAGCAGTGGAAGGGAGTTTCTCAAAATGGAGACGTGTGACCAGTGGTGTTCCACAGGGATCCGTGCTGGGACCACTGTTGTTTGTGATATACATAAATGATTTGGAGGAAAGTATAGGTGGTCTGATTAGCAAGTTTGCAGACGACACTAAGATTGGTGGAGTAGCAGATACTGAAGGGGACTGTCAGAGAATACAGCAGAATATAGATAGACTGGAGAGTTGGGCAGAAAAATGGCAGATGGAGTTCAATCAGAGCAAATGCGAGGTGATGCATTTTGGAAGATCCAATTCAAGAGTGAACTACACAGTAAATGGAAAAGTCCTGGGGAAAATTGATGTAGAGAGAGATTTGGGTGTTCAGGTCCATTGTTCCCTGAAGGTGGCAACCCAGGTCAATAGAGTGGTCAAGAAGGCATACGGCATGCTTTCCTTCATCGGACGGGGTATTGAGTACAAGAGTTGGCAGGTCATGTTACAGTTGTATAGGACTTTGGTTCGGCCACATTTGGAATACTGCGTGCAGTTCTGGTCGCCACATTACCAAAAGGATGTGGATGCTTTGGAGAGGGTGCAGAGGAGGTTCACCAGGATGTTGCCTGGTATGGAGGGCGCTAGCTATGAAGAGAGGTTGAGTAGATTAGGATTATTTTCATTAGAAAGACGGAGGTTGAGGGGGGACCTGATTGAGGTGTACAAAATCATGAGAGGTATAGACAGAGTGGATAGCAAGAAGCTTTTTCCCCAGAGTGGGGGATTCAATTACAAGGGGACACGAGTTCAAAGTGAAAGGGGAAAAGTTTAGGGGGGATATGCGTGGAAATTTCTTTACGCAGAGGGTGGTGGGTGCATGGAACGCTTTGCCAGCGGAGGTGGTAGATGCGGGCACGATGGCGTCTTTTAAGATGTATCCAGACAGATACATGAATGGGCAGGAAGTAAAGAGATACAGACCCTTAGAAAATAGGCGACAGGTTTAGATAGAGGATTTGGATCGGCGTAGGCTTGGAGGGCCGAAGGGCCTGTTCCTGTGCTGTAATTTTCTTTGTTCTTTGTTCTTTGTTCTATTCTAATCCCATTTTCCAGCCTGTAGTCCTGTATGCTATGGCATTTCAAGTGATCATCTAAATACTTCTTAAATGTTGTGAGGAAAATGATATAGTATATAAAAATATGTAAATCATCCAATAACTCAAATGAAACAACTTGCATACCACAATAAAAAGGGAACTTAGCATTAAAAAATTTAAATTACAGTTTCAAATTAAGCAATTTTAGATTATAAGTAGACTGTGGATTGCATGGTATTTATGTAACTTTATCTCTGGTACTCCATATAATGTAACAATAACCTCCCATCTGAACTATGACTGCATACTCTTACTCTGGTATGTTTTGTACAATAATGCTAACATTACACTAATATGTAGTAAAAGCCGACAATTAAAATGCCTGAGCTGTCACAGTTTTATGCTGTATCAACCTCCAAAATCCATTTAGCGAGGTCTCCAAGGGCTCAGCTTTCAAAAAAAAAATTGGACTGTAACTTCACGTGACTTTCATCCATTGTGTCAGATACTGAGCTAGGAAGGGTTGGAATCTATTCCCTTGCCACTGATAATCACCCAATTTCAGATTTCATTGCTGTACCAGCAATTTGCCAAGAGATCGAGGGATACAGATGGAGTCAGTGAGATGTAGACATTGCGATGGAGGCAGAGAGGGAGTAACAGGGAAAAAGAGAGGAACATCGGAATGGTTGTAAAGCGAGAGACAGAAAAAGAGAGACAGAGGGAGGGAGAAAGAGGCATGAGGAAAGATGGAGACATACGTACAGAGATAGGGGCTGGAATTTGCCGAGATGCAGGGACCCCGATGCCGGGGCAGGATGTCTCTTGCGATCTTCTTGGAGGCAGCCAATTAGGTCACCACCTCTGTGGGGCCACATCCAATTACGGACGGTGGGCGGACCATGGAACTGCAAGGTCCAATCAAAGGGCCCACAATGATGTCCAGCCGGCAGCCCCACTTGGAGAGGTGGGTATTGTTGATGTAGATAGGGGAAAGTGAGGTCACCTCATGATGGAGATGCCAACTGAAATATTATAAAATTGTAAAAAATACCTTTCCACAGAATGGCCTGTGGCAGTAGCTGTGAGCCGCTGGCACACACAGCTCTGGGGTGGGTTTAAAGGAGGCTTCGATGACCCCCAGCCTGGCACTGGGAGGCCTCCTCAAGGCAATGGCCAGGCTTTGGCCTCAGCAGGGGGGTCCGCCATTGGGTAGATCCCAGTGGCATCATCAATTTACCTCCATGTGGAAACTTAATTAGTTCCCCACTACTGCTGTATGAGTAGCCAGTGCCAGTCAGACCCCACTTCCAGCAAGAGTGCTCGGAGGCGGGAATGTGTCAGGGCAGCTCCCCGCCATGAGATTCTCTAATTTTGCTCCCAGTCCAGCCTCCAAACCTGCCATCTTGGGACTGGTAAAATTCAATCAGAAAGACAGACACAGAGAGGCAGAGCAAAAGAGGGGTAGACAGAGAGACACAGACATTGATAAAGATACTTACATAGAGAGAGACACAGACAAAGACAGAGACAGATATAGAGACTCAAAAACAGAAAAACACAGAATAATATAGTGAGATGTGGAGAGAGATAGAGAACAAGAGTTGTTGGGAAATAAAAAAAGAGGAAGAAAGAGAAACAGGGAAATGCAAAGAGTAAGAGAGGAGAGTAATGGTCACTGAAAGAGAGAAAGAGACAAAGGAACAGAGAGACAGACATATTCATTGAAGGAGAGACAGCAAAAGGCCGAGAAAAGCCCCCATACATAAACACAAAGAAACAGAGTCAGTCAGACTGAGAGAGAAACTGAAAAAGAGACACAGACAAACAAACACATGTGCAGAGACTGAGACAGAATTAGGGAAGAATAGAGACATTAAAGCAGACATAGCAAGAAAGATAAAGTGCATCATCTGGTATTGCCGAACCAAACATTGATATTGAAGATGCTTATCCAGGATTAAAGCTGCATTTCTGCCATTTCTCTCTGGAATTTCTTATCAGTTGACTAAGGGAAAAAAATAAATTCAATACCTCATTTTTTTGTTTGGCACACAAAAGTAATTTGCCTGGGACTCTTATCTTCACCCTTTAATTTGAAGTGTTGCCTTTTTTTCTCAACACTATCTGATATTGTACTGTATCGGGTCCCGGCCAAGACTGCTGTGCACCTGGGTCATGTTGGCATTCACCCAGTAATCAAAGAACCAATGGGGATATCGCAGTTCAATCTGACTCCAGAAGGCTTTTGAGATATTTCTGCGTGCACTGGAGAGAGACAGCAGCCTCTGTTATGTACCTAATGCTCACACAAGGCATTCCGAGTGGTGAGACAGCCCCTTTCTTATCCACCTCCTCCTTTGAGCAACATTTTAGAGATATTTTCATACTTACATAGAATTTACAGCACAGAAGCAGACTATTTGGCCCAGATGGTTTATGCTAGCATTTATGTTCCACACGAGCCTCCTCCTACCCTACTTTATCTAATCCTATAACATATCCTTGTATTCATCTCTCCCTCATGTATTTATCTCGCTTCCTCTGAAATGAATTTATACTGTTCACCTCAACCACTCCCTGTGGTAGCACGTTCCACATTCTATCCATTCTCAAGGTAAAGTGGTTTCGCCTGAATTCCCTATTAGATTTATTAGTGGCTATTTTATATTGATGACTCCGTAGTTTTGGTCTTCCCGATCATTTAGAAGGTTAAGAGATGATTTGTTCCAAGTTTTCAAGATATTAAGGAGATCAGATAGAGTAGATTGGGGAAAAGTATTTCTGCTGGTTGGGGAGTCTTGGACTAAGGGGCATAGTCGAAAAATTAGAGCCAGATCTTTCAGGAGTGAAATTAGGAAACACTTCTGCAGGTAAAGGGTGGTAGAAGTTTGGAACTCTCTTCCACAAACGGCAATTGAAACTGGATCAACGATTAATTTTAAAAATGAGTTTGATAGATTTTTGTAAACCAAAGGTATTAAGGGATATAGGGCAAAGGTGGGTAAATGGGGATAGATTACAGATCAGCATGATCTCATTAAATGGCAGAACAGGCTTGAGGGACTAAATGGCCTTCTCCTGTTTCTATGTGCCAAAGTGGAAACATCTCTGTATCTGCCCTTCATTATTTTAAAGACCTCTATTAGGTCATCCCTCAGCCTTCTCTTTTTTTTTAAGAGAAAGTGCCCCAACTTGTTCACTCATTCCTAATAGTTGTAACCTCTCAATTCTGATATCATCCTTGTAAATCCCTTTGCACCTTTTCAGTACCTCTGTAACCTTTTAGTAACGGAGACCAGAAATGTGCATAGTACTCCAAATGTGATCTAACCAAGGTGCCAGATAGGTTTAATGTAACTTCCCTCCTTTTTCATTTGCCATTGAGAACTGATCCTTTCCCTATTTCTCTTATTATTGAGTTGTATTAGTATGGTGTGGTCATTTAATGATCAATCAAAATATCGCTTCAGTGCATTTTCTCAATCAGGCTTCTCAGAGTCCCAGGATAGAGAGGGAGAGAAAGAGGAAAAGAAATAGAGAGTAAAATCAGCAACAGAGAGAAAGAGACACAGGGAAAAAAAAATATAGAGAGATGAACAGAGACAGAGAAACAGAGAAAGAAAGCAATAGAGAAAGAAAATAATAGAGAAAATAGAGAAAGAAATAAAGACAGAGAGGAACTGAGTGAAAAAAACAGGCAGAGAAAGCAACACAGATAGAAAAGAACAAAAGAAACGGAGAAAGAGAGAGAATAAGAGAATGAAAAGAGAAGAGCACACAGGGAGCCACAGAAACACAAAGATAGAAAGAAAGAGATGAAGAGCAACATAACAGACATAGAGAAAAAGAAAAACTGACAAAACAGAAGAGAAGAATAAGAGAAACAGGTAAAGAGAAACAAAAATGAAGAGAGAGAGGCAGACAAACAGGTGACCCGGTGTTGTGGGCCCGTTTCTCCTCTACTGATAGAGGGATGGGGAAGGGATCAGTTCTCATTGGCAAATGAAAAAGGAGGGAAGTTTATTGTTCAATCAACATCACAGTAAACAGATTATCTTCCAATTATCACATCACTGTTTGTGGGACATTGCTGCACATAATTCGGCTGCCGCATTTCCTTACATTAAGACAGTCCAAAAAAGTACTTCACTAGCCGTGAAGAGCTCTGGGGTCATGAAACCGCGAGAAAAATGCAAGTTCTTTCTTTCCTTTATAATTGTCTCTTGACCCCAGTTTTATTGTCTGCTTTTCATCTCCATCGAATAGAATGCACCCACCGGACTTACTGTGTTGCTGGAATTTGAATCCAAAACCGCAAACAACTCTTGTCAATTCTGTTCATTACCTACAAAACCTGAATTTGAATTAAATGATGATGTCCCAGATACAATCAATCAATCTCACTGCTTCCTGATCAACACAAACAGTTATGTCCCTGTCAATGATAAAATCTGAGTACCTTCAAGGAACCAAAGCACTTCCCATTCAGTCCCATTATACACAATCCCAATGGAACAAACCCCTTCCGATTGACTCCCATTGTACAGAATTCCAATGAACACAAACCCCTTCCCATTCACTCCTATTGTACACAATCCCAATGGACCCAAACACCTCCCATTCAGTCCCATTATACACAATCCCAATGGAACCAAACCCCTTCCGATTGACTCCCATTGTACAGAATTCCAATGAACACAAACCCCTTCCCATTCACTCCTATTGTACACAATCCCAATGGACCCAAACCCCTCCCATTCAGTCCCATTATACACAATCCCAATGGAACCAAACCCCTTCCGATTGACTCCCATTGTACAGAATTCCAATGAACACAAACCCCTTCCCATTCACTCCTATTGTACACAATCCCAATGGACCCAAACCCCTCCCATTCAGTCCCATTATACACAATCCCAATGGAACCAAACCCCTTCCCATTCACTCCTATTGTACACAATCCAAATGGAACCAAACCCCTTCCCATTCACTCCTATTGTACACAATCCCAACGGACCCAAACCCCTCCCATTCAGTCCCATTATACACAATCCCAATGGAACCAAACCCCTTCCCATTCACTCCTATTGTACACAATCCAAATGGAACCAAACCCCTCCCATTCAGTCCTATTGTACACAATCCCAATGGACCCAAACCCCTCCCATTCAGTCCCATTATACACAAACTCAATGGACCCAAACCCCTTCCGATTGACTCCCATTGTACACAAACCCCTTCCCATTCACTCCTATTGTACACAATCCCGACGGACTCAAACCCCTCCCATTCAGTCCCATTATACACAAACTCAATGGAACCAAACCCCTTCCGATTGACTCCCATTGTGCAGAATCCCAATGAACACAAACCCCTTCCCATTCACTCTTATTGTACACAATCCCAATGGACCCAAACCCCTCCCATTCAGTCCCATTATACACAATCCCAATGGAACCAAACCCCTTCCCATTCACTCCTATTGTACACAATCCCAATGGACCCAAACCCCTCCCATTCAGTCCCATTATATACAATACCAACGGACCCAAACCCCTCCCATTCACTCCTATTGTACACAATCCCAATGGACCCAAACCCCTCCCATTCAGTCCTATTGTACACAATCCCAATGGACCCAAACCCCTCCCATTCAGTCCCATTACACACAATCCAAATGGAACCAAACCTCTTCCCATTCACTCCTATTGTACACAATCCCAATGGACCCAAACCCCTTCCCATTCAGTCCTATTGTACACAATCCCAATGGACCCAAACCCCTCCCATTCACTCCTATTGTACACAATCCCAATGGACCCAAACCCCTCCCATTCAGTCCCATTATACACAAACTCAATGGACCCAAACCCCTTCCAATTGACTCCCATTGTACACAAACCCCTTCCCATTCACTCCTATTGTACACAATCCCAATGGAACCAAACCCCTTCCCATTCACTCCTATTGTACACAATCCCAATGGACCCAAACCCCTCCCATTCAGTCCCATTATACACAAACTCAATGGACCCAAACCCCTTCCAATTGACTCCCATTGTACACAAACCCCTTCCCATTCACTCCTATTGTACACAATCCCAACGGACCCAAACCCCTCCCATTCAGTCCCATTATGCACAATCCCAATGGAACCAAACCCCTTCCCATTCACTCCTATTGTACACAATCCCAATGGAACCAAACCCCTTCCCATTCAGTCCCATTATACACAATCCCAACGGAACCAAACCCCTTCCCATTCACTCCTATTGTACACAATCCCAACGGACCCAAACCCCTCCCATTCAGTCCCATTATACGCAAACTCAATGGACCCAAACCCCTTCCGATTGATTCCCATTGTACAGAATCCCAATGAACACATACCCCTTCCCATTCACTCCTATTGTACACAATCCCAATGGACCCAAACCCCTCCCATTCAGTCCCATTATACACAATCCCAATGGAACTAAACCCCTTCCCATTCACTCCTATTGTACACAATCCCATTGTACACAAAGCCCTTCCCATTCACTCCTATTGTACACAATCCCAACGGACCCAAACCCCTTCCCATTCACTCCTATTGTACACAATCCCAATGGAACCAAACCCCTTCCCATTCAGTCCCATTATACACAATCCCAATGGAACCAAACCCCTTCCCATTCACTCCTATTGTACACAATCCCAATGGACCCAAACCCCTCCCATTCAGTCCCATTATACACAAACTCAATGGACCCAAACCCCTTCCGATTGACTCCCATTGTACACAAACCCCTTCCCATTCACTCCTATTGTACACAATCCCATTGTACACAAAGCCCTTCCCATTCACTCCTATTGTACACAATCCCAACGGACCCAAACCCCTCCCATTCAGTCCCATTATACACAATCCCAATGGAACCAAACCCCTTCCCATTCACTCCTATTGTACACAATCCCAACGGACCCAAACCCCTCCCATTCAGTCCCATTATACACAATCCCAATGGAACCAAACCCCTTCCCATTCACTCCTATTGTACACAATCCCAATGGAACCAAACCCCTTCCGATTGATTCCCATTGTACAGAATCCCAATGAACACAAACCCCTTCCCATTCACTCCTATTGTACACAATCCCAATGGATCCAAACCCCTCCCATTCTGTCCCATTACACACAATCCAAATGGAACCAAACCTCTTCCCATTCACTCCTATTGTACACAATCCCAATGGAACCAAACCCCTTCCCATTCACTCCTATTGTACACAATCCCAATGGACCCAAACCCCTCCCATTCAGTCCCATTATACACAAACTCAATGGACCCAAACCCCTTCCGATTGATTCCCATTGTACAGAATCCCAATGAACACAAACCCCTTCCCATTCACTCCTATTGTACACAATCCCAATGGATCCAAACCCCTCCCATTCTGTCCCATTACACACAATCCAAATGGAACCAAACCTCTTCCCATTCACTCCTATTGTACACAATCCCAATGGAACCAAACCCCTTCCCATTCACTCCTATTGTACACAATCCCAATGGATCCAAACCCCTCCCATTCTGTCCCATTACACACAATCCAAATGGAACCAAACCTCTTCCCATTCACTCCTATTGTACACAATCCCAATGGAACCAAACCCCTTCCCATTCACTCCTATTGTACACAATCCCAATGGACCCAAACCCCTCCCATTCAGTCCCATTATACACAATCCCAATGGAACTAAACCCCTTCCCATTCACTCCTATTGTACACAATCCCAACGGACCCAAACCCCTCCCATTCAGTCCCATTATACACAAACTCAATGGACCCAAACTCCTTGCGATTGACTCCCATTGTACAGAATCCCAATGAACACAAACCCCTTCCCATTCACTCCTATTGTACAGAATCCCAATGGACCCAAACCCCTTCCCATTCAGTCCCATTATACACAATCCCAATGGAACCAAACCCCTTCCCATTCAGTCCCATTATACACAATCCCAATGGAACCAAACCCCTTCCCATTCACTCCTATTGTACAGAATCCCAATGGACCCAAACCCCTTCCCATTAACTCCCATTATACACAATCCCAAAGGACCCAAACCCCTCCCATTCAGTCCCATTATACACAATTCCAATGGACCCAAACCCCTCCCATTCAGTCCCATTATACACAAATTCAATGGACCCAAACCCCTTCCCATTAACTCCCATTGTACAGAATCCCAATGCACCAAACCCCTTCCCATTCACTCCGATTGTACACAATCCCAACGGACCCAAACCCCTCCCATTCAGTCCTATTATACACAAGCTCAATGGACCCAAACACCTTCCCATTGACTCCCATTGTACAGAATCCCAATGGACCAAACCCCTTCCCATTCACTTCCATTGTACAGAATCCCAATGGACCCAAACCCCTCCCATTCAGTCTCATTGTACACAATCTCAATGGATCCAAACCCCTTCCCATTGACTCCCATTGTACAGAAACCCAATGGACCCAAACCCCTTCCCATTCACTCCCATTGTACCGAATTCCAATGTTGAGATGCCTTTGCATTCCCTCTAATTGCATAGAATTCCTCATCTAAACATTAGGTTTAAGCATTCAATCTCAATCCATGTGTCAATTCCTCCCCCATTATCTGGTTTTGATCGTTGAACAGTAGCTGATTGAATGTTTTGGAGAGTCACTAATCATGTGTACTTGCAGGTCAGTGTGGAGGCATCCTGAGTCACATGCTGAGGAACGGTTTGGTCTGTTGGGAACTCTGAGTTAAGCCATGTCTGGCAGAATGGGTCACATGCTCAATGTCAGCACTAAGGGTATTACTTTAGCGAGAGGCTTCTCTGTTGCTGCCCTGATAGAGGGTTAAAAGGTTTTACTATGCATTGCACATACCGTCAGTGAATATCTCTCGACGCACGTGCCCTGCCTGTTGTTTCTGTTTCTTTATTGGGCGGGTTTTCTGCATCACTGCGGCACTTGCATTGCTGTCAGTGGAGAAAGGGCTCGTGGGTCGAGGACAGTGTGATGAGGGGAAATGCCGACGGCCTGTGGTAAAGAGGGGAAAGAAGAAAAATGAGTTTTACAATGGGCATAAATTAATTAACTGAGCAAGTAAACCTCCATCACACCCTTTCTTGTCTCTCTCTTCCATCAATTCTCAGTGGTCCTCTTAACATTCTCCTCTCTTGCCTCCAAATCTCCCATCCTCTCCCACTGTGTTGAAATCAAGGCCTAACACACTGTCTTTTTCTCTATCTAAGCCTCATAATTGTGGGTGCTTCACTCCCTCAGCCACCTTTTCCTCCTACAAGTTTTCAACACCCTAGCTTGGTCCATTCTGTTTCTGTGTCCAGCAACATGTCATAACTCAAGTCCTATACACTTAAAGACACCTGAGCCTCTTACTCAGAAAGAGCAGCTGAGCTAGTTTAGCATTGCCTCTTGGTTGAAATCTGAGAGGGCAGGTGGAGCCTTTGTTTAACATCACACCTGAAAGGTGGCACCTCCTGCAGTGCAGTGCTCCTTCAGGACTGCACTGGGAGTGTCAGCCTAGACTTTTATGCTCAACTCTTTGGAGTGGGACTTGAACCCACAACCTTCTGACTCAGAGGTGAGACTGCTACCCACTGAACCAAGGCTGACACACAGCCTTACTGAAATTAGACACTAAATGTATATTAGGTACAGTAGTCTGCTACGATAAATATGTCAAGAACTGGAGGACGTGGATTTAAGGTGATTGGCAAAAGAACCAAAAGCGAAATGAGGAAAAGCATTTTACGCAGTGAGTGGTTAGGATCTGGAATGCACTGCCTGAGAGTGTAACGGAGGCAAATTCAATTGTGGCTTTCGAAGGGAAATTGGACAATTACCTGAAGAGAAAATGTCTGCAGGACTACAGGGAAATTGTAAGGGCGTGGCACTGGCTGAGCAGCTCTTACAGAGAACTGGCATAGACACAATGGCTTGAATAGTCTCCTTCCGTGCCGTAACCATTCTATGGGCAGGATGTTTAGGCCCCAATGGCGGCAAGTCCGGAGGTGGGTGGATGTAAAAATTTGTGCCGTCGGCTGGCATACCAGTTGCTGTCGCCGTTCGGACCGCCGGCAATTTTGCTAAGGGGTGGGTGGGGGGGGGGGGGGGGGTGGGGGGGAGGTGGGATCCGACAATAATAAGCCAACTGATCTTGTTAACAGCTCATTAAGGGCTACTTTGGAATGTTTGTGGGGAGGCACAGTTTACATGATGGATCAGGAACAGCCAGAGTGGAAGGAGGTGGCAAAACAGTCATGGCCATGCAATGCAATTAGGTGGGCCCATTAAAGGGTGCACAGTTAAAAGGAGCACTCATCCATTAACACACAAGTGCCATTAGGTGATCAGAGCTAGGACAGAAAATGGTCTGTGTATGCTGGGGGACTGGAGGGGGTCGTGACCGCCAAGAGCTGTGAGGCCATAAGTGTCAGGAGAGGTGGCCAGTAAACATTGTGATCAGAGCTGATCTCCATCAAGGCCATCAACGCTGCATGGGGACTGCGCCTATCTAGCCAGATGGTATCTGAGATTTGTGCCCTCGTTGAGGAAGACCTCAGATCTCACAGTGACGCTCGTCATGCCCTGCCAGTAGCTATCAAAGTCACTGTGGCTTTGAACTTCTTCACCTCTGTCTCCTTCCAAAAATCAGCAGTGGGCCTTGGCAGCTTCTCGCCAGCAGCAGCAGCACACCATTGCATCTCGCAGCTTACTGATGCCCCATTGGCGAGAGCAGGGCAGTACATACAATTTCAAACAGATGGGTCTTCTCAGGCGCCAAGGACAGTGCGGTTCACCTCGATCACTGGATTCCAGCAGGTACATGACATCATCAAGGTGCTGAGTGAGTGGCCAGTGATATTGATCAACAGGAACGGCTTCCAATCCCTCAATGTTCAGCTGGTCTATGACCTTAACAAGAGCTTCCTGCATGCGTTCACTCACTATCCTGGCAGCCGCCATGATGCCTTCATATTCTCTGGCAGTCCAGGGGGCCACAGCTCTTCATGTCACCACCCAAACTCTGTAAATGGATTTTAGGGGACAAGGAATATCCCTTGAAGAGATGGCTGCTCACCCCTTTACATGACCCCAAGACGGAGACACAGGGGTGCCATCTGCTCACAAGGATCACCATTGAACAGGCCATTGGGCTTCTGAAGATATGGTTCCAGTGCCTAGATCAGTCAGGTGGGGTTCTGTAGTACACTCCTTCAAGGGTCTCACAGACTGTAGTGATCTACTGTGCAGTCCATAACATGGCCCTGCAGAGAGGAGTGGACCTTGAAGAGGGTGAGGCACTAGACCAACAACATTCGTCATCGTCGGAGGAGGAGGAGCAAGATGCAGAACAGATCAGTGCCCAGGCTGTGCAGGGAGATGGCCGGGGCCAACTCAGGAGTCTAACCTCTCATCAGGATGGTGTGAATACCAAGGGCACATCTGATCCAGGCAAGTTTCACCTGATCACTTCTCATCCAGCTGGACTGAACACTCTTGAACTCACTTTGCTCTTCCTGTGAGAACACTTCCATTGAAAACACAACTTTGAATAAATCCACTCTTACCTCCAATGCATGGTGCACATCTGTCCATTGGTCCCACTGTCCCTGTTCAAAGACCATGGCTTCCCTTCACCACATCATCCCTCTTTTCCAGTCTTTCCATTAAAGAAGGGAAGCTCACACGTCTGGGATCATGTCTCAACATTTACAGTGTTAACAATAAATCACAAAGTGCACACTTACAGGTGAAATAAACCCCCGTGAACCACTCAGTGCTCTTCCCAACACAGTGACCTCCATGCTCAGTCATTTCTACGCAGTGCTCCCCTTGTGGCCTCACACGCCTGCTTGCGTGTGTCTGTTTGTGGCTGAGATGTCCGTGGCAGTCGTTCCATTGTGGAGGTGCCAGTAAGTGTTAATACAGGGGCAGCCTCCATCAAAGAGCCCTGCTGAATAGATGGTTCCTGAGTTAGAGGGGCGAAGGAGGCCAATGATGATGATGATGATGGTGCCCCGTGACAGGTGGCACCCTTATTCTCTTCAGTGACAGCCTCAGCCCTCGGATGGAACTCCGAATGGCTGGAGGAGACTACCAGCTGGGCTGTAACTGGCATCCACTCCATGCCTCTCTGTGCTATTAGTGCCACTGACCGGTCCATGCCACAGAATGTGACATGCATTCCTGCTGTTCCTGCATCCACTCCAAGTACTGCCCCAAATGGCTCTCTGTGAGGTGGCCACTCTTTCAATGGAGGAGATTTCAAAGCCCTGAGCCATGGTGGTGTACATGAGCTGAATGGGCTCCTCCATTCTTTGCCCATGACCCCGCACTGCCTCAGGGAACTCTGACATGTGGGAACACATCTCTCACTGCTGGGCAAAGCAGAGCCGCCTTGCTTGTGACTCCTGGGGCCCTGCATCTCCACCCAGCTGAGCAGGCTATGTCTGTCCTCCATCCTCCAAGGGGTCTGCTCACAGCTGCCTCTGCCTCCTTCACTTCCTCCTGCTCACCAGTGCCGTGCTCTTCACCCAGTGCAACCCTTTCTAATCCTGCGTCAGAACCCACCGGTGCGTGTATCTGTGCTGATGGAGAATGTGCTTGAATCATGTGAAGGTGCTGGAACTGCTGGTTTGGATTCTTGAGAGGTGATGCTGCTGCACTTTCATGCTCCCCCTCCATGCGTGACCCTGGGGGAGACAGAAGGAGGAGGTCATGAGAACTCTGCTGAGCTGAGGCTTCCCAATGCAGCTGAGTCGCTGGCATGCTATCAGATGGGGAGGTGCTCACTTCATCCTCTTCATCTACAAAATTCAATATCTTTCACTTCCCCTCCAGGCACTTCCATCTCTCCATCGCCCACCTGGTCATACAGGGCCACCCTAGTGATTACCATCACTGCCTCCTCCATGAGTGTGATGATGGTGAGCTGGAGAACTCCTCCCTCTCCCAGGAATTCTGTGCCCTCTTCTCCTGCAAGGACAAAAAAAAAGAGATAAGGCAACGCTGCCCTCCCTCACCAATGCCAGCGGCTCATTTAAATGACCAGATACATGTATCAGTACTGCCAGGTCCTCAGTACTAGGGCGCTGGCTATGGATGCTGGGTCATTAATTACCCTGGGCACACAGATTTCCCATGTCCAGGAGCACCTTGTAACGTCAGGCTACTCAGCTGGTGTGTACCCTGGAGGCTGGAGAGCGGGAGGTCCATCATCTGGGTCTAGTGTTGCAATCACCTTGCCAGAGCGGAGAGGATCATTAAGCCTCTTGCAGCACTGCACCCAGTTCCTCAGGATGACACTTTGACTGCTGACAGTGCTTGCCACCTGTAGCCGGTCCTGTTTTGTTTGGCTGGGTGGTCTCCTCCAGCCACCCTCTGGAAACAAGACCTCTCGCCTCTCACTCACTGCCTCCAACAGCACCTCAAGGGCTACACCTGTGAACCATGGACAACCCTGCCCTGGGTGCCAGGTCTCTGCCTCTCCTCCTGCTAAGCTGCAGCATGCATGCTGAATCAAAACGGCTGCCATGGTAATGGCTGCCCTCAAGCCTCTAAATTGAGACCCCATTTTACATTTCCCACCTCCATCCCACACCCACTGCCACTAATTTGCGCAAAACCCACCCTCCAGCCAATTAGCAGCTGACATCGGGGAAAATTGCAGGCTGTGACTACCTCCCCCTCCCCCGGTGAGGGATTGGGACGCAAAAATGGTTCTGATGCAGATTCCCGATCCAGGAGGCAAAATCCTGCCCTCTAGACTGGTTGCAACTTTCCAATATCTTTGAACTTTTCAGTTCATCGTGAGTCCTCCCAGCGATCTCAAGCTGCAATGAATTTGTCCTTTGCTGCGCTCCCTAACTACTATCTAAATCTTCTTGTATTCAGTCAAAAGAAAACGAAAGACTTGCATTTCTATAGCGCCTTTCCTGACCTCAGGAACTCTCAAAAGCACTTTACAGCCAATGAAGCACTTGTTAAAGTGTAATCACTATTGCAATGTAGGAAACACAGCAGCCAATTCACGCACAGCAAGCTCCCACAAACAGAAACGTGATGAAGAGCAGATAATCTGTATTTGGGATGTTGATTGAGGGATAAATATTGGCCTAGGACACCCCTGTTCTTCGAAAGAGTGACCATGAGATCTTTTAGATCCACCTGAGAGAGCAGACAGGGCTTTGGTTTAATATATTTTCCAACAGTGCAGTGCTCCCTCAGTGATCCCGTTTGTAAACTTTCAGGACCGAGTCGAACGCTGAGTTTTCCATATTCCCAGATCTACTGAACCTTGGTTCTTATTATCTTCCTCTTTAATGCTTTGTTCTGTGAATTTTAGCTTACTTCAGGCATTGTTTCGAATTCCCTTGATTGCGAGTATAAGTTCCTCGAGTTTTTCTTTGGTTTTCCCTTCAGGTTCTGCTGTGGACAGGATGATCCTACGCTGCTTCTTCACCCCTCCCACATTATCTGAAATACAGTCAATGTATTCTTGGATTTTCCACACCTTGATGGATGGATTCATCCATAACATGGATTCCTTCAAGCCAGAGCTTGGTGCAGACATCAACTCTTAAAAAAGGGAATTCAGGGCCAGAATGATCTCCTGAACGAGGTGGGTCAAAGAGGAATTTGCCACATTTTTCTCCCCCAAATTGGCCTGGGGTTTTTATTTGTGTTTTCACCTCTCCCAGGATATCATGAGGCTTTGGGCGGTTGGAGACGATGATGGACAAGGTACCACCATTGTGTGGGACAGGCTGGATGGGGGCAGAGGACCAGATAGACCCGTTCCTATGTTCATAAATGGTCCTTTTCCACAGTGATAGTTATTTCACCGTCATAAATTTTGTTACGCCTTCCGTGCCAGTGTTTCACAACAGCAAGCCCCGCCCATCATCCTTAGACACTTCCTTCCGCACGGGATCCACTTTAATGAAACCTGGGAGGTGGGGCTATGCGGGATGGAGAAAAGACCATGAGTAGTGGTCAAATTACTGGATTAATGATCCAGAGAACATGAATTCAAATCCCACTGTAGCAGTTTGAAAAAAAAAAATCAGTAAAATGATTTGTGGATGATGAAGCTGTTGCATTGTCATACAAACCCAAGTGGAAGGAAACCTGCCGTCCTTACCCAATCTGGGTAAGTTTAACCTCGGTGGTGCGGAAGCTTCTAGAAATGATAATTCAGGTCAAAATTAGCAGTCACTTGGACAAATGTGGGTTAATTAAGGAAAGCCAGTATGGATTTATTAAGGGAAAATGGTGTTTAGCACACTTGCTTGAGCTTTTGTGAAGAGGTAACAGAGAGATTTGATGAGGGTAATGCTGTTGATGTCATGTACATGACCTTCCAAAAGGCATTTGATAAAGTGCCACACAACAGGCTTGTGCGCCAAGTTATAGCTCATGCAATAAAAGGGACAGTAGCAACATGGATATGAAATTGGCTGAGTGACAGGAAACAGAGCGTAGTGGCTAATGGATGTTTTTCGGGCTGGAGGAAGGTTTGTAGTGGAGTTCTCCAGGGATCAGTGTTGGACCCTTGCTTTTCCTGGTATATAACAATGATCTAGCCCTTGGTGTACAGAGCACAATTTCAAAATTAGTGTGCGATACAAAACTTGTAAATATTGTGCACTGTGAAGATAGTGTAAAACTTCAGAAGGACATTGCTGATGGAATGTGTGGACAAGTAGCGGATGAAATTTAATGCAGAGAAATGTGAAGTGATTCATTTTGGTAGAAAGAACGCAGAGTGACAATACAGAATAAAGGGTACAATTCTAAAGGGGGTGCAGGAGCGGAGGGACCTGGGTGTATATGTGCATAAATCATTGAAGGTGGCAGGACAGATTGAGAGCGCATTTAATAAAGCATACAGTATCCTAGGCTTCATTAATAGGGGCATAGAGTACAAAAGCGAAGAAGTTATGTTAAACTTGTATAAGGCACTGGTTTGGCCTCAACTGGAGGCATTGCATCCAGTTCTGGCCGCCACACTTTACGAAGAATGTGAAGGCATTAGAGAGAGTCAACATAAGAACATAATAAATAGGAGCGGACGAGGCCATTCAGCCCTTCGAGCCAATCCAGTGCCATTCAATGAGATCATGGCTGATCTTCTACTTCAACACCATTTTCCTGCACTATCCCTGTAACCCTTGATGTTTTTAATATGTAGAAATCCATCGATCTCAGTCTTGAACATACTCAATGATTGAGCCTCCACAGCCCTCTGGGACAGAGAATTCTAAAGATTCACAACCCTCTGAGTGAAGAAATTCCTCCTCATCTCAGTCCTAAATGGCCTGTCCCTCAGTCTGAGACTGTGTTCCCTAGTTCTAGGACTCCCCAGCCAGGGAAAATATCCTTCCTGCATCAACCCTGTTGAGCCCTGTAAGAATTTTGTATGTTTGAATGAGACCACCTCTCATTCTTCTAAGCTCCAGAGAATAAAGGCCCAGTCTATTTAATCTTTCCTCATAGGTCAATCCCTCCATCCCAGGAATTAGTTTGGTGAACATTCGTTGCACTTCCTCTATGGCAAATATATCTTTCCTTAGGTAAGGAGACCAAAACTGTGCACAATACTCCAGGTGTGGTCTCACCAAGGCTCAATATAAATGTAGTAAGATATATTTACTCCTATATTCAAATCCTTTTGTAATGAAGTCCAACAAACCATTTGCCTTCTTAATTGCTTGCTGTACCTGCATGTTAGCTTTCAGTGATTCATGAACAAGGACACCCAAGTCCCTTTGAAGCTCAACACTTCCCAGCCTTCTGTTTTTCCTACCAAAGTGGATAGCCTCACATTTCTCCACATTGTATTCCATCTGCCAAATTTTCGCCCACTTGCTTAGCCTCTCCAAATCCCCTTGAAGTATATTTGCATCCTCCTCACAACTCACACTTCCACCTAGTTTTGTGTCATCTGCAAACTAGGAAATATTACATTTAATTCCCACATTCAAATCATTGATATAGATTGTGACTAGCTGGGGCCCAAGCCCTGATCATAGAATTATAGAATCATAGAAAATTTACAGCACAGAAAGACACCACTTGGTACCCCACTGGTTACAGCCTGCCAACCTGATAATGACCCGTTTATTCCTACTCTCTGTTTTCTGTCCGTAAATAGTCCTCAATCCATGCCAGTATATTCCCCCCAATCCCATGTGCTCTAATTTTGTTCACTAATTTCTTTTGTGGGACCTTTTCAAAAACTTTCTGAAAATCTAAATATATCGCATCCACTTGTTTTCCCTGATCTATTCTGCTAGTTCCTCAAAAAACTCCAACAGGTTTGTGAAACATGACTTCTCTTTCATAAATCCGTGTTGACTCTTCCCAACCCTACCATTATTTTCTAAGTGTTCTGTTATCACATCCTTTACGCTAGATTCTAGGGTTTTCCCTATGACTGATATTGGAATAACAGGTCTGTAGTTCTCCGTTTTCTCTCTCCCTCCTTTCTTAAATAGTGGGGTTACAATTACCACCTTCCAAACTGCAGAAACCATTCCAGAGTCTACAGAATTTTGAAAGATGACCACCAATGCATCTATTATTTCTATAGCCACCTCTTTCAACACGCTGGGATGCAGATCATCAGGTCCAGGGGATTTATTTCCTTCAAGTCCAATTAAATTTTATAGTACTTTCTTTTAACTAATATTAATATATTGCAGTTCCTTATTTACACTAGTCCCGAGATTCTCCATTATTTCTGGGAGATTTTTAGTATTTTCCTCAGTGAAGACAGACACAAAGTATTTAATTAGTTTCTCTGCCATTTCCTTATTCCCCATTATAAATTCTCCTGACTCCGTGTGTAATGGACCCACATTTGCTTTTACATACCTATAGAAGCTTTTACAGTCTATCATCACACCCTTTAATGTAATTTCCCAAACCACCATAGCCAATTTGCCCCTCATACTTTCATAGTTTCCTTTGCTTAGATACAAGACCCCAGTTTCTGATTGAACTATATCACTTTGAAACTTAATGTAAAATTCTATCATATTATGATCATTCTTTCCTAAAGGCTCCTTTACATCAATATTATTAATTAGCCCTTTTTCATTGCACAATACCAGATCTAAAGTACCCCATTCCCTAGTTGGTTCCTCAACATACTGCTCTAAAAGACCATCTCACATACATTCCAAGAATTCGTTCTCCACAACATTAATACTAATTAGGTTTACCCAGTCTTTATGTAGATTGAAAGCTCCCATGAGTCCCATATTACCCTTGCTACATGCTCCTCGAATTTCCTGATTTATACTGTGATTTACATTACCACTGCTATTTGGTGGCCTATAAACAACTCCCACCAATGTTTTCTGCCCCTTGCTGTTGTTTAAGTCCTCCCAAACTGCAGGAAAAATTCAAGCAAATGGTTCCAGGGATGAGGAACTTCAGTTACATGGACAGGTTGGAGAGGTTGGGACTGTTCTCCTTAGAGAAGGTTGAGAGATTTGATTGAGATGTTCCAAATAAAGAGGTCTCTGGACAGAGTAGATAGGGAGAAACTGTTTCCATTGGTGGAGGGATCGAGAACCAGAGGACACCGTTTTAAGGTAATTGGCAAAAGAAGCAATGGCGACACGAGGAAAAATCTTTTGACGCAGCGAGTGGTTAGGATCTGGAATGCATTGCCTGAGAGTGTGGTGGAGGCAGATTCAATTAGGGCATTCAAGAGGGAATCGGATTATTATCTGAAAAGGACTAGGTGCAAGGCTATGGGGAGAAGGCGGTGGTGAGGCACTTGGTGAATAGCTCTTTCAGAGAGCCAGCACAGACATGATGGGCCAAACGGCCTCCTTCTTTGTGCTGTAACCATTCGATGAGTCTATGATATGTGACTCCAGCCCCACACTAACGAGGGTGCCTCTTAACGGCCCTCTGTCTATCATAGCAACTGGAGGAAGGGGCAATAAATGTCAATACTGCCACAGACACCCACATCCAAGAATGAATTTAAAAGCAACACTGGCAGAGGATTCAACACTGAGCGAAGAGCTTGCCAACGTTAATAAAATACAGAACAAATGATTAACCGAAATGTACAATATGAATTTATCGCTACAATAATATTTTACATTCTGGAACTGATTACAAGGAAATTCTTTTATCACTGTATTAATTTTTAATGGAATTTGAAATGTTCTGGATATTAATTCTAGGGTCGCCTCTCACTGATTCTCCTCCACCTGTCTAATAAGCATTTTTACGGAACGAGCAGCAGAAATTGCTCATCACAGGTCACTAATTAGATGCAGACAGTTCACATCTAATCAAGTTCCACCAGGTTAAATTCCTTGACTCTGATTGGCTAGTTCAAGGCTTGCATATTTAATACTAATCATGAAACTAATGAGGTTAAATTAAACCAATGCTGGGGCACACAACAAGAGAATGAAGCGTCATTAAGCACTTACCTCAAGCTGAGTGTAGATTCTGGTTACTAAAAGTTAAATCCTCCAAATATAAATATATGGGGAGTCATGAGAGGAGTGTCAGCAATTCGATTTGTGTACCTGCCCTGGGAGTGTTTGATGGTGACAGTGTAGAGGGAGCTTTACTCTGTATCCAACCTTGTGCTGTACCTGCCCTGGGAGTGTTTGATGGTGACAGTGTAGAGGTAGCTTTACTCATATCTGTTTTTTTTTCTTTTGAACAAGAACACGTGCCCAGGGGATAAAAGTACCTTTGTACTTAGTAGCTTAGGTGAGTCATCAGCCCGTGGAGTGTTTGATGGGGGACAATGTAGAGGGAGCTTTACTCTGTATCTAACCCCCATTTTTTTTTTTTTCTTTTTCTTTTTTTTTCCAGATCACAACAAGTCACTGTGTAAAAAAAACAAAATCCCCTCATCTTCTCACTGCTTCAATTACCAATTATTTGAAATCTGTGTCCCTCTGCTTACCGACCCTCCTGCTAGTGGAAACAGTTCCTCCTTAGTTACTCCATCAAAACACCTCATAATTTTTGAACACATTTATCAAATCTTGCAAGCTTTTATGTTTTACTTGCCCTGGGAGTGTTTGATGGGGACAGTGTAGAGGGAGCTTTACTCTGTATCTAACCCCCGTGCTGTACCTGTCCAGGGAGTGTTTGATGGGGACAGTGTAGAGGGAGCTTTACTCTGTATCTAACCCCCATGCTGTACCTGCCCTGGGAGTGTTTGATGGGAACAGTGTAGAGGGAGCTT
Organism: Heterodontus francisci; assembly: GCF_036365525.1. Lineage (NCBI taxonomy): Eukaryota > Metazoa > Chordata > Chondrichthyes > Heterodontiformes > Heterodontidae > Heterodontus > Heterodontus francisci. The sequence continues at coordinate 116,671,464 of NC_090380.1, forward strand.
TACTCTGTATCTAACCCATACTGTGTCTGCCGTGGGAGTGTTGATGAGACAGTGTTGGGGGACCTTTACTCCATATCGAATCTTTTTTTTTTACTTTCTCCCCTTTTTTTTTCTTCTAACCCTTCTTTTTTCATATAAAACCCTGTGCTGTAACTGCCCTGGAAGTGTTTGATGGTGACAGTGTAGGGGGAGTTTCACTCTGTATCTAACTCATGCTATACCTGTCTTGGGAGTGTTTGATGGGACAGTGTACAGGAGCTGTACGCACCTGTTGCCTCCTGCATTTGATGTCGAGCTACCTTGAGCCCCGCGTACTCAGCAGCTGCTGCAACAGCGTGTGCGAAATCAGCGTCGGTGAAGAAGGAACCGTCAGAGGAGCTGACGGCACTGGAGCGCCCACTCGAGGTGTTGGCATCCTCCTCCGAGGCTGAGCCCCAGCCGTTGATCATGGAACCGGTGACAGAACTTTCCAGGTCTCCCACGCTGGAGGCGGGGGTCTGCTCCAGGCCATGCAGCAGGAGTCGGCGGCTGTGCATCTTGGCCACTTCAACCTCCTCCTCTTCCCCCTCCTCCTCAGGGGCGTCTGTGTCCATGTCAGAGACCAGCGGCCCTGAGATGTAGCCGTATGTGTGAGAGGGGGAGACAGGCCTCGGTGGTGGGGGAGGGCTGATTGGATGGCGCCTGAGAAGAGATAACAATTTTAGTACTGAAAAGACTTGCATTTATATAGTGCCATTCACAGCCTCAGGTCATCCAAAACATTTTTCAACCAATGAATTACTTTTTGAAGTGTCGTCACTGTAGTAATGTTGGAAAGTGCAGTAGCTAATTTGCACACAGCAAGATCAGACAGACAGCAATGTAATAATGACCAGATCATATGTTTTAGCAATGGCGGATGAGGGATAAATATTGGCTAGGGAGAATTCCCGTGCTCGTCTTCGAAATAGTGGCTATTGGTTCATTTATCTCCAGTTTAATGTCTCATCTGAAAGATGGCACCTCCAAGAGTGCTGCACTCCCTCAGTACCAGCACTGAAAGTGTCAGTCTGGATTATGCTCTCAAGTCATGGGACTTGAACCATTGACCTTCGGAATCAGAGGCGAGACAGTTCTATCCACTGAGTCACTGCTGAAAGGAAGAAATCAAAGTATTGGAACTGCAACACCGATTGTGTGCGAGTCCACAACTAGGGCTCATAAATATAAGATAGTCACTAAATCCAATGGGGAATTCAGGAGAAACTTCTTTCCCTGGAGAGTGGTAAGAATGTGGAACTCCCTACCCCAGGAAGTGGTTGAGGTGAATAGTATTGATACATTTAAGATGAATCTAGATAAATACGTGAGGGAGAAAGGAATAGAAGAATATGCTGATAGGTTGAGATGAAGTAAGGTGGGAGGAGACTTGTGTGGAGCATAAACACTGATATGGACTAGTTGGGCCGAATGGCCCATTTTTGTGCTGTAAATTCTATGTAACTTTATTAAACAGACTGTGAGCACCAATCCATTGATGTATTTTGGGTCTCTAATTTTCTCTCATCGAGGTGTGGGGATAGTATACAGGAACCAGGTCCCCACAAATGTCTGCTCCAAATTCCAATCCTTTGTGCCAAGGCACTATTGAGTGTTCATAGGCTATTCAGCCATGGGGAGTTCTCAGTTGCCACCTATAGCAGGTAGGCACTGGTCTAGAAAAGGAATCTTGTGTCAATTGCTCCCTACCTAGCCGGGTGTGTCCAAACTTAGTATTTCTCCAGGAAACTGGTCTCAGAGCAGCTAAGTCAGCACAGACCAGGGATCAAACCTGTCTGTGTCGGTCAGTTAGCAACTGAGTTTTTGGGTGGAGGTAGGTGGGGGAGTTTCACGGTGGCGATTTAGCGCATAGCCATGCACCTGGTTAGTTTGCCTGTGGACCGGGTTGACCTGCTCCTAGGTAATGATCTGGCAGGGGTGAAGGTGATAGCTTCCCCAGTAATGGAAGAGAGTCAGGGTAGTGGCAGGAGACGGTCCCCTGCAGGTTCCCTGAATGTGTAGTAAATGAAGCCATGATCAAACTAGCTCCCCCAGAGGAGACTGCATTGGCACTGCAGGCAGATGACCATGAGGTCTGTGTGTCTGAGACTTTCTTTGGAAAGTCAGAAGACCCAGGGAATGAGTTGAATGGATCTTCCCTAGCTGAGGCTCAGCGAGCCTATCCAGTGTTGCGAGAGTTAGCACAGGTTGCCCAGTCTGAAGGTGAAGCAGAGAGAGTCCCTGATTGCTACTATTTAAAGAATGAGGTACTGATGAGGAAATGGAGTTCTCCTCACAGACCTGAGAGCAAGGAGTAGACAGTGGTTCACCAGTTAGTGGTGCCGCAGAGGTACCAGAGAGAAATATTAAGAATGGCCCATGAGACTACAGTGGCTGTAGATGCTGGTATACGAAAGACCAAAGACCACATAAGACAGCAGTTTGACTGGCCAAAACTCCATAAAGATGTGGTGGAGCACTGTTGGAGTTACCACATGTACCAGGTTGAGGGGAAACACCAACCCACAGTGAAATCTGCACCCCTAAGTCCTGTATCGGTGTTTGGAAGACCCTCCAGCAGAGGGCTGCTAAAATGTAAGGGACCCCTGCCAAGAACAAAATGGGGAAAAGGGACAAAGAGGCCAGGTTAAAGGAAGTCCAGGAGGAATCCCAAATGAAAACCCCTATTGTCCGGTCAGCCAACCCCGAAATGTTTGAAAAGTTAGACCCCACATCCTCCTATGTAAATGCAGACACCAGAGACACACCACCAGAGTTGCTCACAGCATTGACAGGAACCTGCAGAGACAAAGAAAGTCCTCCAGAGGGCAAAGAAACTGTGAGGGTCATGCCTCACCTAGTCGAAGTACCACAGGGGAGTGCAGTAGAATCCCCCTGCACAGTCAGGAAAAAAGGGAACCAACCATCCCCTAAGGTGAAAAGCCCTTGCATGACTCATCAAAGCACTGAAAGAGGGTTCCAAATGGTTCCACCCACTGCCGCCGCCCATGAGCAGAACTCCAACCTAGGACTAATTAAATCTAACCCTCCCCCTGCAGACCTCAACAGGAACAAAGACACCCGAAGTAGTCATGGAAATATAGAAACTGAAAAACTTTCCCAAAACCCACATGTTTATTGGGATGCCAAAATGAACATTTTAAAGCAGCACTGCTACCAAGAAAAGACAAGCTGTAGCAATTTTTAGGATTCATGAATGAATGAGAAAGATGCATGTGTGTTTTCTTTTACCTACTCTTCTTTCTAGTCGCTTTTAATGAAATGTTCATTTAACAAATCGCATTTAATTCTGCTGGGTGTGGAGGTGTCATGAAGACCCCCACCTGCCAAGAATGAGGCAAATTAATTATGTCACATGAACATTAAATTTAAACTGTTGTTGGAGTGGAGAGATGGCTTGTTTAAAGAGATCAGCAGCGGCTGGCAAAAAATCTGCATTCTAAGAGACAGTCGCCTAGGAAAAGACAATGGGAACTGCTCACTGATTCAATTAACAGAGACTGGTCTGGGCAATGGTGATCCACATCTTGTCAGTGTAAGAGACAGCACTACACCACCCATCCCCCACCCCATGAGAGCTTTGGAATCCACAAACGCAGGAGTTAGTGAAAAAAAAGAGTCACATGACTAACCTGCTGCCAGGTCTGGTTTTGAACTGCTCACAGGACAGCTTGGGTCAGACTGCATATTGCAACTGAACTTGGAAGAAGGGAGCCTCTCTCCTGACTAGCTCTCTCTCTCTCACTAATCTCCGGATCCACTGAAGTCACTTAAACCTCAAGAGAGAAAAGACTCTGACATCAAAACAAGTTAAAGCGTGCACTGGGCCCCAACAAAACGGCAAGACTTACTGGCAACCAAAGACTCCACATCGAACTCAAGGGACCATAAATAGAACCCAGATATTGCCTCAAACCTTTCCCCTTTATTCTTTCTACTCCTCTCTCTATCTGCGTGTGCGTTTATTGCGTGTGCATACTAGAGTGGTTGCGCTGCGTATTCGTAGTCATTAACCAAATTAGAGTTTAAGATTAATAAACTTCCACCTTTCTTGTTTAAATCTAAGAAAACCTGTCTGATTGATTTCTTTGTCTTACAATTGGAAAGCAGTGAACAAGGATTCACAGAGGGAGAGCTAAAAACACAGTGTTTTTAAGATTAAACTGTTACGGTTAAACCAGGCAGAGGCTGAGAGGGACCCCGAGAGTCTTTTCTCACCTGGTCATAACAGGATATTGACATGTGTGTGTGCGTGTGTGTGTGAGGGTATTGATATGTGTGTGTGTGTGTGTGTGTGTGTATTGATGTGTGTGTGTGTATTGATGTGTGTGTGTATTGATGAGTGTGTGTGTAAAACACCTCTCTCGATGTAGCCCCACTACCCAGTTCCAGTTACCTGCGGTCACTCCCAGCCTGGATGAGGGCCAGGTTCTCCTGATTGTCCTGTAGCATGGGCATCAGCTCCTCCTGTGGCGAGGGGGTCAGGGTAGCAGTGGACTGGTGGCTGTAAGACACAGCTGCCGGGGATGAGGCAGCCCCTCGGATTGGTGGCGTGGGTCCTCGTTCATCCTCCTCCTCCTCTTCTAGCTCATCCTGCTGCAGGTACATCCTGGTAGGAGGCACTGGACACAGACCATCTCGATCATAACTATAATAGAAAAAAAAAACAAGATATCAAGACTGTCTGAAAAGAGTTTGCATGGTCTCAGCCCAGTTCATAAGTTGCCTTCAGGTCTGAGTTTAACATGGAATCACCAACCTCACCCGAGCAGGCACAGCACGCATTACTGCAGCTTTTAAAAATGCCCGCTATAGTGACTTCAATCCCTTGTTTGACTGCTGCCCATTGTTGGCTTGAAATGCACAATGCTTTGTAAATAATGTAGAATTCAGCACCATTTATGACTCATCAGATACTGAAGCAGTCCGTGCCTACATACAGCAAGTCCTGAACAACATTCAGACTCGGGCTGATAAGTGGCAAGTAACGTTCGCGCCACACAAGTACCAAGCAATGACTATCTCAAACAAGAGAGAATCTAACCATTTTCCCTTGACATTCAATGGCATTACGATCGCTGAATCCCCCACTATCAACATCCTGGGGGTTACCATTAACCAGAAACTTAACTGGAGTCGCCATATAAATACTGTGACTACAAGAACAGGTCAGAGGCTGCGCATTCTGTGGCGAGTAACTCACCTCCTGACTCCCCACTGTCTGTCCACCATCTACAAGGCACAAGTCAGGAGTGTGATGGAATACTCTTCACTTGCCTGGATGGGTGCAACTCCAACACATGCAGGAAGCTCGACATTATCCAGGACAAAGCAGCCCGCTTGATCAGCACCCCATGCACCACCTTCAACATTCACTCCCTCCACCACACAGTGGCAACTGTACAACATACAGGATGCACTGCAGCAACTCACCACACCTCCTTTGACAGCGCCTTCCAGGTTCCATTAGATTGGAAAACAGCGAATGCAACCCCTTTATTCAAAAAGGGAGGGAAACAGAAAGCAGGAAACTACAGGACAGTTAGCTTAACATCTGCATTGGGATAATGTTAGAAGCTATTATTAAAGACGTTATAGCAGGGCACTTAGAAAAATTCATGGTAATCAGACAGAATCGACATGGTTTTGTGAAAGGGAAATCATGTTTAACCAATTTATTGAAGTTCTTTGAAGAAGTAACATGTGCTGTGGATAATGGGGAACTGGTGGATGGACTGGACTTAGATTTCCAGAAGGCATTGATAAGGTGGAACATCAAAGGTTATTGAGGAAAATAAAAGCTCATGGTGTAGGGGGTAACATATTGGTATGGATAGAAGATTGGCTAGCTAACAGGAAACAGAGAGTAGGCATAAGTGGGTCATTTTCTGGTTGGTAAGATGTAGAGTGGTGTGCCACAGAGATCAGTGCAGGGGCCTCAAATTTTTACAATTTATAAAATTGACTTAAATGAAAGGACCAAAGGTATGGTTGCTAAATTTGCTGATGACACAAAGATAGATAGGAAAATAAGTTGCAAAGAGGACATGAGGAGGCTACAAAGGGGTATAGATAGGTTAAGTGAGTGGACAAAGATCTGGCAAATGGAGTAAAATGTGGGAAAATGAGAAATTGTCCACTATGGCAGGAAGAATAAAAAAGCATATATCTAAATGGTAATAGACTGCAGAGCTCCAAGATGCAGAGGGATCTGGGTGTCCTAGTGCATGAATTGCAAAAAGTTATAGAGTCAAAACAGGCATTCAGCCCATCGTGTCTGTGCCGGCCATCAAGCACCCATCTATTCTAATCCCATTTAGTTTAGTTTTTAGTTTAGTTTAGTTTAGTTTAGAGATACAGCACTGAAACAGGTCCTTCGGCCCACCAAGTCTGTGCCGACCATCAACCACCCATTTATACTAATCCTACACTAATTCCATATTCCTACCACATCCCCACCTGTCCCTATATTTTCCCTACCACCTACCTATACTAGGGGCAATTTATAATGGCCAATTTACCTATCAACCTGCAAGTCTTTGGCATGTGGGAGGAAACCCACGCAGACACAGGGAGAACTTGCAAACTCCACACAGGCAGTACCCAGAATTGAACCTGGGTCGCTGGAGCTAACCACTGCGCCACTGTGCCGCCCCAGCACTTTGCCCGTAGCCTTGTATGCTATGGCATTTCAAGTGCTCATCTAAATACTTCTTAAACATTGTGAGTTGTTCCTGCCTCTACCACCCCTTCAGGCAGTGTGTTCCAGATTGCGACCACCCTCTAGGTGAAAAAAATTTTCCTCAAATCCCCTCTAAACCTCTTTCCCCTTACCTTAAATCTATGCCCCCTAGTTATTGACCCCTCCGCTAAAGGAAAAAGTTTCTTCCTATCTAACCTATCAATGCCCCTCATAATTTTGTATACGTCAATCAGGTCCCCCCTCAGCCTTCTCTGCTCTAAGGAAAACAACCCTAGCCTTTTCAGTCTCTCTTCATAGCTGAAATGCTCCAGCCCAGGCAACACCCTGGTGAATCTCCTCTGCACCCGCTCCAGTGCAATCACATCCTTCCTATAATGTGGTGCCCAGAACTGTGCCGCCCCAGCTGTGGCCTAACTAGCATTTTATACAGCTCCATCATAACCTCCCTGCTCTTATATTCTATTCCTCGGCTAAAAAAGGCAAGTATCCCATACGCCTTCCTAACCAACTTATCTACCTGTGCTGCTGCCTTCAGTGATCTATGGACAAGTACATCAAGGTCCTTCTGACCCTCTGTACTTCCTAGGATCCTACCATCCATTGTATATTCCCTTGCCTTGTTAGTCCTCTCAAAATGCATCACCTCACACTTCTCAGGATTAAATTCTATTTGCCACTACTCCACCCATCTTACCAGCCCATCTATACCTTCCTGTAATCTAAGGTTTTCCTCCTCACTATTTACGACACCACCAATTTTCGTGTCATCTGCGAACTTACTGATCATACCTCCTATATTCACATCTAAATCATTAATGTACATTACAAACAGCAAGGGTCCCAGCACCGATCTCTGTGGTACACCACTGGTCACAGGCTTCCACTCGCAAAAACAACCCTCAACCATCTCCCTCTGCCTCCTACCACAAAGCCAATTTTGGATCCAATTTGCCAAATTGCCCTGGATCCCATGGGCTCTTACCTTCTTAACCAATATCGCATGCAGGACATTATAAAAAGCTTTACTGAAGTCCATGTAGACTACATCAACTGCTTGCAGTTAGTATGCAGGTATGCAGTAATTAGGAAAGCTAATAGAATGTTATCATTTATTGCAAGGGGAATTGAATACAAAAGTATGAAAGTTATGCTTCCGTTATACAGGGCATTGGTGAGACCACTCCTGGAGTACTGTGTACAGTATTGGTTTCCTTATTTAAGGAAGGATGTAAATGCGTTGGAAGCAGTTCAAAGAAGGTTTACTCGACTAATACCTGGAATGGGCGGGTTGTCTAACGAGGAAAGGTTGGACAGGCTCGGCTTGTATCCGCTGGAATTTAGAAGAGTAAGATGTGACTTGATTGAAATATATAAGATCCTGAGGGGTCTTGACAGGGTGGATGTAGAAAGGATGGTTCCTCTCGTGGGAGAATCTAGAACTAGGGGTCACTGTTTAAAAATAAGGGGTCGCCCATTTAAGACAGAAATGAGGAGAAATTGTTTCTCTCAGAGGGTTGTGAGTCTTTGGAATTCTCATCCTCAAAAAGTGGTGGAGGCAGAGTCTTTGAACATTTTTAAGGCAGAGGTAGATGAGCAAGGGGGTGATAGGTTATTGGGAGTAGGCGGGAATGTAGAGTTGAGGTTACAATCAGATCCTGTTGAATAGCGGAGCAGGCTCGAAAGTCCGAGTGGCCTACTCCTGCTCCTAATTCGTATGTACATATGTTCCAAACCGGCGGTCTCTACCACCTAGAAGGACAACGACAGCAGATGCATGGGAACACCACCACCTGCAAGTTCCCCTCCAAGCCACACACCATCCTGACCTGGAACTATATCGCCGTTCCTTCACTGTCACTGGGTCAAAATCCTGGAACTCCCTTCCTAACGGCACTGTGGGTATACCTACAGTGGACGGTCCATGGACGGCCTTCCCTCTCCACTGCCAATTGAGGCCCTTAAGTGGCCAATTAATGCCCAATTAAGGGCCTCATCCTGCCACCGCCAGTATGAGCTCAGCGGTTGGCAGGCATGTCGCTGCACAGGGAGCACGCCAAGAAAATCCATGTGGGTTGCTTGCCAGCTCCGGTGGGGAATGGGGGTGTGATGGTCCCTCACTAAAAGGCCTGATTGAGGCACCTAGCATCAGGAAGGATGTGGGCCCATTGACAGCCAACCTCCTGCCCTTGCTGCCAACCCCGCTACATATCCCCTCCCCCAGAACCCCCAGCCTGGGAAACGCCTCCCACCCTGACTCACCTGTGGCCTGGGTCCCTCGCCTCTGTTGAGTCCGGTACAGGCGCAGTGGCACTTCTCAGTTAAAGAATCGCCGGCCTCTGATTTGCCAACAACTCTCAGCAGATGAGTCTTCCTTCGCCGGGGTCCTTAATCCCGTGGAATGCTGAGCACTATCCATTTAAGTGCCTAATTGGCATGTAATGCAGCAGCCCTTCCCCAGTGGTGGTGATGTGGGGCTCTCGCTGACATTTTAGGTGGTGGCCGAGAACCCCATCGCCAAGATAAAATCCCCCTCCAAATGAATCAATGTGCATTTTCTCTTCACCTCCAAATCTCTATCTTCCTCATTCTACATTTCCCTTGCTCCTTATTCACAGCCCATCTACCTATAATCTACCTTTTAACCTGCATTCAAATTCCTAATCTGCTGTGGCTGGGTTTTGAACTCTCGGGATTATTAGGCCATCAATTTAACTGCTACATTATAATTTGAGTCGCTTGCAAAGCAGACAATGCTGGATATCCAGTGACTCCACTACAGAGCCAAACCAGTCCAGCTAAGTTAAGGGGAGGGAAGGAGGTCCCAAAGTGCTTCACAGCCAATGAAGTGCAATCATTGCTGTAATGCCAGAAACACAGAAGCCAATTTATGCACAGCAAACTCCTCAACATTTGATAATGACCAGATAATGTATTTTTGTGATGCTGGTTGAGGGATAATTATTGGCCAGGACACTGGGGAGAACGACCCTGCTTTTCTTCGAAATAGTGCCTTTGGATCTTTTACACCCACCTGAAGGGAAGCCTTGGTTTAACATCGCATCTGAAAGATGCCACCTCTGACAGTGCAGCCTCCCTCAGTACTGGCAGTGGGAGCGTCAGCACGGATTACGTTCTCAAGTCCCTGAAGTGGGGTTTGAACTTTCCATCGCAACCTATGGTGGTTTTCCCAAACAACACTAATCACAGGCGAACTGCCAACATGCCTGGAATAAGTGTCACTTGGGAGCATTCGGAGCCCATGGAGCCCATGCCTCAACGAGAGCCAGTGCCTGCAGGGCGGGAGGGGTAAAGCCTCGGGTGCTAAATAGAAGCAGGAAAGATCTACATACCTTTCCTCTGTGGTGAGACTGTATTCTTCAGGATTGCATGTTGTGGGAGGTGGGTGAGCTGGAGGTGGTGGCAAGAGATCTGCCCAATTCATGCCACCCTGTTTGGGCAACTTTGGAGTTCGAACGTTCTTCTTGTGACCCTGGCTCCCTGGACAAAGAACAGGAAGAAAGATTGTGATCTTCAGCGGGAGGATTTGGCCGAAAATATTCAACGTCCTTCAATACGGAAGGGGCCTGAGGATGTACAGCATGGTAACATTCCAACAAATAAACTCACTCCAAAGGAAAGTGAGACAGAGCAAAGTAGAGAGCTGGATTAGCAGCATGGTGGTTTCTCAGGCATTTAGATCTCAATCTAAAAATGAGAAAGATGAGGGGTGATTGAGATTTTGAAAATTATCAGAAGATTTAACAGGGTAGGTTTATGGACTCTCTGAGTGGTCCATTAATGTAAGACAGTTATTAATAAATCCAATAGGGAATTCATGAGTAACTTCTTTACCCAGAGAAAAGGGAACCTTGCATTTATATAGCACCTCTCACAACTTCAGAATGTCCCAAAGTACTTTACAGTCAATTAAGTGCTTTTGAAGTGTAGTCACTGCTGTTGGAAATACAGCAGCCAATTAGCACACAGCAAGCTCCCACACTGGGAGAATGTTTGTGTGCTTGTTGATTAAGGGATAAGTGTTAGCCTGGACACTGGGGTGAACTCCACTGCTCTTCCAAAAAGTGTCATGGGATCTTTTTCATCCACCTGACAGGGCAGGTGGGGCCCTCGATTTAACACCTCATCAAAAGATGGCCCTTCCCACAGTACTGGCCCCAGCATAGATTATGGGCTCATCCCTGGAGTGGGAGGAACACACAACTTTCTGCCTCAAAGGTAAGTGTGCTACTAACTGAACCACAGCCGAAAACACGAGACAAACTAAGGGAATTCAGGAGAAACCTCTTTGCCCAGAGAATGTGGAACTCACTACCACAGGGAATGGTTGAGGTGAATAACATCGATCGGGGTGTCCAACTTGTCGCATGGGCGTGGGGGGGAAAACCACATTACAATTTCTGACTTACATGGGGTGCTGGTGAGATAATTTCAGAAAGATAAGGCATTGAAAATTTATCTTACGATTAATTAAAATAACAAATGTTCATTTTTGTGAAGATTTAAATGAGAAGATTAATTTATTGACTTACTTTTTTGTCACTATATTGGACACTGATTTAGTGAGATACCTGGCTTTTTTTTGCTTGCACAAGTAGTCAATGTCTGTTGCACACTTGTTTAGTGATAGGGAGTCCATCTGTCAGGAATGATCTTGATCTCTCTCTCTCTCCCTGTGACCCCCGTCTCTGTGTTCCCCACTCTCGGTGTCATCCACGCTCTTTGTGTCCCCCTCTCTGTCCCACCGCTTTCTCTCTCTGTCCTCCCCTCGCTCTGTCTCTGTCTCCCCCTCGCTTTGTCCTGCCCTCGCTACCTCTCTGTCCACCTCTCTCTGTCCCCCACTTTCTCTCTCTCTCTGTCCCCCACTTTCTCTCTCTCTGTCCCCCACTTTCTCTCTCTCTGTCCCCCACTTTCTCTCTCTCTCTGTCCCCCACTTTCTCTCTCTCTCTGTCCCCCACTTTCTCTCTCTCTCTGTCCCCCACTTTCTCTCTCTCTCTAACCCTCTCTCTCTCAATGCCCCCCTTTCTCTCAATGCCCCCCTTTCTCTCAATGCCCCCTTCTCTCTCTGTCTGTCCCCTTTCTCTCTCTCTCTGTCCCCCCCTTTCTTACTCTCTCTCTGCCCCCTTTCTCTCTTTCTGCTCCCTTTCTTTTTCTCTCTCTGCCCTCCATTCTCTCTCTATGCCCCCCTTTCTCTCTCTCTCTCTGTCCCCTTTCTCTCTCTCTCTCTGTCCCCTTTCTCTCTCTCTCTCTCTCTCTATGTTCCCTTTTCTTTCTCCCTGCCACCCTTTCTCTCTCTCTCTCTCTCTCTCTCGTCTGTCCCCCTTTCTCTCTCTCTGTCTGCCCCCCTTTCTCTCTCTCTCTCTGTCCCCTTTCTCTCTCTCTCTCTGTCCCCCTTTCTTTCTCTCTACTGCCCTTTCTCTCTCTCTCTGCCAGTTGCAGAGTAGGAATGCTCAGCAGATGGTTTCCCTGTGTTTTTTAAAATTGCGCTGTCAGTTTCCCAGCTGACAGGTGCTGACATTGGGAACAGTGGTTTCCCAACTTTGGACGGGTTCGGTGTTTTCCAGTGGGTTCCAATTTTCTTTTTAAAAGCCCGCCAGACGACCCCGAATCTGTCCAAAGTTGGGAAACCGTTGTTTCCGATGTCAGCACCTATCGCAGTGAAACTGAGCACTATTTTTAAAAAAGCCAGTCTGGAAGAAGAGGACAATCATCTGTGAAATGGACCCCTGGTGAGGATAGGTCTCTCTCTCTCTTTCTCTCTCTGTCCCTCTTTCTCTCTCTCTGTCCCTCTTTCTCTCTCTCTGCCCCTCTTTCTTTAAGGAACAGCCAGGTACAGTTCACATCCATGGACTGGACGGAAACCTTTGACGGGCCAGATCCTAGCCCGCGGGCTGTCTGTTGAACAATCCTGGTATAGATGCATTTAAGGGGAAGCTGGATAAGTACATGAGAGGGAAAGGATGTGTTGATAGGGTTACATGGAAAGGGGTGGGAAGAGGTTCATGTGGAGCATGAACACCAGCATAGACCAGTTGGGCCGAATGACCTGCTTCTGTGCTGTAAATATTGTGTAATTCTATGTAGATTTACCTTGTGGCTTTGGAATGTAGAGTACTGTGTTAAGTTAAATAGAATTTACAAAAAGAAACAGGCCATTCAGCCCAATAAGCCTTTGCTGGCGTTTACGCTCCATACAAGCCTTCTCCACTTTTGTTACTTCATCTCACCCGACTCACATAACCTTGTAACATTTCTCTTTCATGTACTTATCCAGGTTCCTGTTAAAGGCTGAAACACAAACAAGAAATGCTGGAAATACTCAGCAGGTCTGGCAGCATCTGTGGAGAGAGAAGCAGAGTTAATGTTTCAGGTCAGTGACCCTTCATCAGAACTGGCAAAGGTTACAGACCTGAAACGTTAACTCTGCTTCTCTCTCCACAGATGCTGCCAGACCTGCTGAGTTTTTCCAGCATTTCTTGTTTGTGTTTCAGATTTCCAGCCATTGCAGTATTTTGTTTTTATTCCCATTAAAGGATGCTCATCTTAACCGCTCCATGTGGTAGCAAGTTCCCCATTCTAACCCAACACTTGAATTACAGAGCCTACTAATCCTGGCCACCTCTGGAAAATTTGCTTATCCGCATATGGTAAGTAACACCATTTACTAACCCGACGTGTTGCTGCCTCGATCTGAGCTGTTGTAAGATCCACTTGTCCCGTGCTCACTCGTCTGGTTGTACGGAATTGTGGGAATGCTGTTCGTTTCTGCGAGCCGATAATCTGGAAGGAAACAAAGATGGAAGAGCATTAATCAGATCCCACAGTCCAGACAAACACTCCCAGGACAGGTACAGCATGGGGTTAGATACTGAGTAAAGCTCCCTCGACACTGTCCCATCAAACACTCCCAGGACAGGTACAGCATGGGGTTAGCTACGGAGTAAAGCTCCCTCTACACTGTCCCATCAAATACTCCCAGGACAGGTACAGCACGGGGTTAGATACGGAGTAAAGCTCCCTCTACACTGTCCCATCAAACACTCCCAGGGCAGGTACAGCTCGGGGTTAGATACAGAGTAAAACTCACTCTACACTGTCCCATCAAACATTCCCAGGACAGGTACAGCACTGGGATTGGCTGGGCAATTTGGGAAGCACTTCCTGCCTGCAATCAGGGGGAGCAGCTGCACCTGTGTTGCTGCAACTGGAAAAAAAAACAGGGTTGGCTGCTCTCTGATTGGGAAACCTGAGTGTTGAGTGCCTCAATGAGGTGCTGCTGGAGAGGGAGAGAGAAAAAAAAGAAAAAAAAAGGAAAGAAAATCGGGGTTAGATACAGAGTAAAGCTCCCTCCTTACTGTCCCATCAAAATCCACCAGGGCAGGTATAGCACAGGTTAATGTGCATGTATGTGAAAGCAGTGAGTGTTGTTCATAAGATTGGTAAGTTGCAGGCAGAGATTGACATGTGGAAATATGATGTTGTGGCTATAACAGAGACCTGGCTCAAAGAAGGGTGTTAAATATTCCTGGATACAAGCTGTTCTGGAAAGATAGGAAAGGAAGAATGGGGGAGGACTGGCGATATTGATTAAGGAGAGCATTGCAGTGCTGGAGAGAGAAGATATTCCTGAGGGGTCAATGACAGAATCTATTTGGCTAGATTTAAGGAACAAAAAAGGTGCAATTACACTGCTCAGTGTAGTCTATGGGCCACCAACTAGTGGGAAGGCTGAAGAGGAACAAATTTGCAAGGAAATTACAGAGAGATGCAAGAATTATAGAGTAGTTATAACGACAGGAAGGGACAGAGAATACAAGCACAAGAGTACAGCAGAAATTAAAACCAGAGTAGGTAAAAATGGTAAAAAGTCAAAGCTTAAGGCTCTTTATCTGAATGCACGTAGCATTTGTAACAAGAAAGATGAGCTGACGGCACAGATAGAAATAAATGAATATGATTTGATAGCTATCACTGAGACGTGGTTGCAGGATGACCAGGACCAGATTCTAAACATTCAAGGATATTCAACGTTCCGGAAGAATAGGCAGAAAGGAAAAGGAGGTGGTCTAGCTTTGCTATTAAAGGAAGGGATCAGTGCAGTTGTAAGTAACGATATATGGATCGTGATGTAGAATCAGTTTGGGTGGAAATAAGGAATAGCAAGGGAAAGAAGTGATGTGGGAGTGGTCAATAGACCTCCGAAGAGTTGCCTCTCTGTAGGACAAGATATTAATCAGGAAATAATGGAGGCGTGTAAGAAGGGCACTGCAATTATCATGGGTGATTTTAATCTGCATATAGACTGGACAAATCAAATTGGCAAGGGCAGCATGGAAGACAAATTTGGAGAGTGCATCAGGGATTGTTACTTAGAACAATATGTTGCAGAACCTACCAGGGAACAGGCTATTTTAGATTTGGTATTGTGTAATGAGGTAGGATTAATAAGAGATCTCGTAGTAAGGATCCTTTAGGGGGAAGCGTTCATAATATGGTAGAATTTCAAATTCAGTTTGAAGGTGGGCTACTGGGGGCTCAAACCAGTGTCTTCAACTTAAACAAAGGCAATTACAGAGGTATGAAAAAAGAGTTGTCTAAAGCGGGTTGGAAAATAGACTAAAGGGAAAGTTGGTAGATGAGCAGTGGCAGACTTTTAAGCAGATATTTCATAACACTCAGCAAACATTTATTCCAGTCAGAAGGAAGGACTTGAAGAGAACGATGAACCACCCGCGGATAACAAAGGAAGTTAAGGAGAGTATCAAATCAAAAACAAAGGCATACAATGCCCCGAAAACGAGTAGTAGGCCAGAGGATTGGGAAGCTTTTAGAAACCAGCAGCGGATGACTAAAAAACTAATAAAGAGGGAGAAAACTGATAATGAGAGTAAATTGGCAAGAAATATAGAAACAAACAGTAAGAGCTTCTATGGGTATATTAAAAGGAAGAGAGTAGCTGAAGTAAGTGTGGGGCCCTTAGAGGATGAGAATGGGGAATTAATAACAGGGAAATGGCAGATAATTTAAACCAATATTTTGTATCAGTCTTCACGGTGGAGGACACTATAAACATCCCAACAATAATAGATGAACAAGGTGTAAATGGGAGGGAGGAACTTGTACCAATTTCTATCATGAGGGAAAAGGTGCTGGACAAACTGATGGGACCAAAGGCAGACAAGTCGCCAGGACCTGATGGCCTGCACCCAAGGGTTTTAAAAGAAGTGGCTGCAGAGATAGTAGAGGCATTGGTCATAATATACCAAAACTCACTGGATTCTGGTAGGGTACCAGTGGATTGGAAAACCACTAATGTGAGGCCCGATTCAAGAAAGGAGGGAGGCAGAAAGCAGGAAACTATAAACCAGTTAGCTTAACATCAGTCATTGGGAAAATGCTTGAGTTGATTATTAAGGAAGAAATAGCAGGACATTTAGAAAAACATAATACAATCAAACAGAGTCAACATGGTTTCATGAAAGGGAAATCATGTTTGACAAATTTATTAGAGTTCTTTGAGGATATAACAAGCAGAGTGGATAAACGGGAACCAGTAGATGTTGTGCATTTGGATTTTCAGAAGGCGTTCGATAAGGTGCCACATAAAAGGTTATTGCACAAAATAGTTGCTCAGGGTATTGGGGGTAATGTGTTGGCATGGATTGAGGATTGGCTAACACACAGAAGGCAGACAGTCGGGATCAATGGGTCTTTTTCAGGTTGGAAAGCCGTAACTAGTGGGGTGTCACAAGGATCGGTCCTAGGGCCTCAGCTATTTACTATCTATATTAATGACTTAGAGGAAGGGACAGAGTGTAGTGCATCCAAATTTTCTGACGTTACAAAAATAGGTGGGAAGGCATATTGTGATGAGGACACAAAGAATCTGCAAAGGGATAAAGATAGGTTAAGTGAGTGGGCAAAAACGTAGCAGATGGTGTTCAATGTGGGAAAGTGTGAGGTAATCCACTTTGGTAGGAAGAATAAAAAGGCAGATTATTATTTAGATGGAGAAAGACCACAAAATACTGCAGAACAGAGAGATCTGGGTATTCTTGTGCATGAAACACAAAAAGTTAGCATGCAGGTGCAGCAAGTAATTAGGAAGACAAATGGAATTTTGGCTTTTATTGCTAGGGAGTGAGAGTTTAAAAATAGGGAAGTCTTGTCACAAGTGTACAGGGTGTTGGTGAGGCCACACCTGGAGTACTGCGTACAGTTTTGGTCCCCATATTTAAAGAAGGATTTACTAGCATTGGAGGCAGTTCAGAAAAGGTTCACTAGGCTGATTCCTGGGATGAAGGGGTTGTCTTATCAAGAGAGGCTAAACAGATTAGGCCTTTATTCATTGGAGTTTAGAAGAATGAGAGGTGATCTTATAGAAACATACAAGATTTTAAAGGGGCTCGACAGGGTAAATGTTGAGATGTTTCCACCAGTGGGGGAATCTCGAACTAGGGGACATAGTTACAGAATAAGGGGTCACACATTTAAAACTGAGATGCGAAGGAATTTCTTCTCTCAGAGGGTGGCGAATCTCTGGAATTCTCTACCCCAGAGAGTTGAGGAGGCTAGATCACTAAATGTATTTAAGGAGGAAGTAGATAGATTTTTGAAACCTCGGGGAGTCGAGGGTTAGGCACAGCAGACCCGAAAGAGAAGTTGAGGACTGGGACAGATCAGCCATGATCTTATTGAATGGTGGGGCAGGCTTGAGGGGCTGAATGGCCTACTCGAGCTCCCATTTCTTATGTTCTTATGTTATAATGGGGGACTTTAATTATCCCAATATAGACTGGAATAGTAATAGTGTAAAGGGCATAGAGGGGAAAGAGTTCCTGGAGCGTGTTCAGGAAAATTTTCTACAGCAGTCGTTTTCCAGTCCAATGGGAGGAGAGGCACTGCTAGACCTGGTTCTTGGGAATTAGGTGAGCCAAGTGGATCAAATATCAGTAGGAGAACATTTAGGGGACAGTGAGCATTTTATCATAAGTTTTAGGTTGGTTATGGAAAAGGACAAAGAACATCTAGAGTAAGAATAATTAACTGGGGTAAAGCCAACTTCAATGGGATAAGAATGGATCTGGGCCGAGTAAATGGGTATCAAAGTTTGGCAGGAAAAACATTAGCTGAACAATGGGCCACCTTCAAAGAAGAGATAGTTCGGGTACAGTCAAGGTATATTCCCTTGAAGGGGAAAGGTAGAACAAATAAATCCAAAGCTCCCTGGGTGACAAAAGAGATAGAGATGAAGATGAAGAAGAAAAAGTGTGCTAATGACAGATGTCAGGCACTTTCTTCCTTACTCTGACCCCACCTAATAACTTACTATTCCCTTCTCTAGTGCTATCTGTCTCTCCCAATATTCTGTGCACTTTGGTATTCCTCTCTGATATTTTCTCCTGGTTCCCACACCCCTGCCAAGTTAGTTTAAACCCTCCCCAATAGCAGTAACAAATCACCCCAGCTCTGTTCAAGTGCAACCCATCCGGCCTGTAAAGGTCCCATTTTCTCCTGAACTGGTCCCAGTGTACCAGGAATCTAAACCTCTCCCTCCTTCACTATCTTTCCAGCCACGTGTTCATCTGCACTATCCTCCTATTTCTATACTCACTTGCATGTGGCACTGGAAGTAATCCGTAGATTATTACTTTTGAGGTCCTGCTTGCTAATTTCTTACCTAGCTCAGTAAACTCTTTCTGCATGACCGCATCCCTCTTCCTACCTATGTCACTGGTACCAATGTGGACCACGACTGCTGGCTGTTCACCCTCCCTCCTCAGGGTGCTCTGCAGTCGGTCAGGAAATAGACTGGCAGCTAACATAAAAGGGAATCCCAAAGTCTTCTATAGGCATATAAATAGTAAAAGGGTGGTAAATGGTGGAGTAGGGCCAATTTGGGACCAAAAGGGGATTTACACATGGAGGAAGGGGGAATAGCTGAGGTATTAAATGAACACTTTGCACCTGTGTTTATGAAAGTGTTTCTATTTTTTTAAAATATGTTTTTAGGGACTCATATTTAAATTGTGGAAATGGATTCATTTGGAAGCCTGAAGAAATGCTGGACTTTGTTTTTTTCACTGGGGTCACTGAAAGGACACTTGACTGAAAACACTTACTGGCAGAATCAAGGAGTGCTAAAAACAACCTCTACTGGAGATCACCTGCCTTAAGATAAATAAATAACAGGAACCTTGAACTTAGAGGAGGTGTTTACAGAGAAGCCACATGTCAAGGTTTATGCAGGTCAGGAGGTTGACTTTCTGTTTGGAGTTTGGATTGTTTTCAGTTCAGTTCGGGCGTGAACTTTTTTGAAGACAGTTGGTGTTTTGCCTGCCAAGGAAAAAGACATCCATAGCTCCTGCACTTCTCTCAGAGAATGCAGTGTGTGCTGGCTGAAACCCCCATTGCCACCTGTCTCCTGGTAAGCCTACCAGACGATTTCTTGACATTTCCAGAATGAATTGCTTCTGAAAAGATCCCAGTGATCCGTCTCCATATACCCGGATGCCAAAAGGGACAGGTGACTTCCTTTCCTACCACATCTCTTTTTTTCTTCAAGAATTAGCAAGTAATTGGCCATAGTATTCTCTTTTTTTGTCGTTTTCTTGTAACAGACCTTAGCAGAGAGAATTTCTGTATTTTTTTCAGTGTGTGTGTGAGTTTATGCGTGGGGGATTTTAAAAGGGAACTGCCATATTTCAATCTGTGTTAATGCTTTGCTTCATTACTGCTTAAGTCTGGTTTTATAATAGACTACTAATTTTGTTGTTTATTCAAGAAATCTGGTTGGTGTAGTTTATTCTGGGATGAAGAGTAGAGTATATGATTGACTGCATCGGTAACTGGGTAAACATTTCAAATATAAGTTGTGACCTGTGGAGAAGTGAAACTAGAAAAGACAGTGCACTCCTCCCACCTTGGCCGTAACATCCGACTTTACCAAGGAAGAAGATGCTACCCAGGCCAGAGTGAAAGAGGAGGTAATTAATGCACTAGAAGGATTTAAAATTGTTAAGTAGGAGGTATTAGATAGGCTATCTATACTTAAAGTTGATAAAACACCAGGGACAGATGAGATGCATCCAAGGAAGTGAGAGTGGAAATTGCAGAGGCACTGGCCATAATTTTCCAGTCTTCTTTAGACTCAGGAGTGGTGTCAGAGGACTGGAGAATTGCAAATGTTACACCCTTGTTCAAAAAAGGATGTAAGGATAAGCCCAGCAACTACAAGCCAGTCATTTAACTTCAGTGGTGGGGAAACTTCTAGAAACAATAATTTGGGACAAAATGAATAGTCACATGGACAAATGCAGGTTAATTAAGGGAAGCCAGCATGGATTTGTTAAGAGAAAATCATGTTTAATTAACTTGCTGGTGTTTTTTGAACAGGTAACAGAGAGGGTTGATGAGGGCAATGCTGTTGATGTGGTGTACATGGACTTCCAGAAGGCGTTTGATGCAGTGCCACACAACAGACTGTGAGCAAAATTATAGCTCATGAAATAAAAAGGGATGGTAGCAACATGGATAGGAAATTGGCTGAGTGATTGGAAACAAAGAGTAGTGGTTCATGGATGCCCTTTGGGCTGGAGGAAGGTTTGCAGTGGAGTTCACCAGGGGTCAGTGTTGGGACCCTTGCTTTTCCTGATATATATTAATGATCTGGGTGTACAGGGCACAATTTCAAAATTAATGGATGATATGAAACTTGGAACAATTGTGAACTGTGAGGAGGATAGTTTAGAACTTTAAAAGGACACAAGTTGGTGGAATGGGAAGACAGGTGGCAGATGAAGTTCAATGTGGAGAAATGTGAAGTCATTCATTTTGGTAGGAAGAACATGGAGAGACAATATAGAATAAAGGGTACAATTCTAAAGGGGGTGCAGGAGCAGAGGGACCTGGGGTATATGTACATGAGGGGATTTGGACAGACTTAGTGTGTGGGCAAGAATGTGGTAAATGGAATATAATGTGGAAAAATGTGAGGTTATCCACTTTGGTAGGAGGAATAAATGTGCAGAGTATTTTTTAAATGGTAAGAGATTAGAAAGTGTAGATGTACAAAGGGATCAGGATGTCCTTGTCAATAAGTCAGTGAAAGCTAACATGCAGGTGCAACAAGCAATTAAGAAGGCTAATGGTATGTTAGCCTTTATCACAAGAGGATTTGAGTACAGGAGTAGTGAAGACTTGCTTCAATTGTATAGAACCTTGGTTAGACCGCATCTGGAGTACTGTGTGCAGTTTTGATCCCCTTACCTTAGGAAGGATATTATTGCCATAGAGGGAGTGCAATGAAGGTTCACCAGACTTGTTTCCGGGATGGCAGGACTGTCCTATGAAGAGAGATTGGGGAAATTGGGCCTGTATTCTCTAGAGTTTCGAAGAATGAGAGGTGATCTCATTGAAACCTACAAAATACTTAAAGGGATAGACAGGGTAGATGCAGGTAAGATGTTTCCCCTGGTTGGGGAGTCTGGAACCAGGGAACACAATTTCAAAATAAGGGGGAAGCTACTTAGGACAGAGATGAGGAGAAATTTCTTTACAAAGAGGGTTGTGAATCTTTGGAATTCTCTACCCCAGAGGGCTGTGGAAGCTCAGCCATTGAGTATGTTTAAAGTCGAGATTGACAGATTTCTAAATACCAATGATACAAAGGGATATGGGGATAGTGTAGGAAAAAGGCATTGAAGTGGATGATCAGCCATGATCTTATTGAATGGCAGAGCAGGCTCGATGGGCTGAAAGGCCTACTCCTGTTCCTATGTTCCTATAAATCATTGAAGGTGGCAGGACAGATGGAGAGAGCAGTTAATAAAGCTTTATTAATAGTGGCATAGATTACAAGAGCAAGGACTTGTATAAGACACATGTTCAGCCTCAGCTGGAGTATTGCGTCCAGTTCTGAGCGCCACACTTTAGGAAAGATGTGAAGGCATTGGAGAGAGTACAGAAAAGATTCACGAGAATGGTTCCAGGGATGAGGAACTTCAGGTCTGAAGACAGATTGGAAAAGTTGGGATTGTTTTCCTGAGAGAACAGAAGGCTGAGTGGAGATTTGATAGAGGTGTTCAAAATCATGAGGGGTTTGGACAGAGTGGATAGGGAAAAATTGTTCCCACTCATGAAAGGATTGAGAATGAGAGGGCAGAGATCTAAAATGTTTGGCAAAAGAAGCTAAAGTGTCATGAGGAAAAACTTCTTCACGCAACGAGTGGTTAGGATCTGGAATGCACTGCCTGAGAGTGTGGTGGAGGCAGGTTCAATCGAGGCATTCAAAAGGGAATTAGACTGTTATCTGAAAAGGAAGAATGTGCAGGGTTACGTGGAGAAGGCAAGGGAATGGCATTAGGTGAAATGCTCATTTGGAGAGCTGGTGCACACACAATGGGCCAAACAGCCTCCTCCTGCATTGTAACAATTCTGGGATACTGTAATTCTGTTAGATACAGAGTAAACTCCCTTATACTCTCCCATCAAACACTCCCAGGGCAGGTATAGCATGGGGTTAGATACAGAGTAAACTCCCTTACACTCTCTCATCAAACACTCCCAGGGCAGGTATAGCATGGGGTTAGATACAGAGTAAACTCCCTTACACTCTCTCATCAAACACTCCCAGGGCAGGTATAGCATGGGGTTAGATACAGAGTAAACTCCCTTACACTCTCTCATCAAACACTCCCAGGGCAGGTATAGCATGGGGTTAGATACAGAGTAAACTCCCTTACACTCTCTCATCAAACACTCCCAGGGCAGGTATAGCATGGGGTTAGATACAGAGTAAACTCCCTTACACTCTCTCATCAAACACTCCCAGGGCAGGTATAGCATGGGGTTAGATACAGAGTAAACTCCCTTACACTCTCTCATCAAACACTCCCAGGGCAGGTATAGCATGGGGTTAGATACAGAGTAAACTCCCTTACACTCTCTCATCAAACACTCCCAGGGCAGGTATAGCATGGGGTTAGATACAGAGTAAACTCCCTTACACTGTCCCATCAAACACTCCCAGGGCAGGTATAGCGTGGGGTTAGATACAGAGTAAACTCCCTTACACTCTCTCATCAAACACTCCCAGGGCAGGTATAGCATGGGGTTAGATACAGAGTAAAGGTATGGCCCTCATCTCCACGCCCTTCAGTCCAAGGGACGCAGACTTGAATGGATACAGTGGACAATTGGTTTAGCCATCCATTGCTGGCTCTGACTAGACCATATAAAGATCCATCGGCTCCTGCTCTCATCTGCTAAAACTGATTATTCCAGGGTCATTCTTGAATGCAAAGAAAACTCCCTGCTTCTTTTCTCTACTGCAAACCGTCTTCTTAAACCCCTCTCCTCTGTCCCCTCCACCCTTATCTTCAACAATAAGTGTGAGCATTGGAAGATCCAATCAGCTGCCTCTGCCGTGTCCCTCTCTTCTACAAGCCCACCTGGCCAAACCTCCTCTAAAGTTCCTCCCTGCCCTAACTCGCATCTTTCTCTAGTTTCTCTCTTATCGCTCATCAAGCCCTCTCCAAGCTCATCTTGTCCATGAGACCCACCTCCTGTACTCACTAAACGCCTGACCACCCAACCTCCCCTGCTGGTCCTCATGTTAACCGATGTTGTTAATGGTTCTCTCTCTTCAGGTGTTCTCCCTCTCTCCTTCAAAACAACCGACATCACTGCTGTCCTCAAAGCCAACCCTTGACTCCTCCATCCTTGCACACTATCGACCCATCTCCAACCTCCCTTTCCTCCCCAAAGTCCTTGAACATGTTGTTGCCTCCCAAATCCATTTCCAGCCTTCCCAGAACTCCACAGTACGGAAATGGCTCTTATCAAAGTCTCAAATTACATCCTATGTGACAGTGACTAAGATAAACTTTTCCCTCTCATCCTTCTTCTCAATCTGTCTGCAGCCTTTGACATGGTTTACCACACCATCCTCCTCCACTGGCTCTCCACTGTTGTCCAGCTGGGTGGGACTGCTCTCACCTGGTTCCATTCTTAACTATCTAATCATAGCCAGAGACTCACTTGCAATGGCTTCTCTTCCTGCTCCAGTACCGTTACCTCTGGTGTCCCCCAAGGATCTATCCTTGGCCTCTTCCTATTTCTCATCTACATGCTGCCCCTCAGCAACATCATCCGAAAACATTGTTTTCATATGCATGCTGAAGATACCCAGCTCTACCTCACCACCACCTCTCTTGACTCATCCACTGTCTCTAAATTTTCAGGTAAGTACAGATAAGCAGAAGTTTTCTCCTATTAAACATTGGGAAGAACAAAGCCATTGCCTTCAGTCCCGGCTACAAACTCCATTCCTTAGCCACCTACTCCATCCTTCCCCCTGGCAGCTGTTTGAGATTGAACCAGTCTGTTCACAATCTTTGTGCCATATTTGACCCCGAGATGAGCTACCGACCACATATCCACGCCATCACCAAGACTGCCTGTTTCCACCTCCGTAACATTGCCCGACTCCACCCCACCTCAACCCATCTGCTGCTGAGACCCTCATTCATGCCTTTATTACCTCTGGACTTGACTATTCAAACACACTCCTGGCTGACCTCCCATGTTCTTCTCTGCGTACACTAGAGGACATCCAAAACTCTGCTGCCCACATCCGAATGCACACCAAGTCCCGTTCACCCAACACGTTTGTGCTTGGTGGCCTACACTGGCTCCTAGTTAAGCAATGCCTCAATTTTAAAATTCTCATCCTTGTTTCCAAATGCCTCCCTGGCCTCACACCTCCCTATCTCTGTAATCTCCTCCAGACCCACAACTCTCTGAGATATCTGCGCTCATGTAATTCCGGCCTCTTGCACATCGCCAATTTTAATCATCCCGTCATTGGTAGCTGTGACATCAGCTGCCTGGGCCCTAAGCTCTGGAATTCCATCCCTAAACCTCTCCGCCTCTCTACCTCTGTTTCCTCCTTTACGACACTCCTTAAAACCTACCTCTTTGACCAAGCTTTTGGTCACCTGTCTGAATGTTGTGTTATGTGATCAGTGTCAAGTTTTGCTTTATAACATTACTGTGAATTGTTTTGGGATGTTTTATTCTGTTAAAGAAGCTATATAGATACAAGTTGTGATGTTATAGAAATCAAAAGGCTGGTATCAGTAAAAATGACCATGAAACTGTTAGAATTTCCTAAAAACCCAACTGCTTCATTGGTGTACTTTAGGGATGGAAACCTGCCATTCTTACCGAGTGTGGGTTGATATGTGACTCCAGTCCCACTGTAACTCTCAAATGTCCCTCTGAAATAGCCCAGCAAAGGCACTCAGTTGTATCCAATCTGCTATAAGGGGTTCATGACTAAGGTCCACCACCACCTTCCCAGGGCTACTAGAGATGGGAAAGGAATGTCCACCTTGCCAGTGATGCCCAGATCCCACTTTTCTGACAGGTGCCTCCCCCTTAACCCAACCTCAGTATCAAGGCTTGTATCCCACATTCTCCCAACCTCACCGTGATGCTATAGTGATATCCTCCTGCCAGCAAGGTGCAAATATGTTCCTCCTCTGCCATGGCTTAGTTGATAGCACTCTTGGCTTTGAGTCAGAAGGTTGTGGGTTTAAGTCCCTTGTCTGAGACTTGACCATAAAGTCTAGGCTGACACTCCAGTACAGTACTGAGGCAGTGCTGCATTGTTGGAGGGGCTGTCTTTACAATGCGATGTTAAACTGAGGCCCCTTTGGCTGGATGTAAAATGATCCCATGTCCACTCGTTTGAAGAAGAGCAGGGGGAGATCTTGCCAGTGTCCTGAGCCAATATCTAACCTCCAACTGGGCTATTATCACATTATTTATTTATGGGAGCTTGCTGTGCCTAAATTGGCTTTCATGTTACAACAGTGGCCACATATCAAAGGAGTGTTTTATGTGTGCCACATATCAAAGGAGGGCTTTGGGATGCCTGAGGCAGCGATGGGCGTTATAGCAATGCAATAAGTTCTTCCTTATTTACCTTTGTTGAGTTTATTTTGCTCCATGATGTTGTACTGCATGGGGGTTATTTCCTGCTTGGCCTGTAGCGACGGTTTCCAATGCTTGTCATTCAGTTCCATTCCACCACTGTTCATGTTGTTCCCCAGTGTGGTCTGGATGAGCTGTGTGGTGGCGTAGGGGGTGGGTTGTGCTGTCTGGTTCAGGCAGCGACCCTCCTTCAGGTTGGGGCTGTTGAAGGTCTTCATCTCGTTGATCTTGTTGCTCAGGTCCATGTCCCCATAGACCGTTGACTCCGGCAGCATCAAGTTAGTCTGTTTGTTCTCCAGTTGGTTGTTATAGTTGGCTATGCAGTCAGCTGGGAGGGAGAGACAGTGTGGAGGCAAGAGAGGAAAACGTCAGTCTTTGCAATGCGTGCGATGTTCTTTCAGTTTCATTTCCCACCATTCTCTATCTCCTGGCTCCGATACACCACCTACCATTCCCAGTCAAGCCACCGCTCCCAAAGACATGCCAACACATCTGTTAATCATGTTCCACTAGGAACTGCACAGAGCTAACTGCTCTCTCTGCACTCTTAACTCTCCACCTTCCTGCTTTTAAGGCTTTGCGCAAGATCTCTTTGTTCCCCTCTCCATTATTTTTAAGAACCTGCTGGATTTGCACATTAGTTGCCCATTAAACTTGCTGCAGAGAGTTAAATCTGGTCATTAACAGTGCAACTATTGTGTTAACAATGTGATCATTGTTAATGGAATGCCAATCATCACCTCTGGCCCAGAAAAGGAAACAATTTTAGGATTTTAATCTCATTCCTGCAGGTAGCACATTCTTATGATTTCTGCTCCTACTTTTCTTTTTTCCCTCGCTTAATCCAATCCTTTTTTTTGCTCTCTTTATTTCTCTTTCTGTACCTGATTTGACTCTTAGTCACCCTCCTTCTTTCTCTATCATTTCTCGGTTTCCTTCTCAACCCTATAAATCTCACTGGTTAAGGAGATACACTGTTGCTCACTGAGGTCCCAGATGTCTTGTTGGCCTTGCCATGCGTGCCATTATCAGCTCACACTTCCAAGTTACCACAAAAAATTTTACAAGCTGAAGGGTGAGGGTGGGAAAGGTCTAACTCATGGAGCATTCTCCAAAGAACATAAGAGGTAGGAGCTGTATTCGTCCATTCGGCTCCTCAATGGTGCCATGAAACTATCATTGATTGTTGTAAAAATCCATCTTGTTCACTCATATCCTTTAGGGGAGGAAATCTGCCGTCCTTACCTGGTCTGGCCTACATGTGACTCCAGACCCACAGCAATGTGGTTGACTCTTAACTGCCCTCTGAAATGGCCTGGCAAGTCACTCAGTTGTCAAGGGCAATTAGGGATGGGCAACAAATGCTGGCCTTGCCAGTGACACCCACTTCCCATGAAAGAATAAGAAAAAGCCCTCTAATAATGTTATGCACTTCAATGAGATCACCTCTTATTCATCTAAATTCTGGAGAATACAGGCCTATTCTATGTAATCTCTCCGCACTAGAAAACTCTCTCACCCCAGGAACAAATCTAATGGATCAGGCGAGATCCCTGATCCAGGAGGCTCTGTCCCATTGATCCATCTCATGAAGATATCCCCGAACAGTTTGAGCCCCAGGCGCATCCATGGCCTTTAGGAAGGAAATTAACCAATGAAAGAGCCCCACCTGGCCTGCTGTAGGTCGTAAGGTTGCTATCGCTGTTGGCATTGGTTGAGGTGCAGCAGTTGATGCTACAGTCATTGTGATTGGTTCCTGTGTTGGGCCAGGTGTCGGCTAGCCAAGGCTGGTTTGAATCTCCAATGTTTAGTAAACCTGGTCTGGTGCAGAAGGGAAATGAAATAAAACTCATTAAAAATTAAAAGCAAGTGAACAACCTCAATTGCCCACTGCGTTACTGAGTCACACGCAACAGATTTAACAACTCAATACGAAAAACATATCAGGAAGGTTCCGGATTCGATTTCTGCCTCCTTCCTTCCCCTAACTTCCTGCAACAACCACCAATCCCCCAGCCTACGCTGAGTGACCATTTTCTGTCAGGAACCCAATCTTGCTACTTAATTTCAAAATTTTTAAATCCTCAATTCTAAAATCTTCATCTGTGTTTCCACATTTCTCCATGGCCTCGTCCCTCCCTATCTCTGTAATCTCCTCCAACCCTACAATCCTCCGAGATAGCTGCGTTCCTCTAATTCTGGCCTCTTGCACATCCCCGATTTTAACTGGTGAGGTGAAAGTGACTGCCCTTGACATCAAAGCAGCATTTAACCGAGAATGGCATCAAGGAGACCTAGTAAAACTGAAGTCAGTGGGAGTCAGGGGGAAAACTCTCCGCTGGTTGGAGTCATACCTAGCACAAAGCAAGATGGTTGTGGATGTTGGAGGTCAATCATCTCAGTCCCAGAACATCACTGCAGGAGTTCCTCAGGGTAGTGTCCTAGACCGAACCATCTTCGGCTGCTTCATCAATGAGCTTCCCTCCATCATAAGGTCAGAAGTGGGAAGTTCACTGATGATTGCACAATGTTCAGCACCATTCACGACTCCTCAGATACTGAAGCAGCCTATGTAGAAATGCAGCAAGACCTGGACAATATCCAGGCTTGGGCTGATAAGTGGTGAGTAACATTCGCACCACACAAATGCCAGGCAATGACCATCTCAAACAAGAGAGAGTCTAACCATCTGCTCTTGAAGTTCAATGGCATTACCATCGCTGAATCCCCCACTATCAACATCCTGGGGGTTACCATTGACCAGAAACTGAACTGGATCAGCCACATAAATGCTGTGACTACAAGAGTAGGTCAGAGGCTGGGAATTCTGCAGCGAGTAACTCACCTCCTGTTTCCCCAAAGCCTGTCCACCATCTACAAGACACACGAGTGTGATGGAATATTCTCCATTGCTTGGATGGGTGCAGCTCCAACAAAACTCAAGATGTTTGACACCATTCAGGACAAAGCAGCCCACTCGATTGGCACACCATCCACAAACATTCACTCCCTCCACCACCGACGCACAGTGGCAGCAGTGTGCACCATCTACAAGGTGCACTGCAGCAATTCACCAAGGCTCCTTAGACAGCACCTTCCAAACCCGTGACCTCTACCACCTAGAAGGAGAAGGGCAGCAAATACATGGGAACACCACCACCTGCAAGTTTCCCTCCAAGCCACACACCACCCTGACTTGGAACTATATCGCCGTCCCTTCACTGTCGCTGGGTCAAAATCCTGGATCCCTTCTTAACAGCACTGTGGGTGTACCCGCACCACAAGACTGCAGCGGTTCAAGAAGGCAGCTCAGCGCCACCTTCTCAAGGGCATCTCGGGATGGGCTGGCCTAGCCTGTGACGCCCACATCCCACAAATGAATAAAAAAAAAATTTGTCGCCATGCCATGAGCTGCCTGGGCCCTAAGCTCTGGAATTCCCTCCCTAAACCTCTCCGCCTCTCTCTCTCTCTTGTTCTTTAGGATGCTGCTTAAAAGTTACCTCTTTGACCAAGCTTTTGGTCACCTATTTCAATACTGCCTAGTGTGGCTTGGTGTCAGAAATGTCTTTATTGATAACACACCTGTGAAGTACCTTGGGACACTTTGCTATGTTAAGTGCGCTATTTAAATGCAATTTCAGAGTGGAAGGTTAAAAAAAAACAGCTGGAGTTCCTACTTCCAATCAGTAATCGAGGAGCTACTGCAACCCCTGCGGAACATTAAGTGAAGAACTGGGATTGGGGGGCGGGCCTGTGATGCCCTTTAGAGTTGAATAGCTGCTCACACCTGCTCAAAGCTCATTGGCTGGATTTTGTGCAGGAGGCGTGGCTCCCGGCGTTGGGCTGAAAATGCAGGGGGGACCCTGTTTCTGCATTTTCCAGCCCCCTGGAGCGATCCTCCAGTCTTTTGGGGCGCAAGTTTAAGGAGGTGGGATCCCCTTCCCATAACAGACTTCGGTCCAGGAGGAGGGAGGTTCCTGAGGGTGAATTGGTTCCCAGTGGTAGTCCTCTGTGGGTCACAAATTGCCCACGGAGGAGAGTTCCCCTCCCCCGCCGCCACCCCCCCCCCCACCTCACCACAAGGAGGGTGCCTCGTATTTCAAGGTGTTCTCTCCAGCGTGGCGGAGGGTCCCCACCCGCTCCTGGTAAGATCCCAGTGGAGGCAGGAAGAGGTCCTTAAGTGGCCTCAATTGGCGCCTGGGCAGGAAGGCTGGCATCGGCCTAACCCGCCCCCAGGAGAATCGGAACCGGCAATCCCGGCGTCGGGATCCGTGACAACCGCTGTCGCTCTGATTCTCCGCCTTCCCACTCTCCACTCCCCCCAGGAATCCTGCTGTCGGGAGCAGAATAAGATCCGGCCCCTCAAGTGCAAATTGGGTAAGCCGGGTGTGCCAGGGGAAAAGCTGTGTTTGTGGAATTGTAAGGATTGAAGAAGCTCTCCCTTCTACAGCAACTTTCAGAATCTCACAATGTCTCAAACTCTTCACAGACAATGAAGTTCTTCTTGAAGTGTAGTCACTGTTGTAATGTGGGAGACACAGCAGCCATTTTGCGCACAGCAAGCTCCCACAAACAGCAATGTGACAATGGCC
Source organism: Heterodontus francisci (assembly GCF_036365525.1). NCBI lineage: Eukaryota > Metazoa > Chordata > Chondrichthyes > Heterodontiformes > Heterodontidae > Heterodontus > Heterodontus francisci. The sequence continues at coordinate 116,701,815 of NC_090380.1, forward strand.
AGATAAACTGTTCCTAATTTTGGTTGAGGGATGAATATTGATCCAGGAGAGTGAGGACATAGGCACACTCACAGACACACTCACACACACACTCACTCACAGACACACTCACACACACACTCACAGACACACTCTCTCACACACACACACTCACACACACACACTCTGCAGCAGGAGTCACTGGGTTGTGACTACAATGGGACCCCAGTTGATTTTCCCCCTCTCCTGACTGTGAGCAGCCAACCCACTTTGGACAGGGCCCTCTTCCCTTCCTGTCTGAACAACAACCAATCAGCTTACCTCGCTCCGCTGCTTACACTTTCTCCCCCTCTCTGATAGGCCACTGTAATCAAAAACAAACAAACATTTCCCGTTATAAGTCATGCAATAGATGAATGCAGGCAGCAGCCCAGCATCCCCATAAACCCCAACAGTTCCAAGCTTTCAGGATGATCCCATGGAAAAGCTTTCAGGAAATGCTTCCATACTCTCTCCTCACCATGCTGTTACAGATTGTTTCCTGCTTCCCAGAAACCCACCGTACCTGAGTCCATCCAGAGAAAGGCCGGGTCACTCCTTAAACCCAGCCCCCGAATATCAACACATTCAAATGGACCAGCCACATAAACGTTCCTAGTGCAGGTCAGAGGCTGGGAATTCTGCGGCGAGTAACTCATCTCCTGACTCCCCAAAGCCTGTCCACCATCGACAAGGCACAAGTCAGGGGTGTGATGGAATACTCTCCATTTGCCTGAATGGGTGCAGCTCCAACAACATTGAAGAAGCTCGACACCATCCAGGACAAAGCAGCTTGCTTGACTGGCACCCCATCCACCATCCTCACATTCACTCTCTCCATCACCAATGCACAGTGGCAGCAGTATGTTCCATCTACAAGTTGCACCAACAACTCACCAAGGCTCCTTTGACAGCACCTTCTAAACCCATGACCTCTACCACCTAGAAGGAAAAGAGCAGCAGATGCATGGGAACACCACCACCTGCAAGTTCCCCTTCAAGCCACACACCATCCTGACTTGGAACTATATCGCCGTTCCTTTACTGTTGCTGGGTCAAACTCCAGAATCCCAAGAAGGAGTTTTTAAAAGTCAGTACCAGGACCAGTGTCCCCAATATCCGAACAGTCCATATATGGGCCAGTGACCATGTCTGACCAAAATGAACACATGGACAGTCGTCACTCTCAATCAGTTCATCCATATCATGTGGTGGAACCTCTAGGAATGAGTTGGCAAGGATCCTGTTTGAGCAAGACAAAGACCAACCCTATCAAAACTCTTCATTACCGTAAACAGCCTGGGATCCTCCTGGTCTGTAATGCTCAGTACCACACAGTGGTACTGAGGTGCAATGAGCTGACAGAAAGGGACTGGAAGAGAGAGTTTCAAACAAGGCAGAGAACTTAGGAACAGGAGTAAGGCTGGAGAAAGAACAGAGAGTGAAACTAATTGGATAGCTCTTTCATAGAGCCGGCACAGGCACGAAGGGCTGAATGGCCTCCATTTGCACCATGGATCTATGAGTTGGCCATTCAGCCCCTCGGGCCTGTTCCGCCATTTAATCTGATCATGTCTGATATGTACCTGAACTCCATTGACCAGCTTGGCCTCATATTGGTGGGAAAGACAGGTTTTGGGTTTGACAACAAACTGAGAATCCCACAGATATTTTTATAAATAACCAAAAATAAAGAAGTATTATGAAGGCCAAACTAAAAGAGGTTCCAATGGTGGTGTTAGATCATTTAAAAAGTCACACAGACTCTGAGGAATTTAAGATGGTAAATCACAATTATAATTCAAAAGCACACGCATGCAGGAAGATATTAAACGAACAGGAATATTTACCTGTTGGTGTGAATGTGAAAGAGGGGACTGAAAGAAAGAAGCAAAACAGAGGGTTATCAGAATACAGGAAGCTAGAACAGCAGAGTCATAAATTACTGTCACAAAGTAGATGTGGAAAAGGAAAGTTGAACGCAACCATCTAGGAACCTCCCCATTCACTACACTCTTCCCCAAGCATTCAAGCCCTGAATTGTTTCTTAATCTGTTTATTTGCCAGCTCTGCTTTAGGGAGTGCACGATCAAGTCTGCAATCCTAACTGCAGACTCTCAGTTCCAAGTTTATCGTGGGTCTATAGTTCAGTTACAGTTGGATTGGGAGAGTCAGTTCAGAGTGGAAACTCGTGGGCTGTTCAAAGGCCCCAAAACTGAATAAAATAACTGATTCCAGGGTTTACTCCCTCACTACCCGAACATACCCAGGAGTCCCGTCCAGCATCTCTGAGGGATGAACATCTTGAAATAATCCCTTCCCTAGTTTGAACCAATGCTGCCTTGTCAACAGACACGTGGGACATTTAGGTAAAAGCAAAATACTGCGGATGCTGGAAATCTGAAATAAAAACAAGAAATGCTGGAATCACTCAGCAGGTCTGGCAGCATCTGTGGAAAGAGAAGCAGAGTTAACGTTTCGGATCAGTGACCCTTCTTTGGAACTGACAAATATTCTAATATTTGTCAGTTCCGAAGAAGGGTCACTGATCCGAAACGTTAACTCAGCTTCTCTTTCCACAGATGCTGCCAGACCTGCTGAGTGATTCCAGCATTTCTTGTTTTTATTTGGGACATTTAGGTGTTCAACTCTGCTTACTGCCTTCCATACTTGTGTGAGATGTGTCAGATACGTTGCACAGAAGAGTTATCGAAAGATATACAATAAATTACTGCTGGGTTTACTGAATACTCTATTAAATCAGGGCTCGGATTTACACAATACTCTATTGAATCGGGGCTCGGATTTACTGAATACTCTATCAAATCAGGGTCTGAGTTTACTGAATAATCTATTAAAACAGTGTCAGTGTTCAAGGAATACTCCATGAAATCAGGGACTGTGTTCACTGAAAACTCGATTAAATCAGGGTCTGTGTTCTCTGAAAACTCTATTAAATCAGTGTCTCTGTTCACTGAATACTCTATTAAATCAGTGTGTGTGTTTACTGAATGCTCTATTAAATCAGGGTCCGGGTTTACTGAATACTCTATTAAATCAGGGTCTGGGTTTACTGCAAAATCGATTAAATCAGAGTCTCCATTCACTGAATAAACTAGTAAATCAGGGTCTGTGTTTACTGAATACTCTGGTAAATCAGAGTCTGTGTTCACTGAATACTCTATTAAATCAGTGTCTGTGTTTACTAAATACTCTATTAAATCAGAGTCTGTGCTCACTGAATATTCTATGAAATCAGTGTCTGTGTTTACTGAATACTCGATAAAATCAGAGTCTGTGTTCACTGAATACTCTTTCAAATCAGTGTCTGCATTTACTGAATACTCGATTAAATCAGGGCTCGGGTGTACTGAATACACTCTGAAATCAGGGACTGCGTTTACAGAATACTCTATTAAATCAGTGTCTGTGTTTACAGAATACTCTATTAAATCAGGGTCCGTGTTTACTGAATACTCTATTAAAACAGTGTCTGTGTTCAAGGATTACTCCATGAAATCAGGGACTGTGTTTACTGAATGCTCTATTAATTCAGGGTCTGGGTTTACTGAATACTCTATTAAAACAGTGTCTGTGTTCAAGGATTACTCCATGAAATCAGGGACTGTGTTTATTGAATACTCTATTAAATCAGGGTCTGGGTTTATGGTATATTCTATTAAATCAGAGTCTCCATTCACTGAAGACTCTAGTCAATCAGAGTCTGTGTTTATTAAATCAGAGTCTGTGTTCACTGAATACTCGAGTAAATCAGTGTCTGCGTTTACCGAATACTCTGTTAAATCAGTGTCTGTTTTTACTGAATACTCTATTAAGCCAGAGTCTGTGTTCACTGAATACTCTATTAAATCAGTGTCTGTGTTTACTAAATACTCTATTAAATCAGAGTCTGTTCTCACTGAATATTCTATGAAATCAGTGTCTGTGTTTACTGAATACTTTATGAAATCAGGGTCTTGATTTACTGAATATTCTATAAAATCAGTATCTGCATTTACTGAATACTCTATTAAATCAGGGTCTGTGTTCATTGAATACTCTTATGAAATCAGGGTGTGGGTTTACTGAATACTCTATTAAATCAGGGTCAGCATTTACTGATTACTCGATTAAATCAGGGCTCGGGTGTACTGAATACACTCTGAAATCAGGGACTGCGTTTACAGAATACTCTATTAAATCAGGGTCCGTGTTCACTGAATACTCTATTAAAACAGTGTCTGTGTTCAAGGATTACTCCATGAAATCAGGGACTGTGTTTATTGAATACTCTATAAAATCAGAGTCTGTGTTCACTGAATACTCTATCAAATCAGTGTCTGCATTTACTGAATACTCGAAGAAATCAGGGACGGCGTTTGCTGTATACTCGAAGAAATCAGGGTCCGTGTTTACTGAATAATCTATTAAAACAGTGTCAGTGTTCAAGGAATACTCCATGAAATCAGGGACTGTGTTCTCTGAAAACTCTATTAAATCAGCGTCTCTGTTCACTGAATACTCTATTAAATCAGTGTGTGTGTTTACTGAATGCTCTATTAATCAGGGTCCGGGTTCACTGAATACTCTATTAAATCAGGGTCTGGGTTTACTGCAAAATCTATTAAATCAGAGTCTCCATTCACTGAATAAACTGGTAAATCAGGGTCTGTGTTTACTGAATACTCTGGTAAATCAGAGTCTGTATTCACTGAATACTCTATTAAATCAGTGTCTGTGTTTACTAAATACACTATTAAATCAGAGTCTGTGCTCACTGAATATTCTATGAAATCAGTGTCTGTGTTTACTGAATACTTTATGAAATCAGGGTCTTGATTTACTGAATATTCTATAAAATCAGTGTCTGTGTTCACTGAATACTCTATCAAATCAGTGTCTGCATTTACTGAATACTCTATTAAATCAGGGTCTGTGTTCATTGAATACTCTTATGAAATCAGGGTGTGGGTTTACTGAATACTCTATTAAATCAGGGTCAGCATTTACTGATTACTCGATTAAATCAGGGCTCGGGTGTACTGAATACACTCTGAAATCAGGGACTACGTTTACGGAATACTCTATTAAATCAGTGTCTGTGTTTACAGAATACTCTATTAAAACAGTGTCTGTGTTCAAGGATTACTCCATGAAATCAGGGTCTGGGTTTACTGAATACTCTATTAAATCAGTGTGTGCGTTTACTGAATGCTCTATTAATTCAGGGTCCGTGTTTACTGAATACTCTATTAAATCAGGATCTGGGTTTATGGTATATTCTATTAAATCAGAGTCTCCATTCACTGAAGACTCGAGTCAATCAGAGTCTGTGTTCACTGACTACTCTATTAAATCAGAGTCTGTGTTCACTGAATACTCTGTTAAATCAGTGTCTGTTTTTACTGAATACTCTATTAAATCAGTGTCTGTGTTCACTGAATACTCTATAAAATCAGAGTCTGCATTTACTGAATACTCGAAGAAATCAGGGACGGCGTTTGCTGTATACTCGAAGAAATCAGGGTCCGTGTTTACTGAATAATCTATTAAAACAGTGTCAGTGTTCAAGGAATACTCCATGAAATCAGGGACTGTGTTCTCTGAAAACTCTATTAAATCAGCGTCTCTGTTCACTGAATACTCTATTAAATCAGTGTGTGTGTTTACTGAATGCTCTATTAATCAGGGTCCGGGTTCACTGAATACTCTATTAAATCAGGGTCTGGGTTTACTGCAAAATCTATTAAATCAGAGTCTCCATTCACTGAATAAACTGGTAAATCAGGGTCTGTGTTTACTGAATACTCTGGTAAATCAGAGTCTGTGTTCACTGAATACTCTATTAAATCAGTGTCTGTGTTTACTAAATACACTATTAAATCAGAGTCTGTGCTCACTGAATATTCTATGAAATCAGTGTCTGTGTTTACTGAATACTTTATGAAATCAGGGTCTTGATTTACTGAATATTCTATAAAATCAGTGTCTGTGTTCACTGAATACTCTATCAAATCAGTGTCTGCATTTACTGAATACTCTATTAAATCAGGGTCTGTGTTCATTGAATACTCTTATGAAATCAGGGTGTGGGTTTACTGAATACTCTATTAAATCAGGGTCAGCATTTACTGATTACTCGATTAAATCAGGGCTCGGGTGTACTGAATACACTCTGAAATCAGGGACTACGTTTACGGAATACTCTATTAAATCAGTGTCTGTGTTTACAGAATACTCTATTAAAACAGTGTCTGTGTTCAAGGATTACTCCATGAAATCAGGGTCTGGGTTTACTGAATACTCTATTAAATCAGTGTGTGCGTTTACTGAATGCTCTATTAATTCAGGGTCCGTGTTTACTGAATACTCTATTAAATCAGGGTCTGGGTTTATGGTATATTCTATTAAATCAGAGTCTCCATTCACTGAAGACTCGAGTCAATCAGAGTCTGTGTTCACTGACTACTCTATTAAATCAGAGTCTGTGTTCACTGAATACTCTGTTAAATCAGTGTCTGTTTTTACTGAATACTCTATTAAATCAGTGTCTGTGGTCACTGAATACTCTATAAAATCAGAGTCTGCATTTACTGAATACTCGAAGAAATCAGGGACGGCGTTTGCTGTATACTCGAAGAAATCAGGGTCCGTGTTTACTGAATAATCTATTAAAACAGTGTCAGTGTTCAAGGAATACTCCATGAAATCAGGGACTGTGTTCTCTGAAAACTCTATTAAATCAGCGTCTCTGTTCACTGAATACTCTATTAAATCAGTGTGTGTTTACTGAATGCTCTATTAATCAGGGTCCGGGTTCACTGAATACTCTATTAAATCAGGGTCTGGGTTTACTGCAAAATCTATTAAATCAGAGTCTCCATTCACTGAATAAACTAGTAAATCAGGGTCTGTGTTTACTGAATACTCTATTAAATCAGAGTCTGTGTTGACTGAATACTCGATTAAATCAGGGTCTGGGTTTACTGAATACTCTATTAAATCAGGGCTCGGGTTTACTGAATGCTCCATTAAATCAGGGTCTGGGTTTACTGAATACTCTATTAAATCAGGGCTCGGGTTTACTGAATACTCCATTAAATCAGGGTCTGGGTTGCCTGAATACTCTATTAAATCAAAGTCTGTGATCACTGAATACTCGATTAAATCAGAGTCTGTGTTGACTGAATACTCTATTAAATCAGAGTCTGTGTTGACTGAATACTCGATTAAATCAGGGTCTGGGTTTACTGAATACTCTATTAAATCAGTGTCTGGGTTTACTGAATACTCTATTAAATCAGTGTCTGTGTTTACTGAATACTCTATTAAATCAGGGCTCGGGTTTACTGAATACTCTATTAAATCAGTGTCTGTGTTGACTGAATACTCGATTAAATCAGGGTCTGGGTTTACTGAATACTCTATTAAATCAGGGTCTGGGTTTACTGAATACTCTATTAAATAAGTGTCTGTGTTTACTGAATGCTCCATTAAATCAGGGTCTGGGTTTACTGAATTCTCTATTAAATCAGGGTCTGGGTTTACTGAATACTCTATTAAATCAGTGTCTGCGTTTACTGAATACTCGAAGAAATCAGGGACGGCGTTTGCTGAATACTCTATTAAATCAGGGTCTGTGTTTACTGAATACACTATTAAATCAGTGTTTGTGTTGACTGAATAAACTATTAAATCAGGGTCAGCATTTACTGATTACTCGGTGTACTGAATACACTCTGAAATCAGGGTCTGCATTTACTAAATACTCTACTAATTCAGGGTCCGTGTTTACTGAATACACTATTAAATCAGTGTTTGTGTTGACTGAATAGACTATTAAATCAGGGTCAGCATTTACTGATTACTCGATTAAATCAGGGCTCGGGTGTACTGAATACACTCTGAAATCAGGGTCTGCGTTTACTGAATACTCAATGAAATCAGTGTCTGCGTTTACTGAATACACTATTAAATCAGTGTCTGTGTTTACTGAATACTCTATTAAATCAGTGTCTGTATTGACTGAATACTCTATTAAACGAGGGTCTGTGTTCTCTGAATACCCTATTAAATCAGTATCTGTGTTCACTGAATACTCTATTAAATCAGTGCGTGTGTTTACTGAATGCTCTATGAAATCAGTGTCTGCGTTCACTGAATACACTATTAAATCAGGGTCTGGGTTTACTTAATACTCTGTTAAATCAGGGTCTGGGTTTACCGAATACTCTATTAAATCAGGGTCTGTGTTTACTGAATACTTTATGAAATCAGGGTCTTGATTTACTGAATATTCTAATATTTGTCAGTTCCGAAGAAGGGTCACTGATCCGAAACGTTAACTCTGCTTCTCTTTCCACAGATGCTGCCAGACCTGCTGAGTGATTCCAGCATTTCTTGTTTTTATTTGGGACATTTAGGTGTTCAACTCTGCTGACTGCCTTCCATACTTGTGTGAGATGTGTCAGATACGTTGCACAGAAGAGTTATCGAAAGATATACAATAAATTACTGCTGGGTTTACTGAATACTCTATTAAATCAGGGCTCGGATTTACACAATACTCTATTGAATCGGGGCTCGGATTTACTGAATACTCTATCAAATCAGGGTCTGAGTTTACTGAATAATCTATTAAATCAGGGTCTGGGTTGCCTGAATACTCTATTAAATCAGAGTCTGTGTTTACTGAATACTCTATTAAATCAGGGTCTGTGTTGACTGAATACTCGATTAAATCAGGGTCTGGGTTGCCTGAATACTCTATTAAATCAAAGTCTGTGATCACTGAATACTCGATTAAATCAGTGTCCATGTTTACTGAATACTCTATTAAATCAGGGTCTGGGTTGACTGAATACTCTATTAAATCAGAGTCTGTGTTGACTGAATACTCGATTAAATCAGGGTCTGGGTTTACTGAATACTCTATTAAATCAGTGTCTGTGTTTACTGAATGCTCCATTAAATCAGGGTCTGGATTTACTGAATACTCTATTAAATCAGAGTCTGTGTTGACTGAATGCTCCATGAAATCAGTGTCTGGATTTACTGAATACTCTATTAAATCAGGGTCTATGTTTACTGAATATTCTATTACATCATTGTCTGTGTTTACTGAATACTCTATTAAATCAGGGTCTGGGTTTACTGAATATTCTATCAAATTGGGGCTCGGTTTTACTGAATGCACTATTAAATCAGTGTCTGGGTTTACTGAATACTCTATTAAATCAAGGTATGGGTTTACTGAATACTCTATTAAATCAGGGTTCGGATTTACTGAATACTCTATTAAATCAGGGTCTGGGTTTACGGAATATTCTATTAAATCAAGGTCTGGGTTTACGGAATACTCTATTAAATCAAGGTATGGGTTTACTGAATACTCTATTAAATCAGGGTTCGGGTTTACTGAATACTCTATTAAATCAGGGTCTGGGTTTACGGAATATTCTATTAAATCAGGGTTCGGATTTACTGAATACTCTATTAAATCAGGGTCTGGGTTTACGGAATATTCTATTAAATCAAGGTCTGGGTTTACTGAATACTCTATTAAATCAGGGTCTGGGTTTACGGAATATTCTATTAAATCAAGGTCTGGGTTTACGGAATACTCTATTAAATCAAGGTATGGGTTTACTGAATACTCTATTAAATCAGGGTCTGGGTTTACGGAATATTCTATTAAATCAGGGTTCGGATTTACTGAATACTCTATTAAATCAGGGTCTGGGTTTACGGAATATTCTATTAAATCAAGGTCTGGGTTTACGGAATATTCTATTAAATCAGGGCTTGGGTTTACTGAATACTTTTTTACATCAGGGCTTGGGTTTACTGAATACTCGATTATATCAGGTCTCTGTGCTTATTGAATACTCTATTAAATCAGGGGTCGGCTTTACGGAATATTCTATCAAATCAGAGTCTGTGTTCACTGAATACTCTATTAAATCAGTATCTTCGTTTACTGAATACTCTATTAAATCAGTCTCTGTGTTTATTGAATACTCTATTAAATCAGTGTCTGGGTTTACTGAATACTCTATTAAATCAAGGTATGGGTTTACTGAATACTCTATTAAATCAGTGTCTGGGTTTATCGAATACTCTATTAAATCAGTGTCTGGGTTTACTGAATACTCTATTAAATCAAGGTATGGGTTTACTGAATACTCTATTAAATCAGGGTTCGGATTTACTGAATACTCTATTATATCAGGGTTCGTGTTTACTGAATATTCTATTAAATCAGGGTCTGGGTTTACTGAATACTCTATTAAATCAAGGTATGGGTTTACTGAATACTCTATTAAATCAGTGTCTGGGTTTATCGAATACTCTATTAAATCAGTGTCTGGGTTTACTGAATACTCTATTAAATCAAGGTATGGGTTTACTGAATACTCTATTAAATCAGGGTTCGGATTTACTGAATACTCCATTATATCAGGGTTCGTGTTTACTGAATATTCTATTAAATCAGTGTCTGGGTTTACTGAATACTCTATTAAATCAAGGTATGGGTTTACTGAATACTCTATTAAATCAGGGTTCGGATTTACTGAATACTCTATTATATCAGGTCTCTGTGTTTATTGAATACTATCAGTGTCTGTGTTTACTGAATACTCTATTAAATCAGGGTCTGTGTTTACTGAATATTCTATTAAATCAGGGCTCGTGTTTCCTGAATACTCGAAGAAATCAGTGTCTGTGTTTACTGAATACTCTATTTAATCAGGGTCTGTGTTTACTGAATACTCTATTAAATCAGGGTCTGGGTTTACTGAACACTCTATTAAATCAGGGTCTGGGTTTACTGAATACTCTATTAAATCAGGGTCTGGGTTTACTGAATACTCTATTAAATCAAGGTATGGGTTTACTGAATACTCTATTAAATCAGGGTTCGGATTTACTGAATACTCTATTAAATCAGGGTCTGGGTTTACGGAATATTCTATTAAATCAAGGTCTGGGTTTACGGAATACTCTATTAAATCAAGGTATGGGTTTACTGAATACTCTATTAAATCAGGGTTCGGGTTTACTGAATACTCTATTAAATCAGGGTCTGGGTTTACGGAATATTCTATTAAATCAGGGTTCGGATTTACTGAATACTCTATTAAATCAGGGTCTGGGTTTACGGAATATTCTATTAAATCAAGGTCTGGGTTTACTGAATACTCTATTAAATCAGGGTCTGGGTTTACGGAATATTCTATTAAATCAAGGTCTGGGTTTACGGAATACTCTATTAAATCAAGGTATGGGTTTACTGAATACTCTATTAAATCAGGGTTCGGGTTTACTGAATACTCTATTAAATCAGGGTCTGGGTTTACGGAATATTCTATTAAATCAGGGTTCGGATTTACTGAATACTCTATTAAATCAGGGTCTGGGTTTACGGAATATTCTATTAAATCAAGGTCTGGGTTTACGGAATATTCTATTAAATCAGGGCTTGGGTTTACTGAATACTTTTTTACATCAGGGCTTGGGTTTACTGAATACTCGATTATATCAGGTCTCTGTGCTTATTGAATACTCTATTAAATCAGGGGTCGGCTTTACGGAATATTCTATCAAATCAGAGTCTGTGTTCACTGAATACTCTATTAAATCAGTATCTTCGTTTACTGAATACTCTATTAAATCAGTCTCTGTGTTTATTGAATACTCTATTAAATCAGTGTCTGGGTTTACTGAATACTCTATTAAATCAAGGTATGGGTTTACTGAATACTCTATTAAATCAGTGTCTGGGTTTATCGAATACTCTATTAAATCAGTGTCTGGGTTTACTGAATACTCTATTAAATCAAGGTATGGGTTTACTGAATACTCTATTAAATCAGGGTTCGGATTTACTGAATACTCTATTATATCAGGGTTCGTGTTTACTGAATATTCTATTAAATCAGGGTCTGGGTTTACTGAATACTCTATTAAATCAAGGTATGGGTTTACTGAATACTCTATTAAATCAGTATCTGGGTTTATCGAATACTCTATTAAATCAGTGTCTGGGTTTACTGAATACTCTATTAAATCAAGGTATGGGTTTACTGAATACTCTATTAAATCAGGGTTCGGATTTACTGAATACTCCATTATATCAGGGTTCGTGTTTACTGAATATTCTATTAAATCAGTGTCTGGGTTTACTGAATACTCTATTAAATCAAGGTATGGGTTTACTGAATACTCTATTAAATCAGGGTTCGGATTTACTGAATACTCTATTATATCAGGTCTCTGTGTTTATTGAATACTATCAGTGTCTGTGTTTACTGAATACTCTATTAAATCAGGGTCTGTGTTTACTGAATATTCTATTAAATCAGGGCTCGTGTTTCCTGAATACTCGAAGAAATCAGTGTCTGTGTTTACTGAATACTCTATTTAATCAGGGTCTGTGTTTACTGAATACTCTATTAAATCAGGGTCTGGGTTTACTGAACACTCTATTAAATCAGGGTCTGGGTTTACTGAATACTCTATTAAATCAGGGTCTGGGTTTACTGAATACTCTATTAAATCAAGGTATGGGTTTACTGAATACTCTATTAAATCAGGGTTCGGATTTACTGAATACTCTATTAAATCAGGGTCTGGGTTTACGGAATATTCTATTAAATCAAGGTCTGGGTTTACGGAATACTCTATTAAATCAAGGTATGGGTTTACTGAATACTCTATTAAATCAGGGTTCGGGTTTACTGAATACTCTATTAAATCAGGGTCTGGGTTTACGGAATATTCTATTAAATCAGGGTTCGGATTTACTGAATACTCTATTAAATCAGGGTCTGGGTTTACGGAATATTCTATTAAATCAAGGTCTGGGTTTAAGGAATACTCTATTAAATCAAGGTATGGGTTTACTGAATACTCTATTAAATCAGGGTCTGGGTTTACGGAATATTCTATTAAATCAGGGTTCGGATTTACTGAATACTCTATTAAATCAGGGTCTGGGTTTACGGAATATTCTATTAAATCAAGGTCTGGGTTTACGGAATATTCTATTAAATCAGGGCTTGGGTTTACTGAATACTTTTTTACATCAGGGCTTGGGTTTACTGAATACTCGATTATATCAGGTCTCTGTGCTTATTGAATACTCTATTAAATCAGGGGTCGGCTTTACGGAATATTCTATCAAATCAGAGTCTGTGTTCACTGAATACTCTATTAAATCAGTATCTTCGTTTACTGAATACTCTATTAAATCAGTCTCTGTGTTTATTGAATACTCTATTAAATCAGTGTCTGGGTTTACTGAATACTCTATTAAATCAAGGTATGGGTTTACTGAATACTCTATTAAATCAGTGTCTGGGTTTATCGAATACTCTATTAAATCAGTGTCTGGGTTTACTGAATACTCTATTAAATCAAGGTATGGGTTTACTGAATACTCTATTAAATCAGGGTTCGGATTTACTGAATACTCTATTATATCAGGGTTCGTGTTTACTGAATATTCTATTAAATCAGGGTCTGGGTTTACTGAATACTCTATTAAATCAAGGTATGGGTTTACTGAATACTCTATTAAATCAGTATCTGGGTTTATCGAATACTCTATTAAATCAGTGTCTGGGTTTACTGAATACTCTATTAAATCAAGGTATGGGTTTACTGAATACTCTATTAAATCAGGGTTCGGATTTACTGAATACTCCATTATATCAGGGTTCGTGTTTACTGAATATTCTATTAAATCAGTGTCTGGGTTTACTGAATACTCTATTAAATCAAGGTATGGGTTTACTGAATACTCTATTAAATCAGGGTTCGGATTTACTGAATACTCTATTATATCAGGTCTCTGTGTTTATTGAATACTATCAGTGTCTGTGTTTACTGAATACTCTATTAAATCAGGGTCTGTGTTTACTGAATATTCTATTAAATCAGGGCTCGTGTTTCCTGAATACTCGAAGAAATCAGTGTCTGTGTTTACTGAATACTCTATTTAATCAGGGTCTGTGTTTACTGAACACTCTATTAAATCAAGGTATGGGTTTACTGAATACTCTATTAAATCAGGGTTCGGATTTACTGAATACTCTATTATATCAGGTCTCTGTGTTTATTGAATACTATCAGTGTCTGTGTTTACTGAATACTCTATTAAATCAGTGTCTGTGTTTACTGAATACTCTATTAAATCAGGGTCTGGGTTTACTGAACACTCTATTAAATCAGGGTCTGGGTTTACTGAATACTCTATTAAATCAGGGTCTGGGTTTACTGAACACTCTATTAAATCAGGGTCTGGGTTTACTGAATACTCTATTAAATCAGGGTCTGGGTTTACTGAACACACTATTAAATCAGGGTCTGGGTTTACTGAACACTCTATTAAATCAGGGTCTGTGTTTACTGAATACTCTATTAATCGGGGGTCGGCTTTACTGAATACTCTATTAAATCAGGGTCTGGGTTTACTGAATACTCTATTAAATCAGGGTCTGTGTTTACTGAATATTCTATTACATCATTGTCTGTGTTTACTGAATACTCTATTAAATCAGTGTCTGGATTACTGAATACTCTATTAAATCAGGGGTCGGCTTTACTGAATATTCTATTAAATCAGTGTCTGGGTTTACGGAATATTCTATTAAATCAGTGTCTGTGTTTACTGAATACTCTATTAAATCAGGGCTCGGGTTTCCTGAATACGCTATTAAATCAGGGTCTGTGTTTACTGAATGCGCTATTGAATCAGTGTCTGGGTTTACTGAATACTCTATAAAATTAGAGTCTGTGTTCACTGAATACTTTATGAAATCAGTATCTTCGTTTACTGAATATTCTATTAAATCAGTGTCTGTGTTTATCGAATACTCTTTTCAATCAGTGTCTGGGTTTTCTGAATACTCTATTAAATCAGGGTCTGTGTTTACTGAATGCGATATTGAATCAGTGTCTGGGTTTTCTGAATACTCTATTAAATCAGGGTTCGTGTTGACTGAATACTCTATTAAATCAGAGTCTGTGTTTACTGAATATTCTATTAAATCATTGTCTGTGTTTACTGAATACTCCTTTAAATCAGGGTCTGGGTTTACTGAATACTCTATTAAATCAGGGCTCGTGTTTCCTGAATACTCGAAGAAATCAGTGACTGTGTTTACTGAATACTCTATTAAATCAGGGTCTGGGTTTACTGAATACTCTATTAAATCAGGGTCTGGGTTTACTGAATACTCTATTAAATCAGGGTTCGGATTTAATGAATACTCTATCAAATCAGGGCTCGCTTTTACTGAATACACTATTAAATCAGTCTCTGTGTTTACTGAATACTCAATTAAATCAGTGTCTGGGTTTACTGAATACTCTATTAAATCAAGGTATGGGTTTACTGAATACTCTATTAAATCAGGGTTCGGATTTACTGAATACTCTATTAAATCAGGGTCTGGGTTTATGGAATATTCTATTAAATCAAGGTCTGGGTTTACTGAATACTCTATTAAATCAGGGTCTGGGTTTACTGAATACTCTATTAAATCAGGGCTTGGGTTTACAGAATACTTTTTTACATCAGGGCTTGGGTTTACTGAATACTCTATTATATCAGGTCTCTGTGCTTATTGAATACTCTATGAAATCATTGTCTGTGTTTACTGTGTACTCTATTAAATCAGGGTCTGTGTTTACTGTGTACTCTATTAAATCAGGGTCTGTGTTTACTGAATACTTTTTTACATCAGGGCTTGGGTTTACTGAATACTCTATTATATCAGGTCTCTGTGTTTATTGAATACTCTATGAAATCATTGTCTGTGTTTACTGAATACTCTTTTAAATCAGGGTCTGTGTTTACTGAATACTCTATTAAATCAGGGTCTGGGTTTACGGAATATTCTATTAAATCAGTGTCTGTGTTTACTGAATGCGATATTGAATCAGTGTCTGGGTTTACTGAATACTCTATCAAATCAGAGTCTGTGTTCACTGAATACTGTATGAAATCAGTATCTTCGTTTACTGAATACTCTATTAAATCAGTGTCTGTGTTTATCGAATACTCTATTAAATCAGTGTCTGGGTTTACTGAATACTCTATTAAATCAAGGTATGGGTTTACTGAATACTCTATTAAATCAGTGTTCGGATTTACTGAATACTCTATTATATCAGGGTTCGTGTTTACTGAATATTCTATTAAATCAGTGTCTGTGTTTACTGAATATTCTATTAAATCAGGGGTCGGCTTTACGGAATATTCTATTAAATCAGTGTCTGTGTTTACTGAATACTCTATTAAATCATGGCTCGGGTTTCCTGAATACTCTATTAAATCAGGGTCTGTGTTTACTGAATGCGATATTGAATCAGTGTCTGGGTTTACTGAATACTCTATCAAATCAGAGTCTGTGTTCACTGAATACTGTATGAAATCAGTATCTTCGTTTACTGAATACTCTATTAAATCAGTGTCTGTGTTTATCGAATACTCTATTAAATCAGTGTCTGGGTTTACTGAATACTCTATTAAATCAAGGTATGGGTTTACTGAATACTCTATTAAATCAGTGTTCGGATTTACTGAATACTCTATTATATCAGGGTTCGTGTTTACTGAATATTCTATTAAATCAGGGTCCGTGTTTACTGAATACTCGAAGAAATCAGTGTCTGTGTTTACTGAATACTCTATTAAATCAGGGTCTGTGTTTACTGAATATTCTATTAAATCAGGGTCTGGGTTTACTGAATACTTTATTAAATCAGGGTCTGGATTACTGAATACTCTATTAATCGGGGGTCGGCTTTACTGAATACTCTATTAAATCAGGGTCTGTGTTTACTGAATGCGCTATTGAATCAGTGTCTGGGTTTACTGAATACTCTAATAAATCAGTGTCTGAATTACTGAAAACTCGATTAAATCAGGGGTCGGCTTTACGGAATATTCTATTAAATCAGTGTCTGGGTTTACTGAATACTATTAAATGTGGGCTCGGGTTTCCTGAATACTCTATTAAATCAGGGTCTGTGTTTACTGAATGCGCTATTGAATCAGTGTCTGGGTTTACTGAATACTCTATAAAATCAGAGTCTGTGTTCACTGAATACTCTATTAAATCAGTGTCTGTGTTTACTGAATACTTTATGAAATCAGGGCTCGGGTTTACCGAATAATCTATGAAATCAGGGTCTCCATTCATTGAATACTCCATTAAATCAGGGCTCGGGTTTACTGAATAATCTATTAAATCAGGGTCTGGGTTTACTTAATACTCAATAAATCAGTGTCAGTGTTTCCTGAATACTTTATGAAATCAGCGTCATGATTCACTGAATACTCCATTAAATCAGGGCTCGGGTTTACTGAATACTCTATTAAATCAGTGTCTGTGTTTACTGAATACTCTATTAAATCAGTTTCTGTGTTTACTGACTACTTTATGAAATCCCGGCCGGGATTTACTGAATACTCTATAAAATCAACATCTGTGTTTACTGAATACTCTATGAAATCAGGATCTGCATTTTTTGAATACAGTACTAAATCAGTGTCTGGGTTTACAGAATACACTTTTAAACCTGAGTCTCCATTCACTGAATACGCTATTAAATGAGTGTCTGTGTTTACTGAATACTTCATGAAATCAGGTTCATGAGTTACTGAATACTCTATTAAATCAGGGCTTGGGTTTACTGAATACTCTATTAAATCAGGTCTCTGTGTTTATTGAATACTCTATGAAATCAGTGCCTGTGTTTACTGAATACTCTATTACATCAGGGCTCGGGTTTACTGAATGTGCTATTAAATCAGGGTCTGGGTTTACTGAATACTCTATTAAATCAAGGTCTGGGTTTACTGACTACTCTATTAAATCAAGGTCTGGGTTTACTGAATACTCTGTTAAATCAGGGTCTGGGTTTACTGAATACTCTATTAAATCAGTCTCTGTGTTTACTGAATAATCTATTGAATCAGGGCTCGGGTTTACTGAATACTCTGTTAAATCAATGTCTGTATTTACGGAATACTCTGTTAAATCAGTGTCTGGGTTTACTGAATACTCTACTAAATCAGTGTCTGGGTTTACTGAATACTCTATTAAATCAGTATCTAGTTTTACTGTATACTCTATTAAATCAGTGTCTGGGTTTTCTGAATACTCTATTAAATAAGTGTCTGGATTTATTGAATACTCTATTAAATCAGGGTCTGTGTTTACTGAATTCTCTATTAAATCAGGGCCCGGGTTTACTGAATACTCTATTAAATCAGGGTCTGTGTTTACTGAATGCGATATTGAATCAGTGTCTGGGTTTTCTGAATACTCTATTAAATCAGGGTTCGTGTTGACTGAATACTCTATTAAATCAGAGTCTGTGTTTACTGAATATTCTATTAAATCATTGTCTGTGTTTACTGAATACTCCTTTAAATCAGGGTCTGGGTTTACTGAATACTCTATTAAATCAGGGCTCGTGTTTCCTGAATACTTGAAGAAATCAGTGACTGTGTTTACTGAATACTCTATTAAATCAGGGTCTGGGTTTACTGAATACTCTATTAAATCAGGGTCTGGGTTTACTGAATACTCTATTAAATCAGGGTTCGGATTTAATGAATACTCTATCAAATCAGGGCTCGCTTTTACTGAATACACTATTAAATCAGTCTCTGTGTTTACTGAATACTCTATTAAATCAGTGTCTGGGTTTACTGAATACTCTATTAAATCAAGGTATGGGTTTACTGAATACTCTATTAAATCAGGGTTCGGATTTACTGAATACTCTATTAAATCAGGGTCTGGGTTTATGGAATATTCTATTAAATCAAGGTCTGGGTTTACTGAATACTCTATTAAATCAGGGTCTGGGTTTACTGAATACTCTATTAAATCAGGGCTTGGGTTTACAGAATACTTTTTTACATCAGGGCTTGGGTTTACTGAATACTCTATTATATCAGGTCTCTGTGCTTATTGAATACTCTATGAAATCATTGTCTGTGTTTACTGTGTACTCTATTAAATCAGGGTCTGTGTTTACTGTGTACTCTATTAAATCAGGGTCTGTGTTTACTGAATACTTTTTTACATCAGGGCTTGGGTTTACTGAATACTCTATTATATCAGGTCTCTGTGTTTATTGAATACTCTATGAAATCATTGTCTGTGTTTACTGAATACTCTTTTAAATCAGGGTCTGTGTTTACTGAATACTCTATTAAATCAGGGTCTGGGTTTACGGAATATTCTATTAAATCAGTGTCTGTGTTTACTGAATACTCTATTAAATCAGTGTCTGTGTTTACTGAATACTCTATTATATCAGGGTTCGTGTTTACTGAATATTCTATTAAATCAGTGTCTGTGTTTACTGAATATTCTATTAAATCAGGGGTCGGCTTTACGGAATATTCTATTAAATCAGTGTCTGTTTTTATGGAATATTCTATTAAATCAGTGTCTGTGTTTACTGAATACTCTATTAAATCATGGCTCGGGTTTCCTGAATACTCTATTAAATCAGGGTCTGTGTTTACTGAATGCGATATTGAATCAGTGTCTGGGTTTACTGAATACTCTATCAAATCAGAGTCTGTGTTCACTGAATACTGTATGAAATCAGTATCTTCGTTTACTGAATACTCTATTAAATCAGTGTCTGTGTTTATCGAATACTCTATTAAATCAGTGTCTGGGTTTACTGAATACTCTATTAAATCAAGGTATGGGTTTACTGAATACTCTATTAAATCAGTGTTCGGATTTACTGAATACTCTATTATATCAGGGTTCGTGTTTACTGAATATTCTATTAAATCAGGGTCCGTGTTTACTGAATACTCGAAGAAATCAGTGTCTGTGTTTACTGAATACTCTATTAAATCAGGGTCTGTGTTTACTGAATATTCTATTAAATCAGGGTCTGGGTTTACTGAATACTTTATTAAATCAGGGTCTGGATTACTGAATACTCTATTAATCGGGGGTCGGCTTTACTGAATACTCTATTAAATCAGGGTCTGTGTTTACTGAATGCGCTATTGAATCAGTGTCTGGGTTTACTGAATACTCTAATAAATCAGTGTCTGGATTACTGAATACTCGATTAAATCAGGGGTCGGCTTTACGGAATATTCTATTAAATCAGTGTCTGGGTTTACTGAATACTATTAAATGTGGGCTCGGGTTTCCTGAATACTCTATTAATTCAGGGTCTGTGTTTACTGAATGCGCTATTGAATCAGTGTCTGGGTTTACTGAATACTCTATAAAATCAGAGTCTGTGTTCACTGAATACTCTATTAAATCAGTGTCTGTGTTTACTGAATACTTTATGAAATCAGGGCTCGGGTTTACCGAATAATCTATGAAATCAGGGTCTCCATTCATTGAATACTCCATTAAATCAGGGCTCGGGTTTACTGAATAATCTATTAAATCAGGGTCTGGGTTTACTTAATACTCAATAAATCAGTGTCAGTGTTTCCTGAATACTTTATGAAATCAGCGTCATGATTCACTGAATACTCCATTAAATCAGGGCTCGGGTTTACTGAATACTCTATTAAATCAGTGTCTGTGTTTACTGAATACTCTATTAAATCAGTTTCTGTGTTTACTGACTACTTTATGAAATCCCGGCCGGGATTTACTGAATACTCTATAAAATCAACATCTGTGTTTACTGAATACTCTATGAAATCAGGATCTGCGTTTTTTGAATACAGTACTAAATCAGTGTCTGGGTTTACAGAATACACTTTTAAACCTGAGTCTCCATTCACTGAATACGCTATTAAATGAGTGTCTGTGTTTACTGAATACTTCATGAAATCAGGTTCATGAGTTACTGAATACTCTATTAAATCAGGTCTCTGTGTTTATTGAATACTCTATGAAATCAGTGTCTGTGTTTACTGAATACTCTATTAAATCAGGGTCTGTGTTTACTGAATACTCTATTACATCAGGGCTCGGGTTTACTGAATGTGCTATTAAATCAGGGTCTGGGTTTACTGAATACTCTATTAAATCAAGGTCTGGGTTTACTGACTACTCTATTAAATCAAGGTCTGGGTTTACTGAATACTCTGTTAAATCAGGGTCTGGGTTTACTGAATATTCTATTAAATCAGTCTCTGTGTTTACTGAATAATCTATTGAATCAGGGCTCGGGTTTACTGAATACTCTGTTAAATCAATGTCTGTATTTACGGAATACTCTGTTAAATCAGTGTCTGGGTTTACTGAATACTCTACTAAATCAGTGTCTGGGTTTACTGAACACTCTATTAAATCAGTATCTAGTTTTACTGTATACTCTATTAAATCAGTGTCTGGGTTTTCTGAATACTCGAAGAAATCAGTGTCTGTGTTTACTGAATACTCTATTAAATCAGGGTCTGTGTTTACTGAATATTCTATTAAATCAGGGTCTGGGTTTACTGAATACTTTATTAAATCAGGGTCTGGATTACTGAATACTCTATTAATCGGGGGTCGGCTTTACTGAATACTCTATTAAATCAGGGTCTGTGTTTACTGAATGCGCTATTGAATCAGTGTCTGGGTTTACTGAATACTCTATTAAATCAGTGTCTGGGTTTACTGAATACTCTATTAAATCAAGGTATGGGTTTACTGAATACTCTATTAAATCAGTGTTCGGATTTACTGAATACTCTATTATATCAGGGTTCGTGTTTACTGAATATTCTATTAAATCAGGGTCCGTGTTTACTGAATACTCGAAGAAATCAGTGTCTGTGTTTACTGAATACTCTATTAAATCAGGGTCTGTGTTTACTGAATATTCTATTAAATCAGGGTCTGGGTTTACTGAATACTTTATTAAATCAGGGTCTGGATTACTGAATACTCTATTAATCGGGGGTCGGCTTTACTGAATACTCTATTAAATCAGGGTCTGTGTTTACTGAATGCGCTATTGAATCAGTGTCTGGGTTTACTGAATACTCTAATAAATCAGTGTCTGGATTACTGAAAACTCGATTAAATCAGGGGTCGGCTTTACGGAATATTCTATTAAATCAGTGTCTGGGTTTACTGAATACTATTAAATGTGGGCTCGGGTTTCCTGAATACTCTATTAAATCAGGGTCTGTGTTTACTGAATGCGCTATTGAATCAGTGTCTGGGTTTACTGAATACTCTATAAAATCAGAGTCTGTGTTCACTGAATACTCTATTAAATCAGTGTCTGTGTTTACTGAATACTTTATGAAATCAGGGCTCGGGTTTACCGAATAATCTATGAAATCAGGGTCTCCATTCATTGAATACTCCATTAAATCAGGGCTCGGGTTTACTGAATAATCTATTAAATCAGGGTCTGGGTTTACTTAATACTCAATAAATCAGTGTCAGTGTTTCCTGAATACTTTATGAAATCAGCGTCATGATTCACTGAATACTCCATTAAATCAGGGCTCGGGTTTACTGAATACTCTATTAAATCAGTGTCTGTGTTTACTGAATACTCTATTAAATCAGTTTCTGTGTTTACTGACTACTTTATGAAATCCCGGCCGGGATTTACTGAATACTCTATAAAATCAACATCTGTGTTTACTGAATACTCTATGAAATCAGGATCTGCGTTTTTTGAATACAGTACTAAATCAGTGTCTGGGTTTACAGAATACACTTTTAAACCTGAGTCTCCATTCACTGAATACGCTATTAAATGAGTGTCTGTGTTTACTGAATACTTCATGAAATCAGGTTCATGAGTTACTGAATACTCTATTAAATCAGGGCTTGGGTTTACTGAATACTCTATTAAATCAGGTCTCTGTGTTTATTGAATACTCTACGAAATCAGTGTCTGTGTTTACTGAATACTCTATTAAATCAGGGTCTGTGTTTACTGAATACTCTATTACATCAGGGCTCGGGTTTACTGAATGTGCTATTAAATCAGGGTCTGGGTTTACTGAATACTCTATTAAATCAAGGTCTGGGTTTACTGACTACTCTATTAAATCAAGGTCTGGGTTTACTGAATACTCTGTTAAATCAGGGTCTGGGTTTACTGAATACTCTATTAAATCAGTCTCTGTGTTTACTGAATAATCTATTGAATCAGGGCTCGGGTTTACTGAATACTCTGTTAAATCAATGTCTGTATTTACGGAATACTCTGTTAAATCAGTGTCTGGGTTTACTGAATACTCTACTAAATCAGTGTCTGGGTTTACTGAATACTCTATTAAATCAGTATCTAGTTTTACTGTATACTCTATTAAATCAGTGTCTGGGTTTTCTGAATACTCTATTAAATCAGTGTCTGGATTTATTGAATACTCTATTAAATCAGGGTCTGTGTTTACTGAATTCTCTATTAAATCAGGGCCCGGGTTTACTGAATACTCTATTAAATCAGTGTCTGTGTTTACTGAATACTCTATTAAATCAGGGTCTGCGTTTACTGAATACTCTATTAAATCACCGCCTGGGTTTACTGAATACTCTGTTAAATCAATGTCTGTATTTAAGGAATACTCTGTTAAATCAGTGTCTGGGTTTACTGAATACTCTATTAAATCAGTGTCTGGGTTTACTGAATACTCTATTAAATCAAGGTATGGGTTTACTGAATACTCTATTAAATCAGTGTTCGGATTTACTGAATACTCTATTATATCAGGGTTCGTGTTTACTGAATATTCTATTAAATCAGGGTCCGTGTTTACTGAATACTCGAAGAAATCAGTGTCTGTGTTTACTGAATACTCTATTAAATCAGGGTCTGTGTTTACTGAATATTCTATTAAATCAGGGTCTGGGTTTACTGAATACTTTATTAAATCAGGGTCTGGATTACTGAATACTCTATTAATCGGGGGTCGGCTTTACTGAATACTCTATTAAATCAGGGTCTGTGTTTACTGAATGCGCTATTGAATCAGTGTCTGGGTTTACTGAATACTCTAATAAATCAGTGTCTGGATTACTGAAAACTCGATTAAATCAGGGGTCGGCTTTACGGAATATTCTATTAAATCAGTGTCTGGGTTTACTGAATACTATTAAATGTGGGCTCGGGTTTCCTGAATACTCTATTAAATCAGGGTCTGTGTTTACTGAATGCGCTATTGAATCAGTGTCTGGGTTTACTGAATACTCTATAAAATCAGAGTCTGTGTTCACTGAATACTCTATTAAATCAGTGTCTGTGTTTACTGAATACTTTATGAAATCAGGGCTCGGGTTTACCGAATAATCTATGAAATCAGGATCTCCATTCATTGAATACTCCATTAAATCAGGGCTCGGGTTTACTGAATAATCTATTAAATCAGGGTCTGGGTTTACTTAATACTCAATAAATCAGTGTCAGTGTTTCCTGAATACTTTATGAAATCAGCGTCATGATTCACTGAATACTCCATTAAATCAGGGCTCGGGTTTACTGAATACTCTATTAAATCAGTGTCTGTGTTTACTGAATACTCTATTAAATCAGTTTCTGTGTTTACTGACTACTTTATGAAATCCCGGCCGGGATTTACTGAATACTCTATAAAATCAACATCTGTGTTTACTGAATACTCTATGAAATCAGGATCTGCGTTTTTTGAATACAGTACTAAATCAGTGTCTGGGTTTACAGAATACACTTTTAAACCTGAGTCTCCATTCACTGAATACGCTATTAAATGAGTGTCTGTGTTTACTGAATACTTCATGAAATCAGGTTCATGAGTTACTGAATACTCTATTAAATCAGGGCTTGGGTTTACTGAATACTCTATTAAATCAGGTCTCTGTGTTTATTGAATACTCTACGAAATCAGTGTCTGTGTTTACTGAATACTCTATTAAATCAGGGTCTGTGTTTACTGAATACTCTATTACATCAGGGCTCGGGTTTACTGAATGTGCTATTAAATCAGGGTCTGGGTTTACTGAATACTCTATTAAATCAAGGTCTGGGTTTACTGACTACTCTATTAAATCAAGGTCTGGGTTTACTGAATACTCTGTTAAATCAGGGTCTGGGTTTACTGAATACTCTATTAAATCAGTCTCTGTGTTTACTGAATAATCTATTGAATCAGGGCTCGGGTTTACTGAATACTCTGTTAAATCAATGTCTGTATTTACGGAATACTCTGTTAAATCAGTGTCTGGGTTTACTGAATACTCTACTAAATCAGTGTCTGGGTTTACTGAATACTCTATTAAATCAGTATCTAGTTTTACTGTATACTCTATTAAATCAGTGTCTGGGTTTTCTGAATACTCTATTAAATCAGTGTCTGGATTTATTGAATACTCTATTAAATCAGGGTCTGTGTTTACTGAATTCTCTATTAAATCAGGGCCCGGGTTTACTGAATACTCTATTAAATCAGTGTCTGTGTTTACTGAATACTCTATTAAATCAGGGTCTGCGTTTACTGAATACTCTATTAAATCACCGCCTGGGTTTACTGAATACTCTGTTAAATCAATGTCTGTATTTAAGGAATACTCTGTTAAATCAGTGTCTGTGTTTACTGAATACTCTATTAAATCAGTGTCTGGGTTTACTGAATACAATATTAAATCAGTGTCTGGTTTTACTGTATACTCTATTAAATCAGTGTCTGTGTTTTCTGAATACTCTATTAAATCAGTGTCTGTGTTTACTGAATACTCTATTAAATCAGTGTCTGGGTTTACTGAATACTCTATTAAATCAGGGCTCGTGTTTACTGAATACTCTATTAAATCAGTGTCTGGGTTTACTGAATACTCTATTAAATCAGGGCTCGTGTTTACTGAATACTCTATTAAATCAGGGTCTGGGTTTACTGAATACTCTATTAAATCAGTCTCTGGGATTACTGAATACTCTATTAAATCAGTGTCTGGGTTTACTGAATACTCTATTAAATCAGTGTCTGGGTTTACTGAATACTCTATTAAATCAGGGTCTGGGTTTTCTGAATACTCTATTAAATCAGGGTCTGTGTTTACTGAATACTCTATTAAATCAGGGTCTGGGTTTACTGAATACTCTATTAAATCAGTCTCTGGGATTACTGAATACTCTATTAAATCAGTGTCTGGGTTTACTGAATACTCTATTAAATCAGGGTCTGGGTTTACTGAATACTCTATTAAATCAGTCTCTGGGATTACTGAATACTGTATTAAATCAGTCTCTGTGTTTACTGAATAGTCTATTAAATCAGGGCTCGGGTTTACTGAATACTCTATTAAATCACCGTCTGGGTTTACTGAATACTCTGTTTAAATCAATGTCTGTATTTACGGAATACTCTGTTAAATCAGTGTCTGGGTTTACTGAATACTCTATTAAATCAGGGCCCGAGTTTACTGAATACTCTATTAAATCAGTGTCTGGGTTTACTGAATACTCTATTAAATCAGTGTCTGGGTTTACTGAATACTCTATTAAATCAGTGTCTGGGTTTACTGAATACTCTATTAAATCAGTGTCTGGGTTTACTGAATACTCTATTAAATCAGTGTCTGGGTTTACTGAATACTCTATTAAATCAGGGTCTGGGTTTTCTGAATACTCTATTAAATCAGGGTCTGTGTTTACTGAATACTCTATTAAATCAGTGTCTGGGTTTACTGAATACTCTATTAAATCAGGGTTTGGGTTTACTGAATACTCTATTAAATCAGTGTCGGTTTACTGAATACTTTATTAAATCAGGGTCTGGGTTGACTGAATACTCTATTAAATCAGGGTCTGTGTTTACTGAATGCACTATTAAATCAGGGTTTGGGTTTACTGAATACTTTATTAAATCAGGGTCTGGGTTTACTGAATACTCTATTAAATCAGGGTCTGCGTTTATTGAATACACTATTAAATCAGGGTCTGTGTTTACTGAATATTCTATTAAATCAGGGTCTGTGTTTACTGAATATTCTATTAAATCAGTGTCTGGGTTTACTGAATACTCTATTATATCAGTCTCTGGGATTACTGAATACTCTATTAAATCAGTGTCTGGGTTTACTGAATACTCTATTAAATCAGGGTCTGGGTTTACTGAATACTCTATTAAATCAGTCTCTGGGATTACTGAATACTCTATTAAATCAGTGTCTGGGTTTACTGAATACTCTTTTAAATCAGGGTCTGGGTTTACTGAATACTCTATTAAATCAAGGTCTGGGTTTACTGAATACTCTGTTAAATCAGGGCTCGTGTTTACTGAATACTCTATTAAATCAGGGTCTGGGTTTACTGAATACTCTATTAAATCAGTCTCTGGGATTACTGAATACTCTATTAAATCAGTGTCTGGGTTTACTGAATACTCTATTAAATCAGGGCTCGGGTTTACTGAATACTCTATTAAATCACCGTCTGGGTTTACTGAATACTCTGTTTAAATCAATGTCTGTATTTACGGAATACTCTGTTAAATCAGTGTCTGGGTTTACTGAATACTCTATTAAATCAGGGCCCGGGTTTACTGAATACTCTATTAAATCAGTGTCTGGGTTTACTGAATACTCTATTAAATCAGGGCCCGGGTTTACTGAATACTCTATTAAATCAGTGTCTGGGTTTACTGAATACTCTATTAAATCAGTGTCTGGGTTTACTGAATACTCTATTAAATCAGTGTCTGGGTTTACTGAATACTCTATTAAATCAGTGTCTGGGTTTACTGAATACTTTATTAAATCAGTGTCTGGGTTTACTGAATACTCTATTAAATCAGGGTCTGGGTTTACTGAATACTCTATTAAATCAGTGTCTGTGTTTACTGAATACTCTATTACCCTCTCGCTAACAAAAACAAGGAGGAAACACTTGAAAATTCTGAGCAGCAAAAGAGAAAGAGGGATACAGAAATGAAGGATGTGAAGTTAAAGATCGGAGTGAAGGAGAATCTGTTGATACCACTTGGTCATTCCATGGCCCAACAGACGGATGCAGATTTCCGATAGTTCGCACAATGACCTTTCTGATCGGATGTAATATATTATTGCTGCAGTACAAGTTGCCACTGACATCTCTCAGTGAGGATCGGTGTGCTGTCAATATCTGCAGAATGTGCAAATGAGAATGGGGGCACTTGGCCCATTCAACCCACTCGTTCCACACAGCCTCTGCCATCAATTATACCATGGCACTGCAGCTTAAACCCACTCGTTCCACACAGCCTCTGCCATCAATTATACCATGGCACTGCAGCTTAAACCCACTCGTTCGAAAAAGCCTGTGCCATCAGTTATACCATGGCACTGCAGCTTAAACCCACTCGTTCCACACAGCCTCTGCCATCAATTATACCATGGCACTGCAGCTTAAACCCACTCGTTGCACGCAGTCTGTGCCACCTGCTCTGTCATGTTACTGTCCCTGAAATTTAACCCTTCTGTGGACCTTGTACCAGCTCCTCCAACCTGGACCCACCTATTGATCCCACTCCTGTGCCATCTGTTGTAGCATGGCACTGCTCTTTGAATCCAACCCGTCCCCTCTGTGCCATTGGCTCCATTTGCAGCTCTCCAATGCCCCAGTAATCCCCATGGTCTTCAAAGGCCAGAAGCCTAGTTCCCTTCTCACTAACCGAGCTGCTACACTGCATTCCTCGTTAACCAGGTCCCTTCTTTACCTTTCGTTTGAGTCTGTTTTGATGCATTGACAAGTAATCTAAGGAACGCAAAAGGTAACCATAGTTACAATATGTCAGAAAGGGAAAAAAAACCCAGGATTTTTGTACTGAAGTTTGGCGGGGGAGAGAGAAGATTCTGTTCCGATCAGAGTTGGAAACAAAAGGTTGCGTGTGCGAGGACAGCACTTGTTTAAAGCTATAGCTCGGTATAAACGACTGGTGATTTGATGGGAACGTGAAAGGAGCTTTTTAAAGACAGGTGTCGGGGACTAGGAAGTTTACTGAGGAAACAGATTAATAACACATATCTGAAAGTAAGATAAACCCACGCTGGCTCTCCCACATGCTGAGGATGGGTGTAGCTGGATTACTCACATGGATACAGGTCAAACTAAACCAACGAGATGTTCTTTCCTCACCCCCCTCAGAGTGCCCATAAAGTAGCTATTCTTCAGCTCAAGATATGAAGTGGATGAGGGAGGGGGTGAGGGGGCGAGGGCAGTAGGGCATTCAACTGCAGGGAGATTCACAATCAAGCCCAAGCCTGTCCTCACACTCACACACATATACATATTCACACATATACACACACTCTTACATACATAAACCGACTCATATATATATATATATAATATATATATGCACACACATACATATTTATATATACATACACAAATACACACTCATATATGTACACATATATACACATATATACACAAATATACACACATGTATACACACACACATATATGTATATACACACACAAATATATATGAATCTAGACACACAAATATATGTATATTGCAGATATACACAAACGCACATTCACATAGAGCAGGATTTTATCTTGCTGTGGGAGACGGAAACGGAGGCCGAGGGACAAACAAAATGACAAGGGGTGCCATTCCTGATGTTGTCTGAACCCCCTGTCATTTTGCCCGGGGCAGGGGAGGCCGAGGATGGCTTTCCTGTCCCAGGCCAATTGAAGCCCTTAAGAGAACATCGGAAGGGTCCGTCGCTGCATGGAGACACTGTCAGGTGAGACCTGATGGCCTCCTAGCAGCCTTGTGGGGTGGATGATCCCCTTTGGGGGCATCCATGGCCCATAGAGGACTCCTCCCCCAGCAATATTCCTCCCCCCCCCCATCCCCCGACCCACACAAACCTACCCCCCAACCCTGTCGCCTGGGCCTGCCTGACTGGCCCCGATGATCCTGACCCCACTTACTTGCCCCGGGGTCACTGAGTGGCCACCGCTCCCGGCGGTGCTGCTGGTAATGCAGAGCTGGCAGCCCTCCGACTGGCCAGCAGCTCTGGAAACGGAAGCTCGTCCCTTAAAGTGACGGTGTCCCTGACAGCGGGCAGTTAATTGGCTGCTCACTGATAAATTGCAACGGGGGACCACCATCACTGGGATAAAATCCAGCCCACAGTTACACACTCATGCACACATTCACATGTATACACACTCTCACACGTCTACACACTCTCACATGTGTGTGACAATAGGAAAGGACAGGAAGATTAGGAAAGTCAATGTGTGTCTAAATGGGTAGCTTTGGGGCGAAGATTTTATTCTGCGGAGTTCTGGCTCTAGTAATCCCTCGGGATGCTGGAGACCTGACGAGGAAGAGAGCTTCATGAATGAGTAAAACTGAATAGGGAAGTCAAAAATCATTTACATCATGAAGACGGCATGTGGAGGAAGAAGAGGACCAATAAATAAAAGCAGTAAAAGCAAGAAGAGAATGGAGTAAATATACAATTAAAAAATAATTCAAGAGAAAGGATTGGATTTAAATAATAAAAGAATGATAAAGTGCATGTATTACCGCACTGAGTTTGGGAAATAATCTGGGGTGGGAGGTAGCAGCAGTTATGTTGTACAGGAAGATATAGATTACATCGTGCTAACAGAAACCTGGCTGAAAAATCAGACAGGATTGGAGAATAAACATAGTGGGGTGAAAGTTTGCCTGGGCATGTTTTCTAGTCTCACACTTGGTGCTGTTTAAATAATTCCAATGAAGGAATTGGAAATGTACATCAAAGTTTGCTGTGACAACATGTTCGTGGCTGAGTGAATCATGTTGAAGAGGGTATCAACAGGGACACGGATAGATTGAGCAAAACACTAGCAGATGGAGTTCAATGTGGAGACAGTGTGGGGTTTGAACTAAAGAAGATAGATCAGAATATTTTCTAAATGGCGAGAAGCTAGGAGATTTAGGGGATCCAAGTACAGAATTCACTAAAAGCTAGTGCACAAGTATGAAAAAGAGTTTCAAAAAACTAATGGAACATTGGCCTCTATCTCAAGAAGGCTTGAATACAATGGGTGGAAGGTATGTTACAGCTTTATGGAGCACTGGGCCAACCCCATCTGGAGAACCACGTTCAGTTCTGGGCACTACATCTCAGGAAGGATGCATTGCCCTTAGAGTGGCTGCAACAAAGCTCTATCAGAGTGATACCAGGGTTAAAATGGTTCAATTAAAAGACAGGTTGCACAGACTAGGCTTGTATTCCTGCAAGCATAGAAGATTAAGGGGTGATCTAATCAAGGTCTTTAAGACGCTTCGAGGAGTCAATTAATTTGCCTGAGGGAATGAGACTGATGTTGGGCTGCCCACCTCACTGGCAGTGCCCCTCTGGTAAGTCAGAGGTGGGGGAGCAGGGTGTGGTGAGGAGGGGAGTAACTGGAGCCAGGAGGTTGGCAGGGGGTACATCACTATTCCTGTGGAGTCAATTTGCTTTTCCCCCAGTCACAGAAAGCGAGATTGCTGCTTGTGAACGCAGAAATTAAACAGGCTGTTGTTCTTATTTCAGGCACCCACCTGGGACACCTGATCAATAGGCTCCAGAAATTTAACACTGGGATCAACAACTGTCCCCTTGTGAAAATGAGCCAATTTTATGTCTGAGAAAACTGATTCAACATATACTAATTTCGATCCCATTGGATTTAAGGAGGGACAGAGACAATCCGACCCTTAGTCTCCCTAAGATGCTCCCATCCTGAGGGGTTCAATACCACTAGAGGGTAAGTCTCCTGTTATACTCCCACCCACCCCAAATGTGTCTTCTTGTAGGTTTAGCCTTCTCTTCCTGAAGAAAGTTCGGCTTCGCTTGTTTTTGAAAGCAATGAGAGGTATTAATTTGCTGATTAGCCCATTCACAAACTTAAACATTCACTCCCTCCACCTCTGACGCACAGTGGCAGCAGTGTGTACCATCTACAAAATTCACTGCAGCAAAGCACCGAGGCTCCTACACGCAACCTCTACCACCTAGAAGGACAAGAGCGGCAGATAAATGAGAACACCACCACCTGCAAGTTCCCTTCCAAGACACACACCATCCTGACTTGGAACTATACCAATGTTCCTTCACTGTTGGTGGGTCAAGATTCGGAAAGTCCCTTCCTAACAGCACTGTGGATGCACCTCCACCCCAAGGACTACAGTGGTTAAATACAGGGTAAAGCTTCCTCTACACTGTCCCATCAAACACTCCTAGAACAAAGTAAAGCTCCAACTACAGCTAGTTAAATACAGAAAATGAAAACACAGCACCTTTCCTCATCCCAGCGTAGCTGCTGGTTAAGCCGCTACGTTTCTTCCTGTGCCGGTACAGCCATATACTGAAGACCATCAGGATGATCCAACAAGCAGCACCGATTCCTGCGATGAAAGCTGGCTCTTTCACCACGTCTGAGATCTGCTGTGACAGGCTGACCTGGTCCTCCGACCGCTCTGGGCTCAGCCTCCCGAAGGAATCTGCAGAAAGAAAGATACGGCAGTGAGTTCAGAGAAAGCTTTTGTTTCCCTTACTGAGTGTGCGTTTTTTTTTAACCAACTGATTTTTTTTCTATGTCAACAGTCACGATGCAGTTGCAGGCACTGGACACTAGGTGGTGCATTACAGCACGTTTCTGCAGGTTCTCTTCCAACATGAATCATTGGCTTCAATTGGTCCAAGAGCGGGCAGGTTGCCACCACTTCCAGTGGAGGTGGGTAGGCGATGGTCACAGCACCACCACCATCCTGCCAGATTTCACGCCTTCACGCCTCCCCCCCCACCCCCCCCTCCAACCCCCCACCCACCGCGTCCCAGCCCTCTCCCGGGGAGGGCGTAAAATTCAGGCCAGAGTTAGCATTTCAGGTCAATGACCTTTCATCAGGAGAGGCAGAGAGGACTGGAGAGAGAGAGAGAGACTGAGAGATAGAAAGAGGTGAGAGAGAGAAGCATGGATCGAGAAATGCAGTGACAGACTGAGATAGACAGAGATTCTGAGAGATCAAGAAAGAGAGAGACAGATAGACAGAGAGATAGAGACTGAAGGGCACAAACAAGAGTGACAGAGAGCCAGGAAAAGAGAGAGAGAGAGACAGAAATAGCGAGAGAGAGACAGAGAGAGACAGTGAGAGAGACAGAGAGACACAGAGGGAGAGAGAGGGGCTGAGATTTGTGGGAAGCCTCCTTTCTGAGTCAGTGTGTCAGCTTGAGGACATCTCCTTTCAATGCTGATCCCATAACAAGCTGCTGCTGAGCTCCAGAGTTGGCGAGAGACAGGGCAGGAAAGATAAACCGACCTCAACACCAAGAAGTTTGGACATCATCCCAGTCAGAGGCAGGAGTGAAGAGCTGACAGTTCCTGACAGAGACAGGCAGCTGAGAGAGTTTGGCCCAACACATTTACCCACCCAAAACCCATTGTGTTTCAGCCCAAAAACTGGTTGCAGTCAGCCCGGGTACCAGCCTGATTATCGCCAGATCTGGGCCTGACAGCCACTCACCGAGCTGGATGTACTGAGCCTCACTCTTGACGCCGTGACCTGCTCTGTTGCTGGCTGCCACCTCCACACGATATCTGACCCCAGGGGTGAGGGATGGGATGACCACAGAGAGTGCCGTGCCCACCACCGTCTTGTTGATATGGTAGCGGCTCTCATTGCCCAGGCACCAGACCTAGAGCGGAAACAGAAAAAGGCATCAGGGCAGCTTCAGGTCCCATGCGCGTCAGCTATTCGACCATGAAGGCCATTTCCAACAAATCCTCTGCATCTCTCCCACGCCTCCCCCAAGGATTACAGGACAGTGATGAATCCTGGTAAACCCTGGCTCATTTCCCTCCTCAGCTCCCAGCATTATCCTCGCATTACTGGTGGCAATGATGAGAATAAGGGTTTGTGTCAGCTGTGCCTCAGCTCTCAATATCACCTCTTCAAACACACAGATTGTAGGTTCAAGTCCCACTCCAGAGCCTTGAGCACATAATCCAAGCCGACAGTCTCTGTGCAGTACTGAGGGAGCGCTGCACTGTCAGAGGTGCTGCCTTTCAGCTGAGACGTTAAACTGAGGCCCCCAAGGTGGATGTGAAAGATTCTCTGCCACTATTTTGAAGAAGAGAAGGGGAGTTCTCCCCAGTGTCCTGGTCAATATTTATCCTTCGAGCAACATCACTAAAAAAAAATTATCTGCTCATTATCACATTGCTTTTTGTAAGAGTTTTCTGTGTGCAAATTGGTTGTTGTGTTTCTCTACATTACAACAGTGCCTACATTTTATTGGCAAGAAAGCACTTTGAGACAGCCTGAGATCTGAAAGATGGCACCTCCAACAGTGCAGCACTCCCTCAGTACTGCCCCTCTGAAAGTGCAGCACTCTCTCAGTACTGCTCCTCTGACAGAGCAGCACTCCCTCAGTACTGCTCCTCCGACAGTGCAGCGCCCCCTCAGTACTGACCCTCTGACAGTGCAGCACTCCCTTCGTACTGCCCCTCTGACAGTGCAGCGCCCCCTCAGTACTGACCTTCCGACAGTGCAGCGCCCCCTCAGTACTGCTCCTCCGACAGTGCAACGCTCCCTCAGTACTGAACCTCCGACAGTGCAGCACTCCCTCAGTACTGCCCCTCTGAAAGTGCAGCACTCCCTCAGTACTGCTCCTCCGACAGTGCAGCACTCCCTCAGTACTGCTCCTCCGACAGTGCAGCACTCCCTCAGTACTGCCCCTCTGAAAATGCAGCACTCCCTCAGTACTGCCCCTCTGAAAGTGCAGCACTCCCTCAGTACTGCTCCTCTGACAGTGCAGCACTCCCTCAGTACTGCTCCTCCGACAGTGCAGCACTCCCTCAGTACTGCTCCTCCGACAGTGCAGCACTCCCTCAGTACTGCCCCTCTGAAAGTGCAGCACTCCCTCAGTACTGCTCCTCCGACAGTGCAGCGCCCCCTCAGTACTGACCCTCTGACAGTGCAGCACTCCCTCAGTACTGCCCCTCTGACAGTGCAGCGCCCCCTCAGTACTGCTCCTCTGACAGTGAAGCACTCCCTCAGTACTGCTCCTCTGACAGAGCAGCACTCCCTCAGTACTGCTCCTCCGACAGTGCAGCACTCCCTCAGTACTGCCCTCCTGACAGTGCAGCGTTCCCTCAGTACTGCCCCTCCGACTGTGCAGCACTCCCTCAGTACTGCTCCTCCGACAGTGCAGCACTCCCTCAGTACTGCCCCTCTGAAAGTGCAGCACTCCCTCAGTACTGCTCCTCTGACAGTGAAGCACTCCCTCAGTACTGCTCCTCCGACAGTGCAGCACTCCCTCAGTACTGCCCTCCTGACAGTGCAGCGTTCCCTCAGTACTGCTCCTCCGACTGTGCAGCACTCCCTCAGTACTGCCCCTCCCGACTGTGCAGCACTCCCTCAGTACTGCTCCTCCGACAGTGCAGCACTCCCTCAGTACTGCTCCTCTGACAGTGCAGCACTCCCTCAGTACTGCTCCTCTGACAGTGAAGCACTCCCTCAGTACTGCTCCTCTGAGTGCAGCACTCCCTCAGTACTGCTCCTCCGACAGTGCAGCACTCCCTCAGTACTGCTCCTCTGACAGAGCAGCACTCCCTCAGTACTGCTCCTCCGACAGTGCAGCGCCCCCTCAGTACTGACCCTCTGACAGTGCAGCACTCCCTCAGTACTGCTCCTCTGACAGAGCAGCACTCCCTCAGTACTGCTCCTCCGACAGTGCAGCGCCCCCTCAGTACTGACCCTCTGACAGAGCAGCACTCCCTCAGTACTGCTCCTCTGACAGAGCAGCACTCCCTCAGTACTGCTCCTCCGACAGTGCAGCGCCCCCTCAGTACTGACCCTCTGACAGAGCAACACTCCCTCAGTACTGCTCCTCCGACAGTGCAGCACTCCCTCAGTACTGCTCCTCTGACAGAGCAGCACTCCCTCAGTACTGCTCCTCCGACAGTGCAGCGCCCCCTCAGTCCTGACCTTCCGACAGTGCAGCACTCCCTCAGTACTGCTCCTCCGACAGTGCAGCGCCCCCTCAGTACTGACCCTCTGACAGAGCAACACTCCCTCAGTACTGCTCCTCCGACAGTGCAGCACTCCCTCAGTACTGCTCCTCTGACAGAGCAGCACTCCCTCAGTACTGCTCCTCCGACAGTGCAACGCTCCCTCAGTACTGAACCTCCGACAGTGCAGCACTCTCTCAGTGCTGACCCTCCGACATTGCAGCTCTCCCTCATTAATGACCCTCCGACAGTGCAGCACTCCCTCAGTACTGACCCTCTGAGAGGACAATCTTTAAATGTCCCCTTCCCTGCCCTTTCCTGATGGTGCACTGATACAGAACAACCTCCAAGCAGTCATTTCTTCATCTACCAGTCCAGACAGGGGCTGTTGTAAAAGATCTTTAGATAATTTCAGCCAAGCCCGACCCACAGACTCAGGAACAGGTAAGCAGTCAGCAACAGGAATCATAGAATTAATGAATCATGCAGCACAGAAAGTGGCCATTCAGCTCATCCTGCCTGTGCTAGCTCTTTGAAAAGAGTCTCACTCCCAGCTCTTACCCATAGCCTGCAAAGTTTTCCTTCTCAAGTTTTATCAAATTTCCTTCTGAAAGTTGCTCTTGAACCTGAATCCACCCACTCTATCAGGCAGTGCATTCCAAATCCGCACCACTCATTATATAAAAGTTATTTTCCTCATGTTGCCTCTGGTGCCAATCACCTTAAATCTGCATCCTCTGAACATAGAACATAGAACAGTACAGCAGAGTACAGGCCCTTCGGCCCACGATGTTGTGCCGAACCTTTAACCTACTCTAAGATCAAACTAACTACCTACCCTTCATTCTACTATCATCCATGTACCTATCCAAGAGTCGCTTAAATGCCCCTAATGTATCTGCTTCTACTACCACCGCTGGCAGTGCATTCCACGCACCCACCACTCTCTGTGTAAAGAACCTGGTTGCTGACCTTTCTGCCAGTTCAAACAATTTCTCCCTATCTACTCTATCAAAACCCCTTGTGATTTTGAACACCTCTATAAAATATCCTCTTCAGCAGGAATCCAGGACCGGTCCCCATCCCCTCTCCCGGACTAAGCTAGGCTACTGTTCCTGAGGCTAATCGTCCTGCTGCCAGAAAACCCTTCACCTGATCAGAAAACATTTCAGTCTAAGTGATGACTAAACAGCGAGGGGTTAAAGAAACTGCAGCAGCCACTCGCTCATTTTATTTAATTTGTGAAAGTTTATCTTGTCGCCACCTCGGACAATTGAGTCCAAGTCTGCTGAATCAGTGGTGCTGAGTGCAAGGACAAAGGCCCATCAGTAAACACTTACAACTCTCGCCTGGTCCAGCAGGTGGGGACAGATCTCCACTGACAACAGATCGAGCTTCACACTGTGACGCTGTGTTTCTCAACCCAAGGCGAGTGACTCAGCCAAGGTCCCCAGGACATTGGCAAGGCTGAACTGAGCAGCAGGAAGACAACCTGAATCAAGGCACAAGCCTAGAAGCAGCATTGCCGAGCGCTAACCACCTTCTCATGAGATTTCTTTGTGAGTATTTAACAGGCACGCTATCTGCTTAAGATAAGTGAACGGGGTCCGTCTGTGTTAAAATAGTTAGCCGAGGAAATGTGCAGATTAAGCCTCCACCTGATAATATTGCAAACAGCCATTTCAAGGCTATTGACTCTTGAGCTTGGATTTTAAGGCACGTCTTAAATGAGGAGAGAGATGTAGAGAGGCTGAGAGGTTTATGGAGAGAATTCCACAGCTTAGGAACCAGGCAGCTGACGGGAACGGCCATCAATGATGCAGCGATGGAAATGGGGGGTGCTCAAGAGGCCATACCTTACCTTATACTCCTGGAGATCACCATTTAGAGAGTCTTCAGGGGGTGGCTGCCAAGCAACCACGATGCCAGTTCCATTCCCATCATTCAGCGTTACCGTGACCCTTTGGGGTGGAGAACTGGGGGCTGTTCAGTCAGAGGGTAAAATAACCAGTGGCAGTGTTAGTGCGTGATAACAACATACAGATTTAAAGACAAATCCCTGCCTTTGTCCTATCTGTAATGGGTTTTACAATTAAGATCTTTTTACAAACAAAATTATTCCACATTTCAAAACACTTTTTAACTCACCCATACACTATCCAGTAACGCCTTGCTGCAAAATCATCTGGTCAAAATGGGATTGAGTAAAGATAGTAACAAAGGAACACGAAGAGGACATTCAGCAGCTCGGGGTTCTTCCGCCATTCAGTGGCTGATCTGTCTCTTAACTCCATCTAGCCGCCTAGATTCCATAATCCTTAATATTCTTACCCTTACCGAACAAAAATCTATCAATCTCAGCTTTAATGTTTTCGTAGCATCAACGAAAGTTTAAGCCGCAGAAGGAGGTCAAAATCAATTGATCCCCAGCTTTTTGGGGGCGAGAGTTCTACTCCTCTTTGTGTGAAGAAGTGCTTCCTGACATCACCCCTGTATGGCTTAGCTCCAATTTTAAGATTCTGCCCCCTTGCCCTGGACTCCCCTGCATGAGAGGAAATAGTTTTGCTCTATCTACCCTGTCGAACCCTTTAATCAACTTAAACACTGCAATTAGATCACCCCATAATCTTCTACACTCATGGGAATACAAGCTTAGTCTGTGCAACCTGTCCTCATAATGTAACCCTTTTAGCCCCTCTATCATTCTGGGGACTCTGTACTACGCTCTCTCCAAGATCTAATATATCCTTCCTGAGGTGCCACAACTGACTGTTGTACTATAAACATTCGACTGGGTGAGCTGAATGTGGGTCTTCTGGTCTCTACTTGTGTGTTGGAGCAGGATTCAAATTCTGCATCTTATGACAGAAGCAGGAGAGCCTCCACTGTGCAAAAGACTTTGCAGTGTAAAGCCCAAATAGGGAATCACCAAATAAAATAGCAGGAATAGAATATGGCTGGCAATCACAGGATGAAGTCACAAAATATAAAAGGTTGCCATACTTCGTGTTTTACCTTCTTCCAAGGTCTTGGCGTATTTCACGTCACTGTCTGCACCCTGAAATTCATTGAAGAATGGCCGCACTTTGATGTCATAGCCCATGCCTTTCCGTAGTTTAGGGACCACGGCGCTGCGATCTGTAGCTGACCTCACATCAAAGACTGACCAGTCAGAGTCTGGCCCATTGTCCGGCAATGATGGTCTGTAGAGTATCCTGTATCCCTGGATATACTGTGACTGCTGATCCACCTAGGGAGGAAAGATAGGAGAGCGGTCAAAGAGGAAAGAGAAGCAGAGCAGCAAATAGGGAGGTCTTCATCTACCCTGAGACACACAGCGATTTACAGGTCAAACCAACGTCTGGACTGGGTGAGTGGGATGTTGAGTCCTCTCAACTTTTGTCTCCTTCCTTGAAGACATTGAGTCTTGCTGGTTTAAGGTTCCACTGGCTGGTTTTCCATGTACCCATGTGTGCCTGGACATTGAGTGTTGTCAGGTGAGGCCACCCTCAATCACCCAGCTTCCAGCAGTCCTACTCAATGGATAGAGAGGTTTCTGGAGTGCAGTGGTTTGTGGGTACTACAGCCACCATTACTGATCAATTGATATATTAGCCAAACAAAGTCAGGGTCATGGGGCAGAGGTGGTTGCATTTGGGACATCATGTGACTTCCCTGAATTCCTGGCTAAATTTCTTCTTGCATCCCTCCCTAACTCAAGGAAACTGAGTCCAGATAAGACTCCAGGAACCCAGCAGGCAGAGATTTGTTAACTCAGCACAAAACAGAGAATTGAGCATGGGTCTAGCGTTGTCCCTTTCTGCCGCACTGGACCCAATATCAGTCGAATTTCTGATCTCTTCAAAAAAAAAGCTGCACAAAATCGATGGATCATTGCTTACTGTCCACTGGATCTGGATGGAAGATGAAGAAAGGATGATGGGATTGTGAAGATGGACAACCACTTCACCAAGTTCTCGCTGCACTTGTCTATGGTCAACTCCTTGACCAGTGGGTGGGACATCTGCAAGAATTAAATAGCCATGCATTAGTTTCCAGTTAACAGACATCAAACCTCAATAAAAAACCTTCCACTATTTTTAATCTTAATTTTCACTCATCAAATAGCTAAATTATGGAATATACCAGAAATTTGCTGTATCCAGTGCCAGATTTAAACACTCCCAAGGCAGGTACCACATGGGATAGATACAGAGTAAAGCTCCCTCTACACTGTCCCATCAAACACTCCCAGGACAGGTACAGCATGGGTTAGATACAGAGTAAAGCTCCCTCTACACTGTCCCATCAAACACTCCCAGGACAGGTACAGCACGGGTTAGAGACAGAGTAAAGCTCCCTCTACACTGTCCCTATCAAACACTCCCAGGACAGGTACAGCACGGGTTAGAGACAGAGTAAAGCTCCCTCTACACTGTCCCTATCAAACACTCCCAGGACAGGTACAGCACGGGTTAGAAACAGAGTAAAGCTCCCTCTACACTGTCCCTATCAAACACTCCCAGGACAGGTACAGCACGGGGTTAGATACAGAGTAAAGCTCCCTCTACACTGTCCCCATCAAACAAAAAAAAAACGGGGTTAGATACAGAGTAAAGCTCCCTCTACACTGTCCCCATCTAACAAAAAAAAAACGGGGTTAGATACAGAGTAAAACTCCCTCTACACTGCCCCATCAAACACTCCCAGGGCAGGTACAGCACAGGTTAGATACAGAGTAAAGTGTGCAACTCACTGGGACTGAAACACTATTCCTTTATCCCGCCCTTTGACGTCAGGTTTAACTGTTGAGGAAGGCTCACCTTGGGTTTTTACTGGGTCTGATATCGGACTGGGGTCACTGAGACCATAAGCATTGACTGCTCGAATAAGGAACAGGTAGACAGAGTTCGATCTGAGGTTTTTGATGGGGTATGTTTCCGTCTTCACCCGGTCTGCTACTGTTTGCCAGCTGCTGCCAGCTGCATGGCTGTAAATAATGTCACAAGAATTGATAGAAGGAAAATCACACAGACACAAGGCAAAAGCAAAACACTCGGAAACACCCTGATCCTGTTTCCCTTGGAAAATCCTTTGGCTTTCCCATTTCTCATCAAATAAAGATCATTATTGTACAGACCATAACATTCCCATGTGCCGTCTGTGGCCTATGCTGTGTTGGCCAATCTCACTGGGAGATGTAATGGAAGCTCGGGAACTGCCTTCAGTGGCCCAGGGGTTTAGGAGAGGAAGTCAAGTAGTGTAGACGGGAGATGGTGGCATAGTGGTCATGTCCCTGAACTAGTAATCCAGAGGCCCGGGATAATATCCTGGGGGCATGGGTTCAAATCCTACCATGGCTGCTGGTGGAATTTATATTCAATTAACTAATAAAAATCTGGAATTGAAAGCTAGTCTTGGTAATGGTGCCATGAAACTATCATCGATTGTTGCAAAAACTTATCTGGTTCACTAATGTCTTTCAGGGAAGGAAATCTGCTGTCCTTACCTGGTCCAGACCCACAACAATGTGACTGACTCTTAACTGCCCTCTGAAATGACCTAG
Organism: Heterodontus francisci; assembly: GCF_036365525.1. Taxonomy (NCBI): domain Eukaryota; kingdom Metazoa; phylum Chordata; class Chondrichthyes; order Heterodontiformes; family Heterodontidae; genus Heterodontus; species Heterodontus francisci. The sequence goes on from NC_090380.1 coordinate 116,743,333, forward strand.
CAAGACACTCAGTTGCCAAGGGCAATTAAGGATAGGCAGCAAATGCCAATGACGTTCACATCCCATGAAAGAATTTTTTTTAATGTGCTTGTGGGGGGTGGGGGGGGGGGGGGGGGGGTGGTGTCTGGATCTGTGCGGGTGAGGAATTGCTCACCCTGTGTGTCTGTGTATGTGTGTGGGTGAGGGTTTGCTCTCTCGGTTGGATTCCGGGAGGTTTCATCACTAATGCCGGCAACTGCCCCATCCCAATTCTCCTGCTGTTGGTCACCTGATAGATCAACCAGGCAGTAATGGTGGCTACAATACCCACAATCCTCCGCATTACAGAAACCACTTTATTTATCAATGGTCGTACGGGAGCAAGTGTGGGCCAAGGACCCATTGCATCATGAGCCCATTGGGGAACGAGGCAGGGGAGACAATGACTCCTATGATTTTTTTGTCTCCCTCTTCAGGAAAGTCCATGACTGAACATCAAGTGAAATCAGGTCCCCATGCCCTCAGCCACTGGCTCAGACATGAAGACTGGGGCAAGTTCATGCATTGGGCTATTGCCTGTGCAGCTGTTCACCAAGGAAAACCAGCAACTTCAGAGGAGGTCATAAAGCGGGCAAAAACTTCTCTAGATGCGTGACTGACCTGAAGGCCTCGATGATGTAGGATGTTGGTGTGGCCCCAACGATCATGTTTGGTCTCCATTTCAATGTGACCCCATTTTTGCTGACGTTTGTCACTTCTGGCTTAGATGGCACACCAGGGATCAGGTTGGGATCTGTTACTCGAGGAGGCAAGACTGGAGCTCCGAATTCTAGAGTCCCGACACCCAGAGGAAGACAAGGGAAGAGAAAGAGGACATAAAAGAAATCAAAACCAACAGCAATTTGCATTTATATAGCACCCTTAATATAGTAAAATACCCGCAAGGTGCTTCACAAGAGCATTAACAAAGAAAATTTGACACCAAGTCATATAAGGAGATATTAGGAGGACCAAAAGCTTGGTCAAAAGGGTCAGACTTAAGGAACGTCTTAAAGGAGGAGAGAGAGGTAGAGAGCTGGAGAGGTTCAGGGAAGGAATTCCAGAGCTTGGGGTCCAGGCAGCTGAAGGCACGAGCCCAATGGTGCAGGGATTAAAATTGGGGGATGTGCAAAAGGCCAGAATTGGAGCAGCAGAGAGATCTCAGAGGGTTATAGGGCTGGAGGAGATTGTAGAGATAGGGAGGGGTGAGGCCATGGAGGGATGCAAATTTTAAAATTGAGGTCTTGTTGAACCAAGAGCCAATCAGGACTTTTTAAACATCATTTGTGTGGTACGTTCGTGTCCCGTCAGTTGAATTGCACTTCTCTTCCAACATTTTCTCCTTTTGACTGTCACAGTTCATCCCAAAAAGGCTCCTCAGTAGATTAAGTACACAGTCTCTCCACTTCCCCCTTCCCGAGATGTGGAACTAAACTATACAGAGTAGGACGATCCGGATTAGATCCCCTGCCTGTCAGCTGAACTCAGCTTGAGTGGTTAATAGGGTTTCCAACTGTGGTTGAACATATTCCTGGAGGTTTCAACATATAACTTCCCGCATCCAACTGTCCCACAATACCCTCCAACCCCTCCCGCAAAACTCTTGCCATTAATCTCCCAGAATGCCTCCCTATCTTCCCAATCGGAAAGCGAACAGACTCCGTTACCCGATTGGCTGATCCTTGGCAAACAGCCATTTTTTTTCTCCATTCTGAATATGTATCAAATGAATAAACAAAAGTGTTAAAAATAAACGGCCGATTTTCTGCAATGCCCCCATCATAGAATAGAATCTTAGAATGGTTACAGCACAGAATGAGGCTATTTGGCCTATCGTGTCTGTGCTCGCTCTCTGCAAGAGCTACTCAGCTGATCCCACTCTCCTGCCCTTTCTCTTTAGCCCTGTAAATATTTTCTGTCCAGGTAATTATCCAGTCCTCTTTTGAAGGTTATGATTGAATCTGCCTCCACCACACTCTCAGACACAGCATTCCAGATCCTAACCACTCAGTGCGAAAAAAGTTTTTCCCCATGTCGCTGTTGTTTCTTTTGTCAATCACCTTAAATCGGTGCCCTCTGGTTCTGGATCCTTCAGCCAATGGGAACAGTTTCTCGCTATCTACTCTGTCCAGACCCCTCATGATTTTAAACACCTCTATCAAATCTCCTCTCAACCTTCCCGTCTTCAACTATCCATGTCGCTGAAGTTCCTCATCCCTGGCACCATTCTTGTAAGCCTTTTCTGCACCCTCTCTAAAGACTTTACATCCTTCCTAACGTATGGTGTCCAGAATTGGAAACCATACTCCAGTTGAGGCCAAACCGATGTTTTATAAAGGTTAGTCATAACTTCCTTGCTTTTGTACTCTATGTCCCTATTTATAAAGCCCAGGGTCCGATATTCCTTTTTAACCACTCTCTCAACCTGCCCTATCACATTTAATGATTTGTGCACATATACCCCCAGGTCTCTCTGTACCTGCAACCCTTTTAGAATTGTGTCTTTTAGTTTATATTGCCTTTCCTCGTTCTTCCTACCAAAATGAATCACTTCACAGTTGGCCTGAGGGTCACTGGGATAGAGGTGGGGAACAAAAAGCAGCCAGGATTCCCAAGCCTGAGCACCATCCAGTAACTCCCTTTCCTGAAACATGACAGTGTGAGTTGGAGGCATGGACGAGACTTGAGTTTAGCTGTACACACCCATTCCAGGCTCAGATATGGAGACTGAGCTGGTCAGGGGAGGCATGTTCAGTGCCTGTGGACCCTGTACCCCAGTGAGAATCATTGCCACAGGAGGGGAGGCAAAGTGATTGGAAAGGAAGGTTATATTCTGCCTGACAGTAAAGTGCCAAAACAACCCCAGCAAACAAAATGCCACTTCGATCGCTCTGATTCTGGTCTTGCTAATTTAGACTGTCACTAAGTGTGCAGTGGGTAGCTGTCAGATGCTTCCCAACTACCAAGAGTTGGGACAATGAGATCAGGAATGGACCTCTGATATTTAAAACACAACTGCCAACAATGGTTCAAGCCTTGAAACTCTCACCCAACTTCCAAACCTGGCAGATCCCAGGAGGAGGACATTCAGGATAACTCATCCTCAATTTAAAACACAACGAGGGGTTGCCTAATAGAGGTCTTTACGAGAATGAAAGGATTTTCCAGGGTAGACACAGAAAAGATGTTTCCACGTGTGGGGGAGACCAAAACTAGGGGCCATAAACATGATAGTCACTAAGTAATCCACTAGGGAATTCAGGAGAAACCTCTTTACCCAGAGAGTGGTGAGAATGTGGAACTCGCTACTGCAGGGACTGGTTAAGGGGAACAACATAGATGCATTTAAGGGGAAACTAGATAAACATGAGGGAGAAAGGAATAGAAGGATATGTTGATAGAATGAGGTGATGTAGGGTGGGAGGAGGCTTGTGTGAAGTATAAACATATAATATATAATATATTGTGTGGAGTATAGTATATACTGGTTGGGCTGAATGGCCTGTTTCAGTACTGCACATTTGGTTTAACTTGGAGCAATATCATCGCTAGTTAGATCCTTCACAACTTTGATCTGGGTTTGCAACTAGCTCTGGCTGTAAGAGTTCGACCTAAAAAGGTCCAGGCTATCTGGTGTCAATTTTCTAGGCACCACACACAAAACTGGCCTTATAGTGATTAGCAATTGCATTGAGACAACAGGATGCCTGGTGCGGAATTGTGATAATTCTGCACAGAGCAGTAGGCAAATCTTTTCAAACATTTTCATTGTGTAGAGGGAGCTTCACTGTATCTAACCCCGTGTTGTACCTGCCCTGGGAGTGTTTGATGGGACAGTGTAGAGGGAGCTTCACTCTGTATCTAACCCCGTGCTGTACCTGCCCTGGGAGTGTTTGATGGGACAGTGTAGAGGGAGCTTCGCTCTGTATCTAACCCCGTGCTGTACCTGCCCTGGGAGTGTTTGATGGGACAGTGTAGAGGGAGCTTCACTCTGTATCTAACCCCGTGCTGTACCTGCCCTGGGAGTGTTTGATGGGACAGTGTAGAGGGAGCTTCGCTCTGTATCTAACCTCGTGCTGTACCTGTCCTGGGAGTGTTTGATGGGACAGTGTAGAGTGAGCTTTACTCTGTATCTAACCCCATGCTGTACCTGCCCTGGCAGTGTTTGATGGGACAGTGTTTGACTGAAATGGGAGGGCTTTCTATCCCAAGCCTAGTCCCCCTCACCTCCATTTTCAGCAAGAAAGGGGCTTATAGAATAAAAAGAGCTTCTTACCTTGAACTTCAATGCGTGCACTCCATGATGCTTCACCACTTGGTGTTGAGGCTATACACGTATAGAGACCAGAGTCACCCAGCTGATGGACAGAGAAGGTAGAGAGAGAGTGAAAAATAAACTGCTGGGCAGAGTTTGTACCAGAAAATGAACGTTCTGAAAGCTCAAAGCAGTTACAGGGCTGTGTAACACGAGTGTGAGAATCCATTTTCATGATGAAGGATTTTGATTGAGTTGGCAGGGCCAAAGAGTTTCCAGTGGTGTGAGAATCAATAACCAGAGGAGACTGATTCAGGAAAATTGGCAAAAGAACAAGAGGGGGAGATGAGGGCAGTTTTTTTTTTGACACTGTGAGCTTTTGCTGCCTAAAAGGGCGGTGGAAGCAAATTCGGAAGGAACTTTCAAAATGGAATTAGATGAAAACTTGAAATCGAAACGTTTTGCAGGGCTATGGGGAAAGAGCAGGGGAGTGGGAAAAATTGGATAACTCTACAAGAAAGCTTGCACAGGCATGGTAAGCTGAATAGTACCCGACTATGCTGTGTGATTTCATGATTAAATTCATTCTTCATTGAAATTGTGTGATAACTAGTCATATAATGTCCCGGGTAATGAGCAGACCAAGTTGATGCAGGAGATTCTGAGCAATAAATACACTGCCCTGCGTGACATTGAGCCCAGAAGGTGTACCCTGAGTTAACTGATCTCCACTGCAGCAAGGGTGGTGACAGAATAGTGTAGAGGGAGTTTTACTCTGTATCTAACCTGTTTATTGGAGGGGAGGGGGGGTTCTCTTTTTTTTGTAGAGGGAGCTTTACTCTGTATCTACCCTTTTTTTTGGTGGCAGGGGGGGGGGCGTTCATTTTTTTCGTAGAGGGGGCTTCATTCCGTATCTAACCTATGTCTTTTTTGTTTTTTTTTCCTTTTTCTCTCTTTTTGTAGAGGAACCTTTACTCTGTATCTAACCCCATTTTTTTAATATAAGGTGGCCTTTTATTTTGCTTGAGGAGGTCTTTATTCCCCAGGCCCCCTTTATATACATTTTAAATAAATAACTTTATTAAAAACAAATAAATAAAACAAAACTCAAATTACAATACCATTCTCAGCATCGATGGTGCACTCCAGTCCCTGTGGTGCCCACCGGTCGCGGAAGGCATCAAGTGAACCAGAGGACACCACATGCTCCTTCTCCAGGGACACCCGGGCACGAACGTAACTGCGGAAGAGGGGCAGGCAATCAGGGTGGACCCACCCCCTGACGGCCCGCAGCCTTGAGCAGGCCCAGGAGCAGACAGACGAGGAGATTCTCCTCCCGGCCCACCCATACCGGGTGCCCAAAGATCAGCAGCGTGGGGCTGAGGAGCAGCCCCTTTAAATACTTAAAGAGGGCCTGCAACCTCGCACACTCCATATAAACATGGAACACAGACTCGTCCAGGCCGCAGGTGGCCTGGGAGTCCGTGAACCTACTTAAAAGTCGATTGCACAGGACTACCCTGTGCAGCACCCTCCACCCCAGGTCCCCGATGTAAAGGGGGAAGACTCCCACGTAGAGAGACCTCCGCCGGAGTTTCCCCTCGCCGCCAGATGGCAACACGGACTGCCAAGTCGTATCCCGGCGGCAGACAAGGGCTAGGAAATGGAGTGCGTGCAGGAGCAGCCCATACAGGAAACCCCTCCATGCCGTATTGAGGGCATTTCCAAGAGCTGGTTCAGGTTGTGCGGGACCGGCTCCCGAGGAGGGTTTCGGGGCCTGGGTCCGATGAGCAGTTCCAGCCGAGAGGGGGTCAGCTCGGCCGGGATCACTCCGCACTCCCGAGCCCCCTTGAGGGCGGCACAGTGGCGCAGTGGTTAGCACCGTAGCCTCACAGCTCCAGCGACCCGGGTTCAAATCTGGGTACTGCCTGTGTGGAGTTTGCAAGTTCTCCCTGTGTCTGCGTGGGTTTCCTCCGGGTGCTCCGGTTTCCTCCCACATGCCAAAGACTTGCAGGGTGATAGGTTAATTGGCCATTATAAATTGCCCCTAGTATAGGTAGGTGGTAGGGAAATATAGGAACAGGTGGGGATGTGGTAGGAATATGGAATTAGGGTAGGATTAGTATAAGTGGGTGGTTGATGGTCGGCACAGACTCGGTGGGCCGAAGGGCCTGTTTCAGTGCTGTATCTCTAAAAAAAAAAATCACCCGCAGTGAGGGGTGTCCTGGCGGCTTCAGCTGCTCCTCCGCCCGTTGGTCCGTCCCCAGAGCTGGCCGCCTGGACATCCGAGGCGCTCTCCTCCACCAGTGGGGGAGCACGCTGACTGGAGGCGACCATGTTCCAGACTCTGAATAGATCCCGGTAAAAGACAGGCAACTCCCTCAGAGAGGCACGGCTAGTGGATTCCGCCGGGAGCTGCATGTCGTCTTGAAGGCAGTGCCCCTGGCGGAACAAATACGTCGCCAGCGCACACCATCTAGGAGGAAGGTCAACGTACAGGTATCTCTGCAGGGTCCGAAGACGGAGAGTCGAAGCCTGGGTGCGGACGCACACCAGTGACTGGCCGCCCTCCTCTATTGGGAGACTCAGGACCATGGCAGAGACCCAGTGTTTCCTCTTGCCCCAGAAGAAATCGACGAGTTTCTTCTGGATCTTGGTGGTGAATGCAGTGGGCGGGGCCAAAGTGACCAACCAGTACCACAGCATCGAGGCCACCAGTTGGTTTATGACCAGCGCTCGGCCCCTGGAGGAACGCACTCAGAGCAGTCCTGTCTAGCGCCCCAGCCGAGTGGTGACTTTCGCTTCCAATTCCTGCCAGTTTGCCGGCCAGGCTTCCTCAGCAGGGCTAAGGTGGACTCCCAGACAGAGGAGGTGCATGGTACTCCATGTAAAATGTGTTAATTCCTCCAGTAGGGAGTCCACCTGCCACTGACGAATATGCCCCACCCTCTGACAGGCATGGCACCGCACCCCGTTCGAGGTCCAGAACACACGGTAGGCCTTCCCCTGGAACTCCACATTAAACTGGCCCTCTGTAACCTCCTCCCGTGTCAGCTGCATAGAGAGCTGGCGACAGAAGGAGTACACGTGCCGGAAGCTGTTTTCCCGAAGACCGAGCGGGATGGGGTGAGCCCCGTCTTTACCTCCCCCAGATGGTGCAGATGAGGAAGGAGGAGCTCACCAGGAATGAAGGGCAGGACATCAGATAAAATGACGGTGCACAGTGGCCTCCAGGATGTCCACTGGCAGAAAGGTCCCGCCCATGGTGAGCCCCTTGCTCAGGGCCAAGGAAATCGCCCACTCGGTCTTCAGGAAAAATGCTGACTTCCCATACATTTTAGAGGCAACAACAATGGGTGAGGGGCCGGCAACCTCAGCCATTGCTTCCACGCATGTCTCTGTTGACATATTGGGGTGGATGTAGCACTTGACTCCATGCTTGCAACTGCAGCAGCCGCAGCAGCTGTTCAAGAAGACCCCGCCACTGGCGAAGAGAGACTTGCCATGGAGTCAAAAAGCCACGCCTACCCCTAACAAATAAAGCAAACAGTGTCGTTTTTAACAATTAAACTGATATGATGAGGGTGGGGGGGGGTGCGGTGGGAGTAGAGGAAGATGGGGTGGGAAGGAAAAGAAGAGGAGAGGATAGGTAGCTGAGTGGTGGAAGGGAGAGAAAGGCTGCGAGGATGTTTCTCTTCAATTGGTGATTGAAGCACCTTACTGCAGAGAATACAAAGTCCAGTCTTCTGGTCAGGGGAGGGTTCTTCGCCCGGCTCGGCTGGAGACGTCTGGTTCTTTCCACTTTCTGCTGTTGTTACAAAGAGTTTCTTCACCCGGGCGGCTCCAGCTGTCCAGAGCTGCACAGTTGAGGTGGGGAGGGAGCCCCCTTTGTGCAAGATGGGGAAAAACACAAAAGCAAATACAGGGTCCCCATATCGAATCTTTGAGCCCCACCACTGGATAGTCTGATGCCCCTCCCTCTCTGAACAGTCCAAGAAAAACAGTTCACCAGTGCTCCAACATGCACCTTCCAAAATAACTCGCAGGTCCTTTACTCCAAAACGTAGAATCAGTTCCACACTTGTGTTGTAATTCTCAGTTCTCGCCTTTCCAGCTGCTGCTCCCACCATCCTATACCGGTGCAGCTGCTTCAGCTGAGTGCATACAGGAAGTGCTCCTTAAATTGCTCCAACCCCGTTTTTTTTTTTTTTCTTTTTTTTTCCCCGGGCTGTACCTGTCCTGGGAGTGTTTGATGGGGACAGTGTAGAGGGAGCTTTACTCTGTATCTAACCCCATGCTGTACCTGTCCTGGGAGTGTTTGATGGGGACAGTGTAGAGGGAGCTTTACTCTGTATCTAACCCCTGTACTGTACCTGTCCTGGGAGTGTTTGATGGGGACAGTGTAGAGGGAGCTTTACTCTGTATCTAACCCCGGGCTGTACCTGTCCTGGGAGTGTTTGATGGGGACAGTGTAGAGGGAGCTTTACTCTGTATCTATCCCAGTTTTTTTTTTCCTTCTGGATAGTGCAGAATGGGCTTTACTCTGTATCTAACCCATGCTGTATCTGCCCTGGGAGTGTCTGATGGAACGGTGCAGAGGGAGCTTTACTCTGTATCTATCCCAGTTTTTTTTTTCCTTCTGGATAGTGCAGAATGGGCTTTACTCTGTATCTAACCCATGCTGTACCTGCCCTGGGAGTGTTTGATGGGGGACAGTGTAGAGGGAGCTTTACTCTGTATCTAACCCATGCTGTACCTGCCCTGGGAGTGTTTGATGGGGGACAGTGTAGAGGGAGCTTTACTCTGTATCTAACCCCTGACTTCAGGAAAGAAACATAGGGAATGATGAGGGAATACAAGGATACAACACTAAGCCATTTAGCAGATGCACTTTCGGCTGCCAGGATCCAGACAGACTTTTGGAGCAGGCTGGTGATGTATGGCAAGTCAATTCAGCATGAACCATATTGTAAGATCAATATGAAGTCGCTGTTAAGCCTCCGAGTTTTCTGAGTGTGCTTGTACTCACTGTCTCGAGTCCTGAGTGTCCAAGGGAACTCGTAATAATTCCTTTTTGCAAGAAAGGACAAGGGAGATTCTATTTCTATAGCACCTTTCATGACCTCTCTCTGGCTGCCTTTAAAACAGTGAATGAAATGATTTTTAATTTAATTAATGTGGTATATCATCCTGTGTGTGTAGCTGGTAAATCACACCCGAAACAAGCAGCGGGGAACTGGTCCTTGGAAAATATTCAGAAGAGCAGAATGAGTAATGAGATCGTGAGGGATGAACGCTCTCCGTACCTTGGCATAACGGATCTGTAAGGTTCCTGTCTCCTGTTGCTTTATCCGTGAGTCGTGGCTGGACACCAAGACCCCATCCTTCCTCCAGAGGATGGTGGGTGGCGGGGAGCCACTGGCCAGGCACCCAAGGGCCACAGTGCTGTCCACGGCAACTGTCTGATTGATAGGGCCCTGGCGAATGACAGGAGGAGGCCTGTCCGAAATCACTGTAACAGAAACAAGAAAGAAGCAATTAAAGTTTGAACAAATGGAAGCAATTTATTTTTAATTTTCACAAACCTTCCAAAGAGCAATGCCAAACGTCTATTGCATAGACAGGCCTCTAATTACAGGACTAATTGTAACTGGTGCATCAATGGAGGAGAAAATGTAAACATATGGTGAAGAATCTCCCCACACTGTGAACTAATAATGAACAGCCCCACAGCTGCACTTCACCTGGAAACAATAAAGACAGACAGACCAGCATCGATGCAGTGGGACCTTAACAGTGAGGCCTACCAAGATCAGACAGACCTACCAGGAACAGTCAGGTCTATCAGGATCAGTCAGGCCTATCAGGATCAGTCAGGCCTACCAGAAACAGTGAGGCTTACCAGGATCAGTGAGGCCTATTAGGTTCAGTGAAGCTTATTAGGTTCAGTGAAGCCTATTAGGTTCAGTGAGGCCTACCAGGGACAGTCAGACCTACCAGGAAACAGTCAGGCCTATCAGGAAACGGTCAGGCCTACCAGGAACAGTCAGGCCTATTAGGACAGTGAAGCCTACCAGGAACAGTGAGGCCTCCGGGGATCAGTGAGGCCTACCAGGAAGTCAGGCCTCCTAGGATCAGTGAGGCCTATCAAGATCAATGAGGCCTACCAGGATCAATCAGGCCTACCCCTTCAGTACAACAGTATGCAGTGAACTCTTTCTCAGAGGAAGGCATATCACTGGACAGAATGTTCCAGAATATACCAGCTCAACATGGGCAACAACAACTTGCATTTAACATCGATAAAACATTCCAAAGCACTTCACAGAGCCATAATCAGACCAAGATGACTACTGCATTATCCTGCACTAACCCTCTGCTCCGAGCTTGTTCTTCATTCTCTTCCCTGAGTTATAGGTCTGTTCCACATCAGTCCCTGATCAGGAGGCCAGGAGGTAACCCATCCTGGTGCTGGGAGACAGTCAGAATCACCTCTTGCTCTGGGCTTCCACCACGCAGGTGCCCACCCTTCAGGCTTGCGGGTCTCTCTGAAATTGGTTCACCAATGCAAGACGTCATGGGGAGGATAGAGGTGTTTTGACAGCCTACTGTTATGAACAAGCACTCACCTGCTTTCCACCCTAAATGCTTGAGGAAGCATCTCGGTTAAGATTCCAAAAACATCACCTCATTGCAACAGCACTCAGGATGCATTGTGTCAAGATGGTAATGTTAATATACGCTCTCTTCCTGAGAAAGAAGGGAGCAGGAAAGTGAGATTGGTTCTGGATTAGTCTCGTAAAGATACTGCTGACACACGCCAGGTCGAATTGCGCTGAAACTCTGTGAAGTTCTGGGAACCACACCTCAGGGAGGTGTGCTTGGAGCGGGTGCAGCATTGATTCACCAGAAAGATACCAGGGCTCAATGGGTTAAATTATGAGGACAGGTTACACAGGTTATTCTTGTATTTCCTCCAGTATAAAATGTTAAGAGCCGTTCAAGATGATTGAAGTATTTGATAGGATCGATAAAGAAAAACTATTTCCTCTGGTCGGGGAGTGCAGATCAAGAGGGGGCAATGCCAAGGAGGGTAGATGGAGGTAAGATGCAGATCAGCCATGATCTCATTGGTCAGAAGTTATATTAAACTTGTATAGGGCCTTGGTTAGAGGCATTGGAGAAGGTGCAAAAATGATGTGCAAGGATAATACCAGAACTGAGAGGTTATACCTATCACCAAAGATTGAACTTGGCATATGGTAGCTTAGTGGTTAGGTTACTGGACTGGTAATCTAGAGGCCTAGAATAATGATCCATAAGACATGAGTTGAAATCCCACCAAGGAATGGGGAATTTAAATCCAGATAATTAAATGCAGATCTCCTTGAAGCTACTGAATTGATGCAAAAACCCATCTGATTCATTCTGCCTCTTTAGTGGAGGAAATCTGCCGTCCTTACCTGGTCTGGCCGCTATGTGACTCCAGACCCCACAGCAATGTGGTTGATTCTTAACAGCCTGCTCGTAAGCCGCTCACTTATATTCAAGAAGGGCAGTTAGGGATGGGCAATAATTGCCAGCGATGCCCACATCCCATGAACGAATGAAAAAACACAGGCTTGAGCTTGTTTCATCAAGGGGTTTTAAGAATGTGAAAAGGTTTGATAGAGTAGATGTTGAGGAAAATATTTCCACTTGTGGGCAAGACCAGAACTAGGGAAATAAAGATAGATAATCACGAATAAATCCAATAGGGAATTCAGGAAAAACTTCTTTACCCAGAGAGTGGTGAGAATGTGGAACTCACTACCACAGGGAGTGGTTGAGGTGAATAGTATAGAAGCATTTAAGGGGAAGCTGGATAAACACATCAGGGAGAAAGGAATAGATGGATATGCTGATCGGGTGAGATGATAAGGAGGCTCCTGTGGAGCATCAGCACTGGCTTGTTATTACTTGATTGGCAGAACATGCTTGAGGGGCTGAGTGGCCTACTCCTGCTCCTATGCTTCTATCAAAACACTAATACCATTGTCCTTCCAGAATGAGAGGTGACTATCTTCCTATTAGAGTTGTTTAACATTGACCTGAACAGGCTGAAAGATCTCAGGACAGCACCTTCGGCAATGCAGTACTCCCTCAGACCCAAATCTCAGCTTGAACTCACAACTTTCAGCTTCAAAGAAAGCAAGAACTTGCATTTAGAGCACCTTTAACAAAGTCCCAAAGCACTTTCCCAGCTAATAAAGTACTTTTAAATGTGGTAATGTAAGGAAATGCAGCAGCCAATTTGTGCATAGCAAGCTCCCACAAACATAATAACCTGATTATTTAGTTTTACTGGTTGAGGGATAACTATTATCCCAGGACAATGGGGAGAGCTCCTCTAAAAAATTGTGCTTTGGGACCTTTTATAGTCACCTAACAAAGGAGGCAGGGCCTCAGTTTAACATCTCATCTGAAAGACAGCACCTGTGACAGTGCAGCACTCCCTCAGTACTGGATCATGTGCTCAAGTCTCTGAACCCATAATCTTCCATCTCAATAGTGAGAACACTACACACTGAGCCACACCTGGCATCTACGATGTGAGGAGCTGAGTCTGCGTCTTACTGAAGATGAAAAGGCAGGTAAGGAGGGGACTAAGGTGGGCTTTTACCTAGAATTAACAGCACAGAAACAGGCCATTCAATCCATCTGGACTATGCTGGTGTTTATGCTCCACAGGAGCTTCCTCCCACCCTTACTTCATCTCACCCTATCAGCATATCCTTTGAATCCCTACCCAAATTCCTTTGGATCATGGTATTAAGAGTTATGGAGGAAATGGAGTTGAGATACAGAGCAACCATGATCTGATTAAAAGGCGGAACAGACTCAAAGGGCTGAATGGCCTCTTCCTCTTCCTACATGGCTTCTTCCTCTCTGAGCTGAGAGCCGGGGAAGTTTGTTGTCGGCAGAGTATTCAGTAATGGATTGTTGGGTCTAATCCTTTCTTAACCTAAAGCCCCTGGAAAAACCTCAGTGACTTACCATCAGTCACTTCCAGGAAGACTTTGATGATGACACTCCCAGCCACGTTGAGTGCTTGACAGCTGTAGTAACCAACATCAGATCTCTGGGCATTGGTGATGGTGAGGTCTCCTACCTGCGACACTGAGAATCTGCTAGCAGGTTCCGGAGGCTGGTAGGAGAAAAGCAGATTCTGAAACAGAAAAAACACAAGGAATACAATTAAACCAAGAGGTTAAGGGTGTGGGAACCAGAAACATCCCTCCAAGCAGCTTGTTAAGATAGAGCAGATTTATTCCACCTCAATCCTGGTGAATTCTCCTCACTCTTTCCTTGAGGATCTGATCCTGATAAAGGCAAAGTTCTGCTGGGTGTTTACTGATAAGTACAATCATTTATGTGTGTACCTAGACAGTGAACATCAGAAGACCACAGGGGTCACTCAGCAGAAATTATGTATGCACACAAACATGAACACAACCATGCACTCACCCTTATTCATGCATTTACACACATGCTCACAAGCACCTGCAATAAGTGAACACATATGCATGCATGCTGATACACATAGGCTCACACAGATATGGGCATAAGAGAGCAGACACCCATACCAACACATGCATGCAGTCACTCACACACATATGCACGTGTAGACGTACAATCACACGGGCTCACACACTCAGGAGCATTGGAAACCTCAGTCCAGTGTGCTCCCTTGTAGCTTCCCCATCTCCCACCTAACTCAGCTCTGACAGAGGATGCAGCCTGCGACCTTTCCCTTGGTCTCAGTTACTGATGGCATGGTGCATTTTCCTACTGATCCATCAGTGAAGATGATTTATTTCCTGAGTATTTTCACTGGCAATAAGGACCCGCCCAGATGTGAGATGATGAGTGCTGTCTCGCCCCAGTTCTCAATGCCCTTAACCTTGTTGCAAAACTGGCAGTCCCGTCAACAAGCTGTGGGAAATGGAGTCAACATCGCACGTTCTATCCTCCCACCACAACTCATCACTGGACGGTTCCAGGCATAGACAACACCTGCTCGAAGTCGTGTGTGCCGCGCCCCAGAACGTGGAAACCTCCGCCACACACCCACCTGGCTGCCCTCCCTCTGCCAGAAAATGGCCGGCTGAGGGCTCCCAGTCGCCTCGCACGTGAACGTGACCGTCCGCCCAACCGCCACCATCTGGTCCCGCGGTTTCACCGCAAACTGCGGCGGAGCTGGTGAGGTCAAAAAGAAACAAAAAGATTACCACAGGAGCCATCGAAGGTTACAACACAGAATGATACAGGACAGCAGAGCACTCAACCAATCGTGCCTGTGCTAGCTCTTTGAATTAATCATACTGTACCAAAGGAGGCTATTTGGCCCATCGTGCCTGTGCTAGCTCTTTGAAAGAGCTACCCTATTAGCCCCTCTCCCCCTACTCTTTCCCCAAAGCCCTGAAAAATTTCCCCATTCAAGTCTTTCTCCAATTCCCTTTTGAAAGTTACGACTGAATCTGCTTCCACTGCCCTTTCAGGCAGCACATTCCAGATCACAACAACTCGCCACATTAAAAAAAAATTCTTCTCATCTATTTAAATAAAAACTTGCCGGTTTGACTGCACTCGACATTATGTTGAAGCTACGCAGTTAATTCCATTGTTTCTTTCCTTCAATTTAATTTCCATCAGTGCTAAGTTCCGGTGTTTTAAAATTTTGTTTTTGCAAAGAAGTTAATTCGCCAGCCAAAACCACAGAATCCTAAATACTTGAGGAGGGAGATACAGAAGCATGGTAATCCTGTGGGTTCAACAGAGGTGGTCCCAACAATTGTGAACAGGACAGGATGTTAATTCAACCAGGAACAGACGAGCGTTTATTGGAAGACTGTCACTAGTTCGGCCACAGCTGGAGTATTGTGTCCATTTCTGGACACCACACTTTAGGAAGGACGTAAAGGCTTTACAGAAGATTCAGAAGCAATTCATGAGAATGGTTCCAGGGATGAGGGACTTCAGTTACGTGGATAGACTGGAAAAACGGAGGTTCTTCTCCTTAGAGTAGCGAAGGCTGAGGTGATGTGATGGAGGTGTTTAAAATCAAGAAGGGTTTGGATAGAGAAAATAAAGAGAAAACATTTCCAATGACTGAAGGGCCGATAACTAGAGCACACAGATTTAAAGTGACTGGCAAAAGAATCAGAGACGACATGAGCAATTTTTTTTTTTTACACAGAGAGTATTTAGGATCTGGAATGGTGGATACAGAATCAATAGCAGCCTTCAAAAGGGAATTGTATAAGTCCGCGAAATATGAAGAATTGCAGGGCTGTGGGGAAAGAGCAGGGGAGTGGGACTACCACAATTGCTCTTCAAAAGAGCTAGTACAGTATTGATGGACCGAATGGCCTCCTGTACGGTACTATTCTATGATTCTATGAATAACACACACACACTCTCTCTCTCTCTTCCGCTCTGGAGTAAATTTCTGTGTATAAAACATTTACCCTCAGGAAGTCCCAGAATAGCAGAACACAGGTTGGAGTTAGACAGAACACTCCATAACTGATCAGCACAACTGAAGCGGATATTTCTACAACTGCTATCCATATAAGAATCATACAGCACAGAAGGAGGCAATTCAGCCCATCGTGTCTCCTTGAAAGAGCTATCAATCAGTCCCACTCCATTGTTCTTACCCCATAGCCCTGCAAATATTTGCTTTTCAAGTATTTCTCCAATTCCCTTTTGAAAGTTACTATTGAATCTGCTTCCAGTGCCCTTTCAGGCAGCACATTCCAGATCACAACAACTCACTGCATAAAAACGTTTTTCTTCATGTTGTTCTTTGGCCAATTGCTTAAAGAAGTTCATTAATTAACTCTTCAGATATAGGGATCAGGCGCCATTTTGCTTTAGAACTAGGCTGAACTT
Source organism: Heterodontus francisci (assembly GCF_036365525.1). Classification (NCBI taxonomy): domain Eukaryota; kingdom Metazoa; phylum Chordata; class Chondrichthyes; order Heterodontiformes; family Heterodontidae; genus Heterodontus; species Heterodontus francisci. The sequence continues at coordinate 116,759,543 of NC_090380.1, forward strand.
GGTGTGATTGAAAATAGGGCCCACAACAAACTAGCTACCAGATCAGAAATAAACCAGATTAATTTGTAATTCCCACTTCAATCCACATTCAAAAGGCCCCAGAAATTGCCTTCCTGCCCTTATCTAATTCCAGACTGGGTCCTTTGCTTCAATTTTTGTCACTGGTGGTGTGTACCATTCTACAAGAACTGACAGTCTGGCCTCAAGAGTGTGTGAGCAAGTGGGAGTGTGTGTGGTTTGCCCTAGGAAGGGAGCAGAGCAGAGGCAAGCTCTGATCTGTTCCTCACCCAACATCCTGGAATGGTGTCAGCTGTAGCTCAGTTGGTAGCACCCTTACCTTAAAGACAGAAGATTGTAGATTAAAGTCCCACACCAGTGACGTAAGCACAAAGATCTAGGCTGGCACTCCCCAGTGCAATACGGAGGGAGTGCTGCACTGTCAGAGGTGCCACCTTCCAGATCAGACATTAATCTGAGGCCCCGTCTGCCCTTTCAGATGGATGCAAAATATCCCATTGGCACTATTTCGAAGAAGAACAGGGGAGTTCTACCCTGGCATCCTGGGCCGATATTTATCCCTTAACCATTATCAGTAAAAACAAATGACCGAGTGAGTCATTTTGCTCATTGCTACTTGTGGGAGCTTGCTGTGCACAAACCCGCTACCGCGTTTCCTACATTACGATAGTGACTATACTTCAAAAGTACTTCACTGGCGGTAAAGCTCATTGGAACGCCATGAAAGGTGCGATATAAATGCAAGCTCTTGCTTTCTTTTTGTCTCGGGGTGAAGTCAGTTAACAATTTATCCCACTCAAGAAGCATCTAACTTCCTTCTCTGTAGATTGAACCTCATGCCCACTCAAAATTACAAAGTCTTGTTTAAAACCTTCAATTACCTCATTCCGTGTTGAAACCTGTGGAGAAATGTGTTTTTTTTTTGCAGTGACGTAAGATATGTTTGTTACCTTATCTCTCCGTTCAACATTACTCATACTCCCCTCTCAGAACTTTTCTAAAATAAACACTTCATGTTGCTTCCCACTGTTGCCAGCAGCAACAGAACCATGTAAGCAGGTTGGTTGGTTGATGAAGGATGGAAGGTTTGGATGAGTGTGACACTGTGACTGGGAGTCCCCGTCAGCATGAAGTGCAGAGAATGGCAGATGAGATTTCAACTTACCAACTGACCCAACTAGAACAAAACAAAAGACAAAAATAAATAAATGAAACAATAGGATGAATTGCAACAGCATCAACAACAATGTAAAAAGACTGAGCCCAGCCACTTCACGCGACCTTTATACGTGACGGATATTTTATATTCTTCATTCTTGCTAGGAAGGGCAGCATTTATCACTCATCTCCTAACCGCTCAAGAAGGTGGTGGTGGACCTTCTTTTTGAACTAGTAGTCACGTGACACAACTGAGTGGCTTTGGCAGGCTGATTCAGAGTCAATCACAATGTTGTAAGACTGGAGTCATTACATAGGGCCAGATGGGACAATGAAGGCAAATTTCCTTCCCTAAAGGGACATCAGTGAAGCAGTTGTTTTTTTCTTAACGACAGCTTTGTGGTCATTTTTACTGATTTAAGAATTCCAAGTTCTCAAATGTGGGATTCAAACTCATATTTCCTGGTTGGGGCGGCACAGTGGCGCAGTGGTTAGCACCGCAACTTCACAGCTCCAGCAACCTGGGTTCGATTTTGGGTACTGCCTGTGTGGAGTTTGCAAGTTCTCCCTATGACCGCGTGGGTTTTCGCCGGGTGCTCCGGTTTCCTCCCACAGCCAAAGACTTGCAGGTTGATAGGTAAATCGCCCATTATAAATTGTCCCTAGTATAGGTAGGTGGTTGGGAAGGTGGGGATGTGGTAGGATTAATGTAGGATTAGTATAAATGGGTGGCTGATGGTCAGCACAGACTCGGTGAGCTGAAGGGCCTGTTTCAGTGCTGTATCTCTAAATAAATATTTTACTAACATAAACACAATACCACTGTACCCTGGACAGTCTACCTAGACAGTCCATTCACATCTATCAGTTTATGTGCAGCCTTAACAAGAGAGATCTACATTCTGTTCTGGCCATTGTACCTCAGGAAGGATATAGGAGGGGGTGAAGTGCAGATTCACCAGAATGATACCAGGATTAAGAGTTACATTATGAGGACAGGTTGCACAGACTAGGTTTGTATTTCCTAGAGTATCAAAGATTAAGAGGTGATCTAATTGAGGTGTTTAAGACGATTAAGAGAATTGATAGGGTCGATTGAGAGAAACTATTTCCTCTGGTGTGAGGGAGCCCAGATAAAGAGGGCATAACCTTAAAACTCGAGCCAGGCCATTCATAAGTGATGAAAAGGACAAAGGATAGGGGAAATCTGGAACTCTCTCCCCCAAAAAACTGTTGAAGCTGGGGATCAATTAAAAATTTCAAAACTGTAACTAATAAATTTTTGTTGGGTCAGGGTGTTAAGGGTTAAAGAACCAAGGCAGGAAGATGAAGCTAAGATCAATCATAATCTAATTAGGCAGAACAGGTTTGAGGAGCTGAATTGCCTCCTCCTGTTCCTCTGCACTCAAACATCCTGCTAAGATTCAACCTTCAGGCTCAGATAGGAAGGACAACCAGGTTGGATGGCCTGTTCCCAATCTGTAACCCTAGAGGGACTCACCACCCTTGAGGCATGAGTGGTGTGTAGCATCGAGCAGTGGGGGAGGTGATGGGGGTGAGGAAGGAGAGGGAGAGACAGTATAAAACACAATTGGAACTTGCAATCATTCCTGAAAAAGTTTTCTGATTGATTTTTTTTGCACCAAGCATTCCTTTTTCCCATTTCAAATGCCCAGCCAGCTTGCGCTCCTTCTGAGTTAGATTCTGTTTCGTTTATAGCGTTGAGTTGGCAAGTTATTTGCTGATGTCAAGCCAATTTTGTGTCATGTCAAACACAAGTTGAGCAGTGTAAGGTTACACACAGGACTGGGTTGCCCGGCCCTCATAGGGCTGAGAGTGTCAGGGGTGCGGAGGCCCTAGTGCTTTCACAGGCTAGAGCTTGGACACATATAATTAGGCAAACAAGAAGTGGCACGAGCACATCAAACAAAAAATCAAAAGGGTAACTTTAATGGTTGTGAGACAGAGGTGCCCTTTCTTTCACTGGCCACGCACCGTTTGTAGCACTTAGAATAACGAGCCCTCAATGCCTTTTGATCAATGTCTTTTTGGGCTAGCTGCAACATGTCCTGCAAAGCTACAGTTGATACAAGCATCTTTCTGACGTTGCAGCAATCTGATAAACATGCAGCTCGTTTCTGTAACCTGGTTTTAAGGCTTGCAATCTTATTGTTATTGAAGAATAGGCATAAATTGGCTGTATTCATCAGGCCTAATGATTGTAGTTTGATGAATTTAGAAGTTTTTCGTTCTTTATGTTTTTTGTATGTGCGTGTGGTGTCTATATCTTTATGTATTTGTGTGCTCTGTGTTTGTGTATGTGCATCTTTGTATGCGTGTTCCTTGTGTATGAAGATTGTGTGTGTGTGTGCCTTTGTGAGTCTTAGTGCATATGTGCGTATTCTGCATTTGTGCATATATGTGCTTTGCTTTTGTGTGTTTTGCATTTGCAAGCATGATTTGTGAGTGTGTGTTTTGTGTTTGCACGCATGTTTTGTGTTAGAATACATATTTGGTGTTTGCATGTATGTTTTGTGTTTGCGTGCGTTTGCATGTGATTTGTGTTTGTGTCTCTGTTTTGTGTATGCATGTGTGTTTTTGTGATTGGTGTGTGTTTTGTTTTTGCACGTGCATGTGTTTTGTGTTTGCATCAGTGCATTTTTTCTGTGAAGCCGCAGTTTCTAAGGGTGCTGCTCGGTGCACGTTGGGTAGCAAGAGGAGATTGCTGATTGGTTTTAGCATCGGATCTTTGCACTGTCTTTCTACATTTTGTTTTAATGTTTTAAATTCCGTGCACTGAATGTAATGATATCAGAAATGGCTCATGGACGTAATGCGTTGCAACATTTAAACCTGGGCTCTGCTTGTATATACCATGAGGTGTGGGACAGACTCACACAAACCAGGCAGGTTTCAGTTTAGATGCCAAGAATTAGTTGACCTCCCCATGCAGCAGGAGCTCCAGGGATTTTCCCCCTCCTAACCCAGGTGCATTGTGACCACCTGCAGTCCTCCCAGCAACCATCCTGACTGAGATCAGGATCTTTCATGGCTCACAGGTAACTGGGATAACAGAGGAGCTCAAGGATAAATGTTAAAAAAAAAGAATGGTGGGGAAAGAAAAGGCACCTCATGCATTGAGAAGAAAACATCAACATCATTGTCATACATAGCAATGAACAACACAATGCACAGTTACACTTAGTCACTATCCAAATTTGGGCAGTTTAAGAATGCAAATTGAGAGTGACACTGGTTGTCATTTGAAAGAAACTGAATGGTTAAAATGGGATTAGTGGCCATCATTAAAGAGATTTTGCACGGAAAATAATATTTTAGGATGTAGCATGTTAGTGATTTGAGAGATGATGTGGTGAATGCTTGGGAGGAACAGGTGACTTTGAACCTATGGTTCCCAAGTCTCTCCATCACCGGGGGTTTTCCTCACCTCATGTCTGGGTCTGTTGTAGATTAATTGGTAGAGATTAATTGCTAGGATTATTCAACAGTTCCATTATTGTTATATCATGCAACTACCAGATAGAAGGCAAACTAACACTGAGTGATTCTCCAATGACTCTGTCATGCCCCCTCCACAAGTAGAACATTTAAAAGGGAATTGATGGACATCACCCTCCTGCAGACCCCAGTAACCCTGGTTAGTCGTTAAACATTGCTTCTTTACCAGGGAGAGCTACCTGACTTGAAACGAGAGCTGAAGATGAATTTAAATGAATTCCAAATTCTCGAACTGCGAATCACACTCAATGGATCATGAGTGCAGGCATCTGGATGACGAGTCCAGTAACATAATCACCGCACCAGTGTTCCCAGTACTTGTGGAGAAGCTGGTGACCTCTAAGTCAAGGCCCATTTGTTCTCAGTGAGGCAACATGTACGCTATGATACCGTGAACCTAACACCACAGAAGGTGTGGTGAAGGTAAATTGCGAATATTTTCAAGTCAGCTCCCAGGAATGGAATGAATTGTTTATGTATTTGTGCCTCAGTCCTATCGGGTTTGATCTAAAGCCTTGTGTATTCTCAAGGGTCAAAGTTATCAGTCAGTCAAACTTTGTTATGTCTCATTTCCTTTGAGAGGAATAGAGGAAGCTATAAATAATCATACAAATAAATCTCTGGAACAGCAAGGGAATTAAACATTTTTACGTAACATGACAGCTTTCCTCTGACCGAGGAGGGAAGTAGGCCGTGAAGCCTAACTAATAATCAAATGGCTCATTTTCAGTACTTGAGATGCAAACTGGGGCCTAGTTTAACAACAAAAGCAGCAGTCAGGCCCAAAGCTCTGGAATTCCCTCCCTAAACCTCTCCACTTCTCTCTCTCCTTCTTTAAGACACTTTTGAAACCTTACCTCTTTGACCAAGCTTTTGGTCACCTGACTATATGTGGTTCAGTGGCAATTTTTGTTTGATAATATTACTGTTGCTGGGATGTTTTACTATGTTAAAGGCACTATATAAATGCAAGTTGTTATTTTTTTTTTGGATGTGGGCAACATTGGCAAGACCAGCATTTATCAGCTGTCCCCTTGATAACCTGAGAAGGTGGTAGTCGGCCTTCTCCTTGAGCTGCAGAACTGCTGCAGTCCGTGTAGTAATTGCTGTACCAGTACAATTATTTGGCAGCAGCTCCTAAACCCATGACCTATAGCAACCTGGAAGGTCAAGGGTAGTAGGTGCATGGGAACACCATCACCTCCAAGTCACTCATACCATCCTGACTTGGACATATATCGGCTGTTCAATCATCATCGCTGGGACAAAATTCTGGAACTCTCTCCCTAACAGCACTGTGGGTGTACCTACACCACACAGCAGCTCAAGGAGGCAGCTTACCACCACCTTCTCAGGGGCAATTGGGAATGGGCAATAAATGCTGGCCTAGCCAGCGACACCCACATCCCATGAATGAATTTTAGAAATTTGACTGACTTGCTAGGCTGCTTCAAAGGGCCAAGCACATAGCGTAGGACTGGAGTCAACAACAGCAATAGCTGGTATTTATATAGTGCCTTTAACATAATAAAACATCCCAAGGTGCTTCGTAGGAGCATTAAGAAACAAAATTAGACACCAAACCACATAATGTGATATTAGGGCAGATGGGCAAAACCTTGGTCAAAGAGAAAGGTTTTAAAGGAGGGGAGAGAGGTAGAGAGGTTTAGGGAGGGAATTCCAGAGCTTACAGCCCAGGAAACTGAAGGCATCATTGCCAATCATGGAATGATTAAAATCAGGGATGCTCAAGAGGCCAGAATTAAAGGAGCGCAGATATCTCGGAGGGTTGTGGGACTGGAGGAGATTACAGAGATAGGGAGGGGTGAGGCCATGGAGGGATTTGAAAACAAGGTTGAGAATTTCAAAATCAAGGCATTGCTTCACTGAAAGCCAATGTCGGTGAGTGAGCACAGGGGTTATAGGGGAACGGGACTTGGTATGAGTTAAGACATGAGCAGCACGGTTTTGGATGACCTCAAGTTTACAGAGCCAGGAGTGTGCTGCAATAGTCAAGTCTGGAGGTAACAAAGGCATGAAAGGTCACACGTATGCACATGTAGGGGAGGAAAGGTTGTCTTCCTTGTGCGACATTAGTCAACTAGTTGGGTTTTTCCAACAATCTGGATGTTTTCTAGCAAGATAATGGATTGACTGAATTCAGTTTCATTACTCTCTATGTTGGGATTTGAACTCACAACCTGCGATTGCTAGTCTAACCTCGAACATTTTAAACCTGCACCCAGAATACAACAAGCCAACCACACATGGCTGCCCCAAGCCAATGTTGCAGGCAGAACTATGACCAGGGCTGCTGACCCATCTCTCTGAGGGGAGGTGGAGGTGGGGGTGGGGGAGGGGGGGGTATGGATTAGCACATTTAAGGGTGGCATTCAGTGCATCAGCGGGAGTGTCTGTCTCACACGGCTCAACTCAAACGGTCACTTCTCTAAACATGGCACTGAGCCCAAGGGCTCGTGTTAGTGGCATATCCCACATCGGCGCAGGTGTACATATACACACAAGGTACACACACACCGCTACGCACACATGTACCCACAAACACACAGACACATTCACACATACACAGACAAACGTGTACAGACACACACGTACTGGCTCAGTTAGTCGCACTCTCACCTCTGAGTCAGAAGATTGTGGGTTTAATCCCACTCCAGGAGCTGAGCACCAAAATTGAGGCAGACAGTCCAGTGCTACACTGTCAGAGGTGCCACCTTTCAGGTGAGATGTTAAACTAAGGCCCCGTCTGTCCTCTCAGGTGGATGTAAAAGATCCCATGGCACTACTACTTCAAAGAAGAGCAGGGGAGTTATCCCCAGGGTCCTGGGGCAAATATTTATCCCTCAATCAACGTCACAAAACAGATGATCTGGTCGTTATCACATTGCTGTTTGTGGGATCTTGCTGTGTGCAAATTGACTGCTGTCTTTCCTATCTTTCAATAGTGACTGCACTTCAAAGTACCTCATTGGCTGTAAAGTGCTTTGGGATGTCTGGTGGTTGTGAAAGGCGCTACAGAAATGCAAGTCTTTCTTTTCTCTTTATAGATGACTGCACACAAAAACGCACACAAACACATGTACAAGCAGACACGTGCACAAACCCAGGCAGAAAGAATAGAACAGAGTATCCCGAGTCCTGCATGGCTATTGAATAAGATCACACCTACAATCAGAGCTGATTAGCATCGTGATAAGTAGGGAGTTGATTACAAGACAGCAGGAGGAGAAGGATGTAGCCAGGCTCACGCTGCCTCTGATAAGAATCTCCAGACTGTCAGTATTTATAACAGGGATCAAGGTTAAAACAGTTTAGAGAGCAGCCCTGCCCCCTCTCTTTCTATGAGTGTGTGTGTCTCTCTCTCTCTCTCTCCATCTCTCTGTCTATTTCTTTTACTGTCTCTCACTTTCTGTCTCTCATGTATTCTCTGTGACTTGATCTATCTGTCTCTCTGTGCCATATCACTCTCTTCCCTTTCCTCTCTGTCTCTTTGTCTCTCCCTCTCTCTCATCCCTTCTTTTTTCCTCTCACTCACTCCCTCTCTGTATCTCTCTGTCGCTCCCTCACTCCCTATCCCTTCATCACTCTATCTCCCTATATAGCTCTCCTTCTGTGTCTCTCCCTTTCCTCATTGCTTTCTCTGTCTCTCCCTCTCCCCCTTGCTCTCTCTCTGTCCCTCTGCCATGTTCTCTCTCTCCCTTTCCCCCTTGCTCTCCCTCTCTCCCTATCCCTTGTTCTCTGTCTCTCTCCCTCTTGCTCTCTGTCTCTCTTTCCCTCTCCTTTGTTCTCGCTATCTCTATCCCTCTCTCTTTCCCTTGCTTCCCCCTGTCTCCCCACCTCTCTACCCCTCTCTCAGTATGATTGGTTGAGGAGTTGTGTAGCACTCACCATGCACCGTCAGTGTGACTGATGCCTCGGCTTTCCCCACTATGTTCTCAGCGACGCAGGTGTAGGTCCCCACATCGGCCGCAGTGACGTGTCGAATGACCAAGGTGTTGCCCCCCTGGATCTCGGACCTGTGGAGCAGATTGACACAGATTCTAGAGATTGGCTCCAGCGAACACCCCGACACATACAGATTCAATGCATCACATTGCAATCCAACAGCACCCCTCATGTAGAAGAATAAACTACTTGGTGGGGGGGCGAATAGGAGGGAGAGATCAGCCACAGGAGTCGGCGGGGGGGGGGGGGGGGGGGGTGCGGGGAATTAACTCACCCCTCTTGGGTAAGAAAAAGGAAGAACTTGCATCTCTATAGAGCCTGTCACAACCTCAGGATGTCCCATAGAATTTTACAGCCAATAAAGTACTTTTGAAGTTTAGTCATTGTTGTAATGTAAAAAAAACAGCAACCAATTAACAGACAGCAAGATCTCATATACAGCAGTGTGACATTGACCAAATCATCTGTTTTTGTGAAGTTGGTTGATGGAAATATTGGCCAGGAAACCAGGAAGAACAACCCTGCTCTTCAACGTAGTGTCATGGGATCTTATACGTCCACCTGAGAGGACAGAGCAGGCCTGGGTTTAACATCTCATCAGAAAGACAGCATGCCTGACACTGCAGCACTTGCTCAGTATTGCGCTGGGACTGTTAGCCTAGATTTTGTGCTCAAGTCTCTGGTGTGAGACTTGAATCCCACAGCTTTGGGGCGCAGTAGTGAGACTGCTACCCACTGAGACAAGGAGCAAACAGGGAGAAGGGCGAAAAGGAGAGCTCTGCTAGAAGGGGTACACAGGCAGGGGCAACCGAATCACCACCTTGTGTTGGAAATCTCCATGGTTCCTACAGAAGGTGGTGGGCAGGAAAAGACCAGCTGAATTATCAAGCCTGCCCCACCCACCATGGCCGTAGCAGACTGTTCTCCCCTGCTTCTACCCACCCGCCAGCTCTGGCCCTTCACCCTCGCAGAAGCCAAGTGATCTCCTGAAGGAGGCATAAAGCAGGAAAAAACACTTCCACATTTTGATTTGAATAAAAGCCTCTGAGGATTCAGAATTCCATGTCAGCTGTGACTCAGTGGGCAGTCCTCAAACATCTATCTGACTGAGAAGATATTGCATTCAAGTCCCACTCTAGAATCTTGAGCACATGATCCAGGCTAGCAGTCCCAGTACTGAGGGAGTGCTGCACTGTCGGTGGGTCAGTACCGAGGGAGTGCTGCACTGTCGGAGGGTCAGTACTGAGGGAGTGCTGCACTGTCGGTGGGTCAGTACCGAGGGAGTGCTGCACTGTCGGAGGGTCAGTGCTGAGGGAGTGCTGCACTGTCGGAGGGTCAGTACTGAGGGAGTGCTGCACAGTCGGGAGGGTCAGTACTGAGGGAGTGCCGCACTTTCGGAGGGTCAGTGTTGAGGGAGTGCTGCACTGGCGGAGGTGCCGTTTTCTGTATGTGCCATTTTTTCTGTATGTGACGTTAAACCAAGGCCCCATTTGCTCTCTCGGATAGAGCAGAGAAATATCCTGCAGCTGCTATTTCGAAGGGGAGTAGGGGAGTTCTCCCTGGAATCCTGTGGCCAATATTTATCCCTCAATCAACATCATTGATTAACAAATTATTTGGTCAGTTACGTCATTGCTGTTTTTGGGAGTTTGCTGCGTGCTCATTGGCTGCTGCATTTCCTACATCACAACAGTGACTACACTTCAAAAGGTAATTAATTGGCTGTAAAGCACTTTCGGACATCCTGAGGTCGTGACTGGTGTTATAGAAATGAAATGCTTCCTTTCACGGTGGTCAGTGCTGCACAGTCAGTCCCAGCGTGCTCAAAACCCATGCGAGCAGAGCCTCTGTACCTGCTTTTTGGCAGCATACCATCCTCCTTCTTCCAGTGCACAGTTGGAGTCGGGTCCCCTCGAGCCTCGCACTTAAACTCCACCGTCTCATCCACCAGCAGGACCTGACTGCTCGGCTTCTTCACAAAGGAAGGCCGCTCTAGGAAGACAGAAGAAAGAGACCTTGGGAATGAAAACCCCAAATCCACTACAGGTGCTGGGAATCAGAAATTAAAACAAAAACATACTGTAAATGCTCAACAGGTCAGGCAGCTTCCGTAGAGAGAGAACAGTGAGGGTTAATGTTTCAGCTCAATCAGTTTACATTAGTACTGAAACAAAGAAATCTGCAGCTAATAATCAATACAGAATGGAGGTATTTATATAGAATTTACACCATAGAAGGAGGCCATTCGGCCCAACTGGTCTATGTTGGCGTTTTATGATCTACAGCATCCTCCTTCCACCCTACTTCATCTCACCTGATTTAGCATTTCCTCTTTTCCTCTCCCTCATGTATTTATCTAGCTTCCCCTTAAACGAATTTCAGCCTTTTTGTTAATTGCTCATGGGATGTGGGCATCGCTGGCTAGACAAGCATTTACTGCCCATCACTAATTGCCCTTGAACCGCTGCAGTCCGTGAAGGGTAGGTACACCCACAGTGCTGTTAGGAAGGGAGTTCCAGGATTTTGACCCAGTAACAATGAAGGAACGGCGATAGAGTTCCAAGTCAGGATGGTGTGTGACTTGGAGGGGAACTTGCAGGTGGTGGTGTTCCCACGCATCTGCTGCCCTTGTTCCACTATGTGGTAGAGGTCGCAGGTTTGGAAAGTGATGTCTAAGGAGGTGTGGTGAGTTGCTGCAGTGTGTCTTGTAGATGGTACACACTGCTGCCCCTGTGTGTCGCTGGTGGAGGAGGGAGCGAATGTTTGATGTGGATGGGGTGCTGATCAAGCGGGCTGCTTTGTCCTGGATGGTGTCGAGCTTCTTGAGTGTTGTTGGAACTACACCCATCCAGGCAAATGGAGAGTATTCCATCACACTCCTGACTTGTGCCTTGTAGATGGTGGACAGGTGGGGAGTCAGGAGGTGAGTTCTTGCTGCAGAATTCCCAGCCTCTGACCTGCTCTTGGAGCCATGTTATTTATATGGTTCAGTTTCTGGTCAACAGTAATCCCAGGATGTTGATAGTGGGGGAATCAGCGATGTTAATGGCATTGAATGTCAAGGGGAAATGGTTAGATTCTCTCTTGTTGGAGATGGTCATTGCCTGGCACTTGTGTGGTGCGAACATTTTTTGCCACTTATCAGCCCAAACCTGGATATTGTCCAGGTCTTGCTGCATATGGACATGGGCTGCTTCAGTATTTGAGGAGTCGTGAACATTGTGCAATCATCAGCGAATATCCCCACTTCTGACCTTACGATTGAAGGATGGTCATTGATGAAGCAGCTGAAGATGGTTGGGCCTGGGACTGTATCCTGAGGAACTCCTGCAGTGATGTCCTGGAGCTGAGATGATTGACCTCCAACAACCACAACCATCTTCCTTTGTGCTACGTACGACTGCAATCAGGGGAGGCGGAGACATAGTTGTAATGTCACTGGATTATTAAACCAGAGGTCCAGGCTAGTCTTCTGGGGACATGGGTTTGAATCCCTCCATGGCAGATGGTGAAATTTGAATTCAATTAATAAATTTGGAATTAAAAGCCAGTCTAATGGTGACTATGAAACCATTGTCGATTGTTGTAAAAATCCATCTGGTTCAGTAACGTTCTGTAGGGAAGGAAATCTGCTGTCCTTACCTGGTCTGGCCTACATTTGATTCCAGACCCACAGCAATGTAGTTGACTCTTAAATGCCCTCTGAAATGGCCTAGCAAGCCACTCAGTTCAAGGGCAGTTAGGAATGTGCAATAAATACTAGCCTAGCCAATGATGCTCACATCCCATGAGTGAATTAAAAAAAGTACAGATCTTTCGCCCTGATTTCCATTGATTTCAACTTTGCTCGGGCTCCTTGATGCCACTCTCAGTCAAATGCTTCCTTGATGTCAAGGGCACTCACTTTCACCTCTGGAGTTCAGCTCTTTTGTCCATGTTTGGACCAAGGCTGCAATTAGGTCAGGAGCTGAGTGGCCCTGGTGGAACTCAAACTGATCATCAGCGAGCAGGTTATTGCTGTGTGTGTTGCTTGATAGCTCTGTCAATGACCCCTTCCAACACCATGCTGATGATCGAGAGTAGACTGATGGGGTGGTAATTGGCTGGATTGGATTTATTCTGCTTCTTTGGACCGGACATACCTGGGCAATTTTCCACATTGTCAGGTAGATGCCAGTGTTGCAGCTGCACTGGAACAGCTTGGCTAAGGACATCAACTACTCCCTGTGGTAACATGATCCACATTCTCACCACTCTCTGGGTAAAGATGTTTCTTTTGAATACACTGTTGGATTTATCAGTGACTACCTGATATTTGTGGTCCCTGGTTTTGGTCTCCCCAGAAGCAGAAATGTCTTCTTTATGTTGACCCTATCGAAGCCCTTGATAATTTTAAAGACCTCCATCAGGTCACCCTTTACCTACTCTTTTTCGAGACAAAAGAGCCCCAGCCTCTTCTACCTTTCTTGATAATGAAAGGCTCTCAGTTCATCATGCTACTTTGCAGCTAGCAAACCCATGACCTCGACCACCTAGAAGGACAAGGGCAGCAGATGCATGGGAACACCACTGACTGCAAGTTCCCGTCCAAGCCACACACTATCCTGACTTGGAACTATATCACCGTTCCTTCACTGTCGCTGGGTCAATATCCTGGAACTCCCTCTCTAACAGCACTGTGGGTGTACCTACCTCATATGGACTGCAGTGGTTCAAGCAGGCAGCTCACCACCACCTTCTCAAGGGCAATTAGGGATGGGCAATAAATGCTGGCGATGCCCACACCCAAGAATTAATGTTTACGAAACAGCTGCTGCAAACACGTAGCAGGCCAGGGAGCTTATGTGGAGAGTGAAAGGAGAGGGTTAATATTTCAGATTGATGAGTTTACCTCAGAGGAAACAGGATTGTCAGTATATATGTAATGATCAAATACAGGAAAGAGCAGGGGAGTGGCCCTAGTTAGCTAGCTCGTTCTATATTTTATCATTCTGTGATTGGGATGGAGAATGATGATAGACCACATCCCTTTGCACATCTTTCTCCGACACATTTTAAAGGAACTTGATCATCAACTATTTTCTCTCGCCCTCTCCCCCATCTCTTCTGAAGTGTTGTTTCCTGGTTTGGATACAATTCCACAGACACTGGGCCGCTCACCACACACGATCGGTCATGTTGCACAGTATCACCCGTCACAATCCACGCACTGCGACGCTCACACTCACCCAGAACCGTCAGCTCCGCCACTTCACTCTCCCGTTGGCCCACCATGTTGGTGCCCACGCAAACGTACTTGCCCGCGTCGCTCTTTCGTGTGTTGGTGATCATCAGCTTTCCTCCCCGGATCTGCCAGGGTTTAACACAGACATGAAAAAGCTGACCAACATTGGCTCCCGGTCAAGAAGCACCTGTTTTAAAATACTCATCCTTATTTTCAAATCCCTCCATGGCCTCGCCCCTCCCTAACTCTGTAACCTCCTCCAGCCTCACAGCCCTCCAAGATGTCTGCACTCCTCCAATTCTGGCCTCTTGAGCATCCCTGATTTTAATTACTCCATCATTGGTGGCCGTGCCTTCAGCTGCCTGGGCCCCAAGCTCTGGAATTCCCTCCCTAAACCTCTCCACCTCACTTTTCTCCTTTTACACGCTCTTTAAAACTATTCCTTTGACCAAGCTATTGACCATATGACCTCATATCACCTTATGTTGCTCAGCATCTCATTTTGCTTTTTAACGCTCCTCTGAAGCTCCTTGGGATGTTTTATTACCTCAAAGCTGCTAAATAAATGTACGTTGTTGTTGTTGTTCTCAGCCTACCTCTCCTAACACGCCCTCCTACTGCCTGCTTGCTTCCGGAAGCCCCCAGACCCAGAAGCATCATGGGGGCGTTTCAACACTCTCCCTGTAATGGATGCAAATTGTTGCTGCTGTTGTCTTATTGTTGAGCTGAGGGAAGTTTACAAAAAATAATCTCCTATTCAGTTTGCTTTTTTCCCCAGCCGCAGAGAGCGAGGTTGTTCCTTGTGAATGCAGAAATTAAACTCAGACCTTGTGTCCTGAAACTATTAGGATTCACAATGTAATCAGAAAGCTACATCTGTCTTGCTCGGCAGCAGTGCCGTCCTGCCGTGTAAAATTGGTTGGCAAAGAGAGCTTAATTGAACAGACAGCACTTAGAGAGAGTCCAGGAAACCTCGATTTAAAGGGGCATGATCTTCATTAAATAGATAAACTCGCCTCAGGGCTTCAAAAGAAATTGAATTCTCTGAATCTGGTCTCCTTTTCCTGAAAACTGTTGGTGCTCTCATGCCCTAGACCATTCCCAATGAACCATTTTCAGTAATTATGTATGAGTGGATGGCTGGGGGAGTGGGGGAAGGGACGCTGGGCTTTATTGACTGTTTAAATCTTCTCCCATGTGCTCACATACGATAATGGAGCATAGACCTTCGAGTGTGTGGCTTTGACCCAAGTCATTAGCATTTCATCAGTTTCTTATTTTCCTGTTCAAGTGGATGCTCAAATCTCATGGAAGCAAAGACTTGCATTTATATAGCACTACTCACAGCCTCAAGACATCCCAAGGTGTTTTGCAGCCAATGAAGCATTTTTGAAGTGTAGTCACTGTTGTAATGTAGGGAAACACGGCAGCCAGTTTGCGCACAGCAAGCTCCCACAAACAGCAATGTGATAATGACCCAGATAAATTGCTTTAGTGATTCAGTCGAGCAATTAATACTGGCCCCAAGACAGGGGGAGAGCTCCCCTGCTCTTCTTTGAAATACGAACATATGAACATACGAATTAGGAGCAGGAGTAGGCCATTCGGCCCCTCCAGCCTGCTCCGCTATTCAATAAGATCATGGCTGATCTGTTTCTGTCTCAAATTCCATCTACCCCCGATAATCTTTGATTCCCTGGCCAAACAAGAATCTATCTACCTCCACCTTAAAATTATTCAGTGACACCGCCTCCACCACCTTCTGAGGAGAGAGTTCCAAAGTCTCACAACCATCTGAGAGAAAACATTTCACCTCATCTTTGTCCTAAAAGGGCAACCCCGAATTTGAAGGGTTGCGTTTCCTGACAACACAACCACTAGATGGCACAGTACCAGCACATGCAGCCTCTTCCACTGAAACGTCACTATCTATGATGTTCAGGCAGCTGCCAGGATCACAGAAAAACTTCAAGCTGAAAATCCCCTCAAAGGTTGCCATCACTGCCTTCATCCCACCCCCAATAGTCCCCCGCTCCCTCCTGCCATTGCTTCATTTATATCATTTCTTACATGTCTCCTGCTCAACTCTTTTGATATTTTTGACAAAGACAGAATTCTGGTATGATACTACCATTGAAATTTGGAAAGTAAAGCAACTTTCTATGGGATAGTAACATCAACATTTACACTGTGAAGTTTATGGAGGAAATAACTGTGAATTTCTGCCCCACCCCCGCCTCCTTTACGCAATCTCCCTTTCTCCCAATCCACACATTCACACTTGATACAGCCTCGCCGTTTCCCCCCTCCCTCAGCCACTCGCTTCAGACCTCACCACAACCCCCCACTTCCTCTCCCATCAGCTGATTGTTCCCCGCTCCTGGCTTCCCACCGCAACCCCCCCCACCCGCTCTCCGGCTGCTTGCTCCCCACTTCCCCACCCACCCCCCCACCACACCCCCGCTCTCTGGCCGCTCGCTCCACGCTTCCCCACCCCTCCAGGCACTAGGTCCAGACCACGCAATTTCCCTCCTCTCAGCCACTTGCTCCCACATTCGCTCATTCCCCATTGCACCACCAGAAGAAGCAAGGCAGGCTGCGAGGGGTGACGGGGAGACGTAGGAGCGAGTAGCTAAGAGGAGGGAAAGCGGTGCAGCCCAGAGCGAGCGGATGGAGCAGGGAGCGAGCGGCTGGAGAGCAGGGTGGGGGAAGCTAAGTGAGGGGAGCAAGCGGCTGGGGAGCGGGGTAGTGGTGGTGGTGGGAGGAAGCAAGGAGCGAGGGGGGGGAAGCAGCCAGCGGGGAGGAAGAGAAAGCGTTGAGGCCTGGAGCGAGTGGCCGAGGGGGGAGAGCAGACAGTTGGGGGAAGCGAGTCACTGAATACATTTTCCTGCGCATGCACCAATTAGTCCTGGCAAGACGTAGGCTGCATCTCACTGAGCGCAGGAAACCGTTTGCGCATGACTGTAGCTTGGAGCGCTCTGATGACGTTGGCGGGCTGCTGCATTGTCGGGAGTCACATTGAATTTTAAAACAGTGCCCCATAGTTCTGGACTCACCCACAAGAGGAAACACCCTCTCCACATCCACCTTGTCAAGACCATTCAGAATCTTATATACTTCAATCATGTCTCCCTCACTCTTATAAACTATAGTGAAAACAAGCCCAGTCTGTCCAACCTTTCCTCATAAGACAACCCACTCATTCTAGGTATCAATCTAGTAAACCTCCTCTGAACCGCCTCCAACGCATTTACATCCTTCCTTAAATAAGGAGAACAAAACTGCACACAGTATTCGAGATGTGGTCTCACCAATGCCCTGTATAAATGAAGCATAACATCCTTACTTTTATTTTCAATTCCCCTTGTAATAAAGAATCACATTCCATTAGCCTTCTTTATTACTTGCTGTACCTGCATACTATCTTTTTGTGACTCATACACTAGAACACCTAGATCACTTTGCAGTCGTTCTCCATTTAAGAAATACTCTGCTTTTTTATTCTTCCTGCCAAAGTGAACAACTTCATATTTTCCCACATTATACTCCATCTGCCAGATTTTTGCCCACTCACTCAACCGTATCGGGCTGCAACCTCCTTATGTCCTCTTCACAACATACCTTCCGACCTATCTTTGTGTCATCTGCAAATTTAGCTACCAAGCCATCGCTCCCCTCATTTAAGTCATTGATATAAATTGTAAAATATTGAGGCCCCAGCACAGACCCCTACGGGACTCCACTCATCACATCCTGCCAATCAGAAAAGGACCCATTTATGCATACTCTCTGTTTTCTGCCAGCCAGCCAATCTTCCATCCATGATAATATGTTACCCCCGACACCATGAGCTCCTACTTTGCGCAATAACCTTTTATGTGGCACCTTGTCAAATGCCTTCTGGAAATCGAAGTACAGTACGTTAATTGGCTCCCCTTTATCCACAGCGCATGTTACTCCTTCAAAGAACTCCAATAAATTAGTTAAATATGATTTCCCTTTCACAAAACCATGCTGACTATTCCCGGTTACCTTGAGTTTTTTCTAAGTGCCTAGCTATAGCCTCCTTAATGATCAATTCTAACACCTGCCCCATGACAGACGTCAAGCTAACTGGCCTATAGTTGCCTGTTCTCTGCCTCCCCCACTTCTTGAATAGAGGGGTTATATTTGCTACTTTCCAGTCTGATGTAACCTTTCCAGAATCTAGCGAATTTTGAAAAATTAACACTAATGAATCTAATACCTCTTTTAAGACCCAAGGATGAAGACCATAGGACCCGGGGACTTGTCAGTCTGCAGCTCCATCAGTTTGCTCAGTACCGCTTCCCCACTGATTGTAATTTCACCAAGTTCCTCTCTTCCTTCCACCTCCTGATTTACAGCTTTTACTGGAATGTATTTTGTATCCTCTATAGTGAAGACAGAAGTATCGAGGAATCTCTTATGCCCACTTGAGATTCAGTTTAGCATCTCATCAAAAGGTGAGAAGATGGGATTGAGGGATATGGGGAGAAGGAGGGTAGGTGGGATTGATCTAAATCTAAGTGATGTGTTTGTTGTGGATAATTACCTTTTCCTCCTCTTAAATAAACTGTTCAAATACTGGGAGTCAATCAACAAAAAGCTCTGGACATCACCAAAAAAGTGAAACGTCCAAACTAGGCTGCAGTTTGGAACGTGAGAAGACATCAAGAGGTGATAAATCTCCCAAAGCAATTAAACAACGATACAACTGGTCACACCAGAGACCAACTTCCCCGCTAATTTGAAACGTGCTGACCTAAGATGATTACAGACCATTATCTGGCTGTCTGGTCTCGGGAGCAAGTCACAGGTCAAAGGTTGCTTCCTCCAAGAAGCCCTATTTCTTTTTTTTTAAAGCCATTCAGCTCACCCTTAGCCTCAGAAAGCACCAATTATTTCCTCACTTGTTCTGTGATCAATGAATATAGATGATTAGTTCCCTTCTCGCTCAGCTATAACAGCGAGACTCATGAGCTAGTTGCTCAAATTCATGTTATGTGTCACCGATAGTGAGGACCTCTTTCCAACCAAACCATGCAGATGTAAAGCAGTCAGGTTTGTTGACTTCGGGGGTTTCTCTGAAAGGCCAAGTTTCTTCTCTGAATTATAAAGCCTTATTAGCTGCTTTCAGTCCAAGCCAATCAGCGCGAATAAGCCTTTTCTTTTTCTCTAGTGTCCAACCAGTTTTTTGCAATTTGTTACAAACTGTCCAGAAGTAGAAGGGTACTATCACCTCATATGTGCTTGTCTCAGAACAGGCTCCTGCTTAATGAACCAACTGGACAATTGTGAATTAATTAAGGGAAGCCAGCACAGGTTTGTTATAGGAAAATTATGTTTGACTAACTTGCTTGAGTTTTTTGATAACCTAATAGAAAGGTTGGGGGCAATATGGATGATGTGGTGTACATGGACTTCCAAAAAGGCATTTGATAAAATGATACATAACAGATTTGTCAGCTAAGCTAAAGCCCATGGAATAAAGGAGCAGCATGGATATGAAATTGGCTGAGTGGCAGGAAACAGAGATTAGTGGCGAACGGTTGTTTTTCGGACTGAAAGGTTTATAGTGGTGTTCCCCAGGGGTCGATGTTAGGTGCTTTTCTTGACATATATTAATGGCCTAGACTTGGGTGTACAGAGCACAATTTCAAAATTTGCAGATGACACAAAACTTGGAAGTATTGTGAACTGTGAGGTAGATAGTGACAGACTTCGAAAGGACATCGACAGGCTGCTGGAACGGAAGGGCACGTGGCAAATGAAATTTAATGCAGAGAAATGTGAAGTGATTCATTTTGGTAGGACGAATGAGAAGAGGCAATATAAAATAAAGGGTACAATTCTGAAAGGGTGCAGAAGCAGAGGTACTTGGGGGTATAGCTGAAAGTGGCAAGGCAGTTTGAGAAAGTGGTTATTTATTTATAGATACAGCACTGAAACAGGCCCTTCGGCCCATCAAGTCTGTGCCAACCATCAACCACCCATTTATACTAATCCTACACTAATTCCATATTCCTATCACATCCCCACCTGTCCCTATATTTCCCTACCATCTACCTATACTATGGGCAATTTATAAAGGCCAAAGGCATACAGGATCCTGGGCTTTATAAATCAAGGCATAGAGTACAAAGTCAGGGAAGTAATAGCTTTAAACCAGGAGGTGGAAGGAAGAGAGGAACTTGGTGAAATTACAATCAGCAGGGAAGCAGTACTGACCAAACTGATGGAGCTGCGAGCTGACAAGTCCCCAGGTCCTGATGGGTTCATCCTAGGGTCTTAAAAGAGGTGGCTAATGAGGTAAAAGATGCGTTGGTGTTAATTTTTCAAAATTCGCTACATTCTGGAAAGGTTCCATCAGACTGGAAAGTAGCAAATATAACCCCTCTATTCAAGAAGTGGGGAGGCAGAAAACAGGTAACTATAGGCGAGTTAACTTGACATCTGTCGTGGGGAAGGTGTTAGAATCGATTATTAAGGAGGCTATAGCTGGCCATTTAGAAAAACTCGAGGTAATCGGGAATAGTCAGCATGGTTTTGTGAAAAGGAAATCATATTTAACCAATTTATTGGAGTTCTTTGAAGGAGTAACATGCACTGTGGATAAAGGGGAGCCCGTTGACGTGCTGTACTTAGATTTTCAGAAGGCATTTGACAAGGTGCTGCATAAATGGTTATTGCGTAATGTAGGAGTTCATGGTGTAGGGGGTAACATATTAGCATGGATAGAAGATTGGCTGGCTGGCAGAAAACAGAGAGTATGCATAAATGGGTCCTTTACTGATTGGTAGGATATGAAGAGTGGAGTCCCGCAGGGGTCTGTGATAGGGCCTCAACTTTTAACAATTTATATCAATGACTTAGATGAGGGGAGCGATGGCATGGTAGCTAAAGTTGCAGATAACACAAAGATAGGTAGGAAAGTATGTTGTGAAGAGGACATAAAGAGGTTGCAGACTGATATAAAAAGGTTGAGTGAGTGGGCAAAAATCTGGCAGATGGAGTACAATGTGGGAAAATGTGAAGTTGTTCACTTTGGCAGGAAGAATAAAAAAGCTGAGTATTACTTAAATGGAGAATGACTGCAGAATTCCGAAGTGCAGAGGGATCTAGGTGTTCTGGTGCATGAGCTACAAAAAGATAGTATACAGGTACAGCAAGTAATAAAGAAGGCTAATGGAATGCTATCCTTTATTACGAGAGGAATTGAAAAGAAAAGTAAGGATGTTATGCTTCAGTTATACAGGGCATTGATGAGACCACATCTCGAACACTGTGTGCGGTTTTGGTCTCCTATTTAAGGAAGGATGTGAATGCGTTGGAGGCGGTTCAGGGAGGTTTACTAGATTGATACCTGGAATGAGCGGGTTGTCTTATGAGGAAAGGTTGGACAGACTGGGCTTGTTTTGACTGGAGTTTAGAAGGGTGAGGGGAGACTTGATTGAAGTATATAAGATCCTGAACGGTTTTGACAAGGTTAATGTGGAAAGGATGTTTCCTCTAGTGGATGAGTCCAGAACTAGGGGGCATTGTTTTAAAATTAGGGGTCACCTTTTTAGGACAGAGATGAGGAGAAATTTTTTTCTCTCAGAGGGTTGTGCAACTTTGGAACTCTCTGCCTAAGAAGGTGGTGGAGGCGGGGCATTGAATATTTTTAAGGCGGAGGTAGATAGATTCTTGTTAGGCAAGGGAATCAAAGGTTCTTGGGGGTAGATGGGAGTGTGGAATTGGAGACACAAACAGATCAGCCATGATCTTATTAAATGGCGGAGCAGGCTTGATGGGCTGAATGGCCTACTTCTGCTCCTAATTCGTATGGTCGTACGGAATCTTTATAAAACACTATTTTGGTCTCAATTGAAATACTGTGTCCAATTTTGGGCACCACACTTTAGGAGGAATGTGAAGGTTTTAGACAGGATGCAGAAAAGATTTACAGAATGGTTCTGGGGATGAGGAACTTCAGTTACGTGGATAGATTGGAGAAGCTGGGGCTGTTCTCCTTAGAGAAGGTTGAGAGGAGATTTGATAGAGGTGTTCAAAATCATGAGGGGTCTGGACAGAGTAGATAGAGAGAAACTATTCCCATTGGTGGAGGGGTCGAGAACCAGAGGACACTGATTTAAGGTGAAAGGCAAAAGAACAATAGGAGACATGAGGAAAAACTTTTTTTTTACAGTGAGTGGTGAGGATCTGGAATGCACTGTCTGAGAGTGTGGATTCAATCATCGCTTTGAAAAAGGAATTGGATAATTACCTGAAGAGAAAAAAAAAATTGCAGGGATACAGGGAAAGGGTGAGGGTGCGAGACAAGGTGAATTGGTCTTGCAGACAGTTAGCAAGGACACAACGAGCCAAATTGCCTCCTTCTGGGCTGTAATCATTCAATGATTTTATGAATCTAAAGAGATCCCAGAATTCACATTAATGTTAAAAATAAACGTTTTCATTATTTTTTTCATGATATCCACTTGGAGTTGATCTGGGGAATTGCCAGACCGTTAGAGAACCCACCCAAGTTTCTTTTATATCCTTTCAGGCCACTGGAATCTAAGTTGAGCTGCTTCCAGATTGGCTGCTCGATTTACTCTGCCAGATGACCTCTCATCGGGTGAAGACGTGAGCTCATCTCATAATTCCCAATCCTGTACCACAGCCACGAACACATCCATCAAATTAACATCACTTGAAGTAGATTAACTGCTCCTCCTGTCTCTGTCTGCGGGACTTTGCTCTATTTTATTCGGCAAAGTAACAACAATCACCTCAACGCATGACAAAGCAATTCATTGTATGTCAAAGTGCTTTTGGACATTTCTAAGAGAAGTGATTCTAGTGTTAAATAAAAGTAAGTCTTTCTCATTGGGTTACATTGTAACTGATGCCAGGTTTCGCCCAACCCTTAAGCATCTGATGGTTCCTTCTCAACACACTGGACATGACGTACCAATGTGTTCTTGCACAATCCTTGGCATCCAACTTGTCAGGACACATCAGGTATGGTAGCAGAGTAGTTATTGGACTAATAATCCAGAGGCATAAGTTCAAATCCCATAAAAGCCAATGTAGAAATGATTTGATAAATAAATCTGGAATTAAAAGGTAGTCTCAATAATGGTGACCATGACAACCGCATCCTGTGAATGAATGAGAAAGAAGAGGCATTTGTTTTGGGCCTAATCACAGTTCTAAAACACATCCCAAAATCTCAACACCAATATTGTTTTTGGAGTTGAGTCACAAGGTAAAGACCTCAGAAACATCAGCGAGAAGATTCACTAGTTAGTCGGGTTCGGTGGTGTCTGTTAATCGAGGAATAATGACGAGGAAGCTGGGAGAGCTCTCTAACCTACTTCGAATAATTTGATGGGACCTTTTACATCCAACTGAAAGGCAGACAAGGCCTCTGTATGATGTTGAATGTGAATGAGAGCACCTCTGAAAACACAGCACACCCTCTGCTCTGTATTGAATGTCAGCTGGGGCTCAGTTGATAGCACTCTTGCCTCTGAGTCAGAAGGTTGTAGATTCAAGTTGCACTGTTGCGTCTTGAGCACAAAAGTCCTGACTGATACTCCTGGAGTCAGAGTTGAGGGAGTGCTGCACTGTCAGGGGTGCTGTCTTTCTGATGAGATGTCAAACTGAAGTCCCTTCTGCCCTCTCAGGTGGACATAAAAGATCCCACGGCAGTACTTCAACGTAGAGCAGGGGAGCTCTCCTAGTGCTCTGGCCAATATTTGTCCCCCAACCAACACCACTAAAGGTACAGGTTATCTCATCATTGGTCTCGTTGCTGTTTGTGGGAGCCTGCAGTGCATAAATTGGCTGCAGCATTTCCTTGTGGTAAATCAGTAACTGCATTTTCAACAGTACTTCATTGGCTGTAAAGTGCTTTGGGATGTCCTGAGGTTGTGAAAGGTGCTACAGAAATGCAAGCTCTTTGTTTACTGAGGGCATCCTGGCTTATAAAGCTCAGTCAGTGCCGTTTCCCTACTGAGCCGTCAGTACAGAACGAGCGAAACACCTTTATTTGATCATAGTTGTTGTATCAGTTGAAAGTGCTGTGTAATCAGCCTTTGAGTGCCTGTCAACAAAAGCAGTTAAAACCTGAACCAACTCCCTCACCCACAAGCGTCAGCGGAGTCTGAAAACATAATTAATTCTATCTTTTCTTGTGTAGCAGGGAGGGGGAGTTTTAAATCAAATTAATCCATTCCTTTAAAGGTGCAGAAAGGTTTCAGCATTCCTGAGACAGGTGAGCGCTGCTGTATTAATGTTTAGGCAGGAGATGTTTTCAGGTGTCAGGGAGAACCCTTCCAACAGAGGTCTTGGCAGCCGACGCTTTGTCAGAAATAGGTGATTAGGAGAGTGGGAGGGACGGCTGGGAGAACATCAAAAGCCACAGGTGTGGACACCCTACCTTCGCACAGAGCTGCTTTGTTCTCCCAGATGGACAAGCCGCAGGAATGACATTAGCAACACATTAGCAAAGCTTTAATTGCGTGATTTCTCCCCTCCCTGCCCAGAAAGACAGAAGGGAAAAAGGGAAGAAAGAAGCAGGGAAGTAATTTGCATTTCTATAGCGCCTTGTCCCAGCTCAGGATGTCCCAAATGAGGAGATAGACAGATTTTTAATTAGTAAGGGAGCAGTACCCCAGGACATGCGCGATGCCAACATCATCACCCTCTATAAAAACAAAGGTGACCGCGGTGACTGCAACAACTACCGTGGAATCTCCCTGCTCAGCATAGTGGGGAAAGTCTTTGCTCGAGTCGCTCTGAACAGGCTCCAGAAGCTGGCCGAGCGCGTCTACCCTGAGGCACAGTGTGGCTTTCGTGCAGAGAGATCGACTATTGACATGCTGTTCTCCCTTCGTCAGATACAGGAGAAATGCCGTGAACAACAGATGCACCTCTACATTGCTTTCATTGATCTCACCAAAGCCTTTGACCTCGTCAGCAGACGTGGTCTCTTCAGACTACTAGAAAAGATCGGATGTCCACCAAAGCTACTAAGTATCATCACCTCATTCCATGACAATATGAAAGGCACAATTCAACATGGTGGCTCCTCATCAGAGCCCTTTCCTATCCTGAGTGGTGTGAAACAGGGCTGTGTTCTCGCACCCACACTTTTTGGGATTTTCTTCTCCCTGCTGCTTTCACATGCGTTCAAATCCTCTGAAGAAGGAATGTTCCTCCACACAAGATCAGGGGGCAGGTTGTTCAACCTTGCCCGTCTAAGAGCGAAGTCCAAAGTACGGAAAGTCCTCATCAGAGAACTCCTCTTTGCTGACGATGCTGCTTTAACATCTCACACTGAAGAATGCCTGCAGAGTCTCATCGACAGGTTTGCGTCTGCCTGCAATGAATTTGGCCTAACCATCATCCTCAAGAAAACGAACATCATGGGGCAGGATGTCAGAAATGCTCCATCCATCAATATTGGCGACCACGCTCTGGAAGTGGTTCAAGAGTTCACCTACCTAGGCTCAACTATCACCAGTAACCTGTCTCTAGATGCAGAAATCAACAAGCGCATGGGTAAGGCTTCCACTGCTATGTCCAGACTGGCCAAGAGAGTGTGGGAAAATGGCGCACTGACACGGAACACAAAAGTCCGAGTGTATCAGGCCTGTGTCCTCAGTACCTTGCTCTACGGCAGCGAGGCCTGGACAACGTATGCCAGCCAAGAGCGACGTCTCAATTCATTCCATCTTCGCTGCCTTCGGAGAATACTTGGCATCAGGTGGCAGGACTATATCTCCAACACAGAAGTCCTTGAAGCGGCCAACACCCCCAGCTTATACACACTACTGAGTCAGCGGCGCTTGAGATGGCTTGGCCATGTGAGCCGCATGGAAGATGGCAGGATCCCCAAAGACACATTGTACAGCGAGCTCGCCACTGGTATCAGACCCACCGGCCGTCCATGTCTCCGTTATAAAGACGTCTGCAAACGTGACATGAAATCGTGTGACATTGATCACAAGTCGTGGGAGTCAGTTGCCAGCATTCGCCAGAGCTGGCGGGCAGCCATAAAGACAGGGCTAAATTGTGGCGAGTCGAAGAGACTTAGTAGTTGGCAGGAAAAAAGACAGAGGCGCAAGGGGAGAGCCAACTGTGCAACAGCCCCAACAAACAAATTTCTCTGCAGCACCTGTGGAAGAGCCTGTCACTCCAGAATTGGCCTTTATAGCCACTCCAGGCGCTGCTTCACAAACCACTGACCACCTCCAGGCGCGTATCCATTGTCTCTCGAGATAAGGAGGCCCAAAAGAATGGGTTGAAGGGTTATGGAGAACGGGCAGGAAAGTGGAGTTGAGGCCGAGATGAGATCAGCCATGATCGTATTGAATGGCGGGGCAGGCTCGAGCGGCTGAATGGCCTACTCCTGCTCCTAGTTCTTATGTTCTTTTGTTGAAAGTGCACAGCTGCTGCCTTTCCTACATCACAACACTGACTACATTACAAAAAGAATCACTGGCTGTAATATGCTTTGGGATTTCCTGAGGTTGGGAAGTCACTATAGAAATGCAAGTTCGTATATTTTTGAGCAGTTAATGACTAGTTAATCCCGATTTTTTTTGGTGCCGTTGTTTGTGGGAGGAATGTTGGCCAGGACTTCAGAAGAGCTCCCCTGTTCTTCTTTGAACAGGGCGAGGGTGTAATTGTTGCGGTCAGGACAGCCAGAATTTTAGGTAACAATTTAATTATTATAATTGATACTGTTGCTCAAGGCAATAAAGTCACATCAAAAAACTGCAGGCAAAAGGAACAATAGCGGAGAGAGTGTAATTAACTCATGTTTTACGACATTGCCTTTAGCAATCATAGAATCATAAAAAGCTACAGTATGAAAGGAAGCCATTCAACCCATCGTGTCCATGCTGGCCGACAAGTAGCCATCCAGCCTAATCCCGCTATCCAGCTCTTGGTCCGTAGCCTTGCAGGTTACGGTATTTCAAGAGCAAATCCAAACACTTTTTAAATGTGATGAGGGTTTCTGCCTCTACCACCCATTCAGGCAGTGAGTTCCAGACCCCCACCACCCTCTGGGTGAAAACATTTCCTCTAAACCTCTTACCCTAAATCTATGTCCCCCGGTTATGGAACCCCTCAACCAAGGGGGGATGGTCCTTCCTATCCATTCTATCTAAAACCTTAATAATTTTGTACATTTTAAGGAAGTCTCACCTCAGCCTCTTCTATTCCAAAGAAAACAGCCCTAACCTGCCCAATCTTCCCTCATAACTAAAATTCTCCAGTCCCAGCAACATCCTCGTAAATCTCCTCTGTACTGTCTCTAGTGCAATCACATCTTTCCAGTAGTGTGGTGACTAGAACTGCATGCAGTACTCCAGCTGTGGCCCAACTCGTGTTTCATACAGTTCCAGGATAACCTCCCAACTCTTATATTCTATGCCCCAGATAATGGAGGCAAGTATCCTGGACGACTTCTTGACTACCTTATCGACCTGTGGACATGTACTCCAAGGTCCCTCTATTGCTCTACACTCCTCAGTATCCTATCATTAACCGTGTATTCCCTTGCCTTGTTAACCTCTCCCAAATGCATTACCTCACACTTCTCCAGATTAAGGTCCATTTGCCACAGTTCTGCCCACCTGACCAGTCCATTGATATCTTTCTGCATTCCTAGCTTTCTTCTACATTATCAACCACATGGCAACTTTTTATATCAACTGCAAATTTCTCAATCAGGCACCCTACATTCAAGTCAAAATCATTGACATATACCCCAAAAAGCAAAGGACCCAGTACTGAGCCCAGCGGAACCCCACTGGAAACAGCCCTCCAGTTGCAAAAACACCCATCGACCATTACCCGTTGCTTCTTGTCTCTGAGCCAATTTAGGATCCAACTAGCCACTTTGCCTTGGAACCCATGAGCTTTTACTTTTATGACCAGTCTGCCATCTGGGACTTGCTAAAGCCTTGCTAATATCCAAATGGACTACATCAAATGCAATACCCTCAACCGATCCTCCTTGATACCTCCTCAATCAAGTTCGACCTGACCTTCCCTTAACAAATCCATGCTGACTGTCTTTGATTCATCTGTTTCTTTCTAAATGAAGATATATATCTTGTCCCTCAGAATTTTATCCAATACTTTTCGTCCCATTAAGATTAGGCTGACTAGCCTGTAATTACTTTTTAAACAAGCAGTAGCTGTCCTCCAGTCATCTGGCACCACACCTGTTACCAAAGAGAATTGGAAAATGATGGGAAAAGCCTCCGTTATTTCTTCTTTTGCTTCCCCTAACAGCCTATGATACATTTCATCTGGGCCTGAGGATTTATCTACTTTCAAAGATGTTAATCTCCTAAATACTTCCTCTCTCACTTTGTTAGTTTCATCTAATATTTCACACTCCTCCTCTCCGAATGCAATGTCTATATCATCCCCTTCTTTTGTGAAAATAGATGCAAAGTATTGATTAAGAACCATACCCACGCTCTCCGCCTTCATACATAGGTTACCGCAGTGAACTGTTTTACCATGCCAGGAATGTCAGCTTTGTCGCAAATGGAATTACACTTTATTTTTTTATTATCAAGCGCAGGGCTGGCTTCTGATCTGCGGCTATGTTTTTGCTGATTCACTGAAAATCTTTCGAACAAAGCTTCTACATTATGGATAACAAATAACATCCTCGGATTCCCTCCCTAAACCTCTCCACTTATCTCGCCACCTTAAAGACACTCCTTAAAAGCTACCTGTTGGATCAAGCTTTTTGTTACCTGGCCTAATATCTCCTTACATGGCTCAGTGTCAAATTTTGTTTGTTAATGCTCCTGTGAAGTGTCTTGGGATGTTTTACTCTGTTAAAGGCACTATATAAGTGCAAGTTGCTGTTGCATACATATCTCCATACAAGATTTCTTCTTTAAAAATAGTTTTTCATGCAATGTGGGTGTCGCTGGCAAGGCCAGCATTTGTTGCCCATCCCTAATTGCCCTTGAACTGAGTGGCTTGCTAGGCCATTTCAGAGGACAGTTAAGAGTCAACCACGAGGAGGCCAGACGGGCAAAGGCAGCAGATTTCCTTCACTAAAGGGCATCAGTGAACCAGATAGAATTTTATGACAATCGACGATAGTTTCATGGCACCATTACCAAGAGTGGCTTTCAATTCAATGTATTAATTAAGTTTAAATAGTCATTTGGTGGTACAGAACTTGAGTATTGCTGAAAATAGAGACACGTTGTCGAAGCTTTTCATCTTGCACTCATCAGGACAATCCACAAGAATACCAATGTAAGGGGAAAACAACAACTTTATACTGTATGAGAAGAGAGTGCTGATTGGTTGGCAAGTGAACTCTAACTGGTAGAGGCATTGCCATGGAGATATTTGCTAAATGATCCTCAGTGTGCTAAGAATTAGGCTGACAACCAATTTAAGATTGTCAGTAGGGCTCGCAATGTGGCGCATTTGCGCATTCTGGAAGCTCATATATTAATACGCAGGGCCCTGTTCTTTGCAGACAGAAAGAACATGTACAAACATTGCGCCTGTTTCAGCTAAACAAAGTAAGTGACAGCCATTCGTTGGTTCATTCCTCAGAGCAATGCCTTGATTAATCAGAGTCAAGCTGCCCGATTTAAATTTCAAATAAAGCTGGGCAATTAATTAAATTTAAATTCCACCAGCTGCCATTAGCCTCAGCCTCTGGATTACTACTTCAATGACATTACCACTATGCCACTGCCCCTCCCTGTGAATCTATAGCACCGAAACAGGCCATTTGACCCATCTGGTTTATGCTCCTCATGAGCTTCATCCCACTCTAATTGCTACTTCCCACCATGCCACTGTATTCCTCTATTTTCCCAATTTTATATTCTCAAAACTCCTCACAGAGCGTCAAAACAGCTCATCATAGCTTGGACAGAAATCAGGGGCGAGGGTTTCAAAATGGAGATCTGTCCAGCCCCACTACCTGGAGACTGATGTGTGCCCCTAACCCCTGCTTCCCATTTACATTCCCTGAATCCAATTTGCATGGAAATTTTATCATTGCAGGTGAGAGGGGTCATCAATGGCCCCAGAAATGGTCCCCCACAAAGTAAGGATTTGGAAGGTGGTGAGATGGGTGGGTGATCTGGGGAGGTAGTGGGGGAAGCCCAGGAGTGGGGGAGATCTGAGGTAACTGTGTGGGATCCAGGAGAACAATCAATTCCTCTTGGCATACCTGGAACATGTACAAAGTTAAAATAAATATGATTCAGTTGGTAGCTCAAGGCCTGTGTCCTTGCTGTTGTCAACTTTCACTGGCTGGTTCAAAACTGCACAGGCCTAGTGAGATCACCAGGACATGAGAGGTGCCAGCTATGCTTCAGTGGTAATCCCTCTCTCTTGCCTCGGAATCAGAAGGTGATGGGGTCAAGTCCCACTCGAGAGACTTGAGCTCATAATCTAGGCCACCACTACTGAGGGGGCGCTGCGATGTCATCTTTTGCATGAGACATTAAACTAAGGCCCTGTCTGTTCTCTCAGGTAGATGGAAAATGATTCTATTGGGAAGGAGGGTGGGAGAGTTACCTCAGGAGTCCTGACTCGTCGATCAACATCATTAAAAACAGATCTGGTCATTATCACATTGCTGTTTGTGGGAGCTTGCTGTGTGCATTTTGGCTGCTGCGTTTCCTACATTATTACAATGACTACACTTTGAAAAGAACTTCATTGGCTGCAAAGCACTTTGGGACAACTGTTGTGAAAGGCGCTACAGAAATGCAAGACTTTCTTTAACCAATGGAATTACCTGAAATCAGGGAAGTCAAAATGGTGAGAGCGCGAGATCAGGAACCAATCAAAACAGCCTCCCCAAAAGCCTGCACAATTCCTGTAAGGCTGGGGCAGGGTGGAATAAATATCGGCTCTTATGGAAAATTATTCATCTAAGAATAGCACTATCTTCAAGGCAAATTGTCTGGTAGCCTTTACTTCTGTTCTTACAGCAGAAAGATAGGCGCAAATTTATTAAATTCCTTATCACGTCACTCAGAAATGTCTGGACATAGTCCGGCATTCGATGATTTGCACTGAAGTAGAATGAGTTATGTAAACAACTGCCACAAAGCAAGTGAAGAGAAAACAGATCATGGAACAGTACAACACAGAAGGAGGCCATTTGGCCCATCAAGCCGGTGGCAGCTCTTTCGAAGTTACTGCCGATGCTGGCTGTTTGAAAAGAGTCCCACAGCTCACTCTTTCCCCATCTCCCTGCAATTTCTTCTCCCTCACGTATTTATCCATTTCTTTTTTGAAGGCTCTTGTTGAATCTGTATGCACCATCCAATCAGGAAGCACATTCCAAATCCTAACCACACGTTGCATAAAAATGTGTTTCCTCACGTTGCCTCAGTTGTTTTTGCTGATTACCTTTTCCCTCTGGTCATCAACCCTTCAGCCATTGGAAACATTTTCACAGAGTTCATAATACCCAAATATAGACTCGACCCACCCATTTAATCTCCTCTCACAGACTATGTACCTTCTACTGTAAAATGAACTCTACCAATCCATTTAATCTTAGGTGCTTTTCAGATGAGGCATTAAACCGAGGGCCTGTCTGCCATCTCAGGTGGGCATAAAAATATCCGATGGCGCTATTCCAGGGGAGTTGTCCCTCG
The DNA here is from genome assembly GCF_036365525.1 of Heterodontus francisci. Lineage (NCBI taxonomy): Eukaryota > Metazoa > Chordata > Chondrichthyes > Heterodontiformes > Heterodontidae > Heterodontus > Heterodontus francisci. The sequence continues at coordinate 116,791,124 of NC_090380.1, forward strand.
TGTCTCATAACAATATTTCTCCCTCATCCAACATCACTAAGAGAACAGGTTATCCGTACCTGGAGCATCAGACTAGATTCCATGCTCAATGTTTCTGAAGTAACCTTTTGATGCAGAGGCAAGAGTGCTACCACACCGATCCACAGCTGAATCCTTCATGAAAGCACTCACAGCTACCTGATACACTGGGCAGGGCCTTGATTCCACCTCTTAACTCGAGGATTCACCATCCAACAATACAGCAACCCTCAGTGCCTCAGGAATGGGTACAAGCCCAGGTATTTCTGGTCAAAGGTGAGTTTCCTGCCAAATGAACTAAACAGCTTTCAGCGATTCATCTCCTCCTCCATGGAAATAACATTTTTCTCATGGCTAATCTATGCTCGAAGGCCCCAATTTCTCTCGTCAGCTCTTTTGGACCCTATATCTTTCCAATTCGTAACTGAGTTAACAAGCAGGTGACAGGTCATCAGCTGAAGTAAACTACAAGCACAAATGACACACTGATTTACCGTGATCCTTTCATCTTTATCATCCAAACGAGTGCTGTCCTTTTTCCAGGAAATGGTTGGCTCCGGATGCCCGCGCGGAGGTTGGCATTCCATGACGGAGGGTTCACCAGCTGCTACCAAAACATCCACAGGGTTCTGTCTGAAATCATCCCGGAGAACTGAAAAGAGGGCACAGAAGAGAACCATTAACTAAGCATCTTGTTACAAGGCTAATTCAGTGCATCTACCAGTACTGTACCCTAGTGTTATACAGTGACAGACCTGTACCTACCAGTACTGTACCCCAGTGTTATACAGTGACAGACCTGTCCCCACCAGTACTGTACCCTAGTGTTATACAGTGACAGACCTGTCCCCACCAGTACTGTACCCCAGTGTTATACAGTGACAGACCTGTCCCCACCAGTACTGTACCCTAGTGTTATACAGTGACAGACCTGTACCCACCAGTACTGTACCCCAGTGTTATACAGTGATAGACCTGTACCTACCAGTACTGTACCCCAGTGTTATACAGTGACAGACCTGTACCTACCAGTACTGTACCCCAGTGTTATACAGTGACAGACCTGTACCTACCAGTACTGTACCCCAGTGTTATACAGTGACAGACCTGTACCTACCAGTACTGTACCCCAGTGTTATACAGTGACAGACCTGTACCTACCAGTACTGTACCCCAGTGTTATACAGTGACAGACCTGTACCTACCAGTACTGTACCCTAGTGTTATACAGTGACAGACCTGTCCCCACCAGTACTGTACCCCAGTGTTATACAGTGACAGACCTGTCCCCACCAGTACTGTACCCTAGTGTTATACAGTGACAGACCTGTACCCACCAGTACTGTACCCCAGTGTTATACAGTGACAGACCTGTACCCACCAGTACTGTACCCCAGTGTTATACAGTGATAGACCTGTACCTACCAGTACTGTACCCCAGTGTTATACAGTGACAGACCTGTACCTACCAGTACTGTACCCCAGTGTTATACAGTGACAGACCTGTCCCCACCAGTACTGTACCCTAGTGTTATACAGTGACAGACCTGTACCCACCAGTACTGTACCCCAGTGTTATACAGTGATAGACCTGTACCTACCAGTACTGTACCCCAGTGTTATACAGTGACAGACCTGTACCTACCAGTACTGTACCCCAGTGTTATACAGTGACAGACCTGTACCTACCAGTACTGTACCCTAGTGTTATACAGTGACAGACCTGTACCTACCAGTACTGTACCCTAGTGTTATACAGTGACAGACCTGTACCTACCAGTACTGTACCCTAGTGTTATACATTGACAGACCTGTCCCCACCAGTACTGTACCCAGTGTTATAAAGTGACAGACCTGTACCTACCAGTACTGTACGCCAGTGTTATACAGTGACAGACCTGTGCCTACCAGTACTGTACCCCAGTGTGATAAAGTGACAGACCTGTACCTACCAGTACTGTACCCAGTGTTATACAGTGACAGACCTGTGCCTACCAGTACTGTACCCCAGTGTGATAAAGTGACAGACCTGTACCTACCAGTACTGTACCCAGTGTTATACAGTGACAGACCTGTACCTACCAGTACTGTACCCCAGTGTTATAAAGTGACAGACCTGTACCTACCAGTACTGTACCCAGTGTTATACAGTGACAGACCTGTACCTACCAGTACTGTACCCCAGTGTTATAAAGTGACAGACCTGTACCTACCAGTACTGTACGCCAGTGTTATAAAGTGACAGACCGGTACCCACCAGTACTGTACCCCAGTGTTATAAAGTGACAGACCAGTACCTACCAGTACTGTACCCAGTGTTATACAGTGACAGACCTGTGCCTACCAGTACTGTACCCCAGTGTGATAAAGTGACAGACCTGTACCTACCAGTACTGTACCCAGTGTTATACAGTGACAGACCTGTACCTACCAGTACTGTACCCAGTGTTATACAGTGACAGACCTGTGCCTACCAGTACTGTACCCAGTGTGATAAAGTGACAGACCTGTACCTACCAGTACTGTACCCAGTGTTATACAGTGACAGACCTGTGCCTACCAGTACTGTACCCCAGTGTGATAAAGTGACAGACCTGTACCTACCAGTACTGTACCCAGTGTTATACAGTGACAGACCTGTACCTACCAGTACTGTACCCCAGTGTTATAAAGTGACAGACCTGTACCTACCAGTACTGTACCCAGTGTTATACAGTGACAGACCTGTACCTACCAGTACTGTACCCCAGTGTTATAAAGTGACAGACCTGTACCTACCAGTACTGTACCCCAGTGTTATAAAGTGACAGACCTGTACCTACCAGTACTGTACGCCAGTGTTATAAAGTGACAGACCGGTACCCACCAGTACTGTACCCCAGTGTTATACAGTGACAGACCTGTACCTACCAGTACTGTACTCCAGTGTTATACAGTGACAGACCTGTACCTACCAGTACTGTACGCCAGTGTTATAAAGTGACAGACCTGTACCTACCAGTACTGTACCCCAGTGTTATAAAGTGACAGACCAGTACCTACCAGTACTGTACCCAGTGTTATAAAGTGACAGACCTGTACCTACCAGTACTGTACCCCAGTGTTAAAAAGTGACAGACCTGTACCTACCAGTACTGTACCCCAGTGTTATACAGTGACAGACCTGTACCCACCAGTACTGTACCCCAGTGTTATACAGTGACAGACCTGTACCTACCAGTACTGTACGCCAGTGTTATAAAGTGACAGACCGGTACCCACCAGTACTGTACCCAGTGTTATAAAGTGACAGACCTGTACCCACCAGTACTGTACCCAGTGTTATACAGTGACAGACCTGTACCTACCAGTACTGCACCCCAGTGTTATACAGTGGCACACCTGTACCTACCAAAACTGTACCCCAGTGTTATACAGTGACAGACCTGTACCTACCAGTACTGTACGCCAGTGTTATAAAGTGACAGACCTGTACCTACCAGTACTGTACCCAGTGTTATACAGTGACAGACCTGTACATACCAAAACTGTACCCCAGTGTTATAAAGTGACAGACCTGTACCTACCAGTACTGTACGCCAGTGTTATAAAGTGACAGACCGGTACCCACCAGTACTGTACCCAGTGTTATAAAGTGACAGACCTGTACATACCAGTACTGTACACCTGTGTTATAAAGTGACAGACCTGTACCCACCAGTACTGTACACCAGTGTTATAAAGTGACAGACCTGTACCTACCAGTACTGTCCTTTTGGGCCTCCTTATCTCGAGAGACAATGGATACGCGCCTAAAGGTGGTCAGTGGTTTGTGAAGCAGCGCCTGGAGTGGCTATAAAGGCCAATTCTGGAGTGACAGGCTCTTCCACAGGTGCTGCAGAGAAATTTGTTTGTTGGGGCTGTTGCACAGTTGGCTCTCCCCTTGCGCCTCTGTCTTTTTTCCTGCCAACTACTAAGTCTCTTCGACTCGCCACAATTTAGCCCTGTCTTTATGGCTGCCCGCCAGCTCTGGCGAATGCTGGCAACTGACTCCCACGACTTGTGATCAATGTCACACGATTTCATGTCGCGTTTGCAGACGTCTTTATAACGGAGACATGGACGGCCGGTGGGTCTGATACCAGTGGCGAGCTCGCTGTACAATGTGTCTTTGGGGATCCTGCCATCTTCCATGCGGCTCACATGGCCAAGCCATCTCAAGCGCCGCTGACTCAGTAGTGTGTATAAGCTGGGGGTGTTGGCCGCTTCAAGGACTTCTGTGTTGGAGATATAGTCCTGCCACCTGATGCCAAGTACCAGTACTGTACCCCAGTGTTATACAGTGACAGACCTGTACCTACCAGTACTGTACCCCAGTGTAATATAGTGACAGACCTGTACCTACCAGTACTGTACTCCAGTGTTACACAGTGACAGACCTGTATCTACCAGTACTGTACTCCAGTGTTACACAGTGACAGACCTGTACCTACCAGTACTGTACCCCAGTGTTATAAAGTGACAGACCTGTACCTACCAGTACTGTACCCCAGTGTTATACAGTGACAGACCTGTACCTACCAGTACTGTACCCCAGTGTTATACAGTGACAGACCTGTACCTACCAGTACTGTACCCAGTGTTATAAAGTGACAGACCTGTACCTACCAGTACTGTACCCAGTGTTATACAGTGACAGACCTGTATCTACCAGTACTGTACCCCAGTGTTATAAAGTGACAGACCTGTACCTACCAGTACTGTACCCAGTGTTATAAAGTGACAGACCTGTACCTACCAGTACTGTACCCAGTGTTATACAGTGACAGACCTGTATCTACCAGTACTGTACCCCAGTGTTATAAAGTGACAGACCTGTACCTACCAGTACTGTACCCCAGTGTTATACAGTGACAGACCTGTATCTACCAGTACTGTACCCCAGTGTTATACAGTGACAGACCTGTAAACACCAGTACTGTACCCCAGTGTTATACAGTGACAGAACTGTCCCCACCAGTATTGTACCCCAGTGTTATACAGTGACAGACCTGTACACACCAGTACTGTACCCCAGTGTTATACAGTGACAGACCTGTACATACCAGTACTGTACCCCAGTGTTATACAGTGACAGAACTGTAAATACCAGTACTGTACCCCAGTGTTATACAGTGACAGACCTGTCGCCACCATTACTGTACCCCAGTGTTATACAGTGACAGACCTGTACATACCAGTACTGTACCCCAGTGATATACAGTGTTGGACCTGTACATACCAGTACTGTACCCCAGTGTTATACAGTGACAGAACTGTAAATACCACTACTGTACCCCAATGTTATACAGTGACAGACCTGTACATACCAGTACTGTACCCCAGTGTTATACAGTGACAGAACTGTCCCCACCAGTATTGTACCCCAGTGTTATACAGTGACAGACCTGTACATACCAGTACTGTACCCCAGTGTTATACAGTGACAGAACTGTAAATACCACTACTGTACCCCAATGTTATACAGTGACAGACCTGTACATACCAGTACTGTACCCCAGTGTTATACAGTGACAGAACTGTCCCCACCAGTATTGTACCCCAGTGTTATACAGTGACAGACCTGTACATACCAGTACTGTACCCCAGTGTTATACAGTGACAGAACTGTCCCACCAGTACTGTACCCAGTGTTATACCGTGACAGACCTGTACCTACCAGTACTGTACCCCAGTGTTATAGTGACAGACCTGTACATACCAGTACTGTACCCCAGTGTTATCCAGTGACAGAACTGTACATACCAGTACTGTACCCCAGTGTTGTACAGTGACAGACCTGTAAACACCAGTACTGTACCCCAGTGTTATACAGTGACAGAACTGTCCCCACCAGTATTGTACCCCAGTGTTATACAGTGACAGAACGGTACATACCAGTACTGTACCCCAGTGTTATACAGTGACAGACCTGTACATACCAGTACTGTACCCCTGTTATACAGTGACAGAACTGTCCCCACCAGTACTGTACCCCAGTGTTATACAGTGACAGAACTGTCCCCACCAGTACTGTACCCCAGTATTATACAGTGACAGACCTGTACCCACCAGTAATGTATATACACCAGTGTTATACAGTGACAGACCTGTCCCCACCAGCACTCTACACCAATGTTAAACACTCGTAGACCTGTACCTACCAGTACTGTACCCCCATGCTATACAGTGACAGACCTGTACTGTATTCTAGTGTTAAGAGTCTATCACATACAGAGTAACACAGAACTGTGAGTGTGTCATAGAGAGATGCAATACCGAAACAGGCCCTTCGGCCCAACAAGTCCACGCCGACAATCAACCACCCATTTACACTAATCCTCCATTAATCCCATTTTTCCCTCTCATATCCCCACCTTCCCTCAATACTCCTACCACCTACCTACACTAGGGGCAATTTTTAAAATGGTCAGTTTACCTATCAACCCACAGGTCTTTGCTGTGGGAGGAAACCGGAGCACCCGGAAGAAACCCAAGCGGTCACAGGGAGAATTTGCAAGCTCTGCACAGGCAGTACCCAGAACTGAACCCAGGTCGCTGGAGCTGTGAGGCTGCGGTGCTAACCACTGCCAAGCACAGGATAATTGTATTCAACCTTCTGATTCTGAATGCAGGACAAAACTAGAGCAGGAAAAAGTGCACAAAGATTGTGATAGTGAGACAGCCAAGTTTAAGAACAGTCAAATCTCCACAACACCTTTAACAATAGCTTCACCCAGCCCAGTCTAGTGTCACACTGACTTTGTAAAGCACCAAGTATGGACATTTTAACAGCCCCACCCCTTTGCTAATTGAGTCGCGGACAATTCCACAACAAGGTGCAGGAAAATAACTTCTGTAGTGTGGTCACTGTTGGAATGTAGGTAATGCAGCAACCAATTTGTGCCGATCAAGATCCCACAAACAGTAATGTGATAATATCAACAGTGGAAATCAAGAGAGATATTTAAACAGGATTGAGCTAATATCGACTATTCTGTATCATTGTACAGAGACAAATTTTACACCAGAGTGAGAGACACACAGAATGAGAGAGACACAGAATGAGACACACACAGAGTGAGAGACACACAGAGTAAGAGACATACACAGAGTGAGAGACACACAGAGTGAGGGAGACACAGAATGAGACACACACAGAGTGAGAGACACACAGAGTGAGAGACACACACAGAGAGGCACACAGAATGAGACACACACAGCGGCACAGTGGTTAGCACCGCAGCCTCACAGCTCCAGCAACCTGGGTTCGGTTCTAGGTATTGCCTGTGTGGAGTTTGCAAGTTCTCCCTGTGACTGCATGGGTTTCTGCCGGGTGCTCTGGTTTCCTCCCACTAGACTTACAGGTTGATAGGTAAATTAGCCATTGTAAATTGTCCCTAGTGCAGATAGGTGGTAGGAGAGTGGTAGGGAATATGGGATTAATGTAGTATTAGTATAAATGGGCGGTTGATGACAGTGGGCCGAAGGGCCTGTTTCAGTGCTGTATCTCTCTGTGACTCTGGGACAAACGGAGAGTGAGAGACACACACAGAGTAAAATACTCAGGGAATGAGGGAGAGAGACAAATGCACTGAGTGAGAGAGACAGACAGGGTGATAGAAATACAGAATGAGTGTGATACAGAGAGACTGAGGAAGGGAGAAATGGAGTGTGAGACAGAGACACACAGGGTGATTGAGAGATAGAGACACAGGGGGCTATATTTTACTAGCCTTTTTGGACGGGCTCGGAGGCGCAAAGGCCAGCAAAATGGTGGGGAAAGCTGGCGGGTGGCTTGCCCGTTGTCTTTCCACTGCCATGCCATTTTCTCAGTGGCGGGAAAGGCAGCAAATGGCCCACCTTCCGGAATCCTATTGAGCCTCTTAAGTGGCCAATTAAGGGTCTTTTCCTGCCTCCTCTGACATTTTACTAGCGGTTGGGGATCCCTCCACTACATGGGGAGATTGCAAGGTAATCCCTGGCAGTCTCTCAACAGACACCGGGGAGGGGTGGGGTAGTGGGGGGGGGTTCCCTCCTTTTCAGGCATTCTTTGGTCTGTGGAGGGGCTGCCTGGTGGGAACAGTGCCACCTTCCCCTAGCAACCATGGGCCTCGCCCTCATCGGGATCTGCTTGACTCGCCCCCACACCCCCAGGACGCATTTATCTGGTTGTGAGGGCACATGGCCATCGATGTGCCCTCCTCCTCCAGGTGCAGTCCCAACCGTGACCACCGGTAGCGGTGGTGCTGCTGAGCTCCCGGCCCTCGAATTGGTGCCAGCTCTCGGGGTCAGGCCTCTCTCCTGAATCGGGAAGGCAGGCCCAGCATCAGCCACTTCATTGGCTTACGCTAACAAGATGTGGGCCTGGGTCCCACCACCCACTGAAGCAATTTTGCCCCTTCGCCCCTCCCCTTGCAGCCCTGGGAAACTTGAGTCAGATCTGGCTAATTGTGCCTCTCCCTCCTCCCCCTCCGTTACTTGTTGATGTGTAGAGTGTTTGACCTGTTTTAAGCTGTTTAATTATACTGCTGGATTGACGGTGCTGGAATTTGCCTGACACTAATTGCTCAATCCTTAAATGCCAGGTAACTGTTCAACATTTTGAGACACTTCAGACGTTCGGCAGCTTTTTCAGGCAGCCATTTTCATTCCTGATAGAAATGGACTGGAGGTAAATTGTCCGCCAACATGTTCTTAAACAATGACCTCTGATGAGGTCTCCCGTGATGTAAAGATGCCCTCTTCCCGCTGGCTCAGCTACTGGGTCACGTGACCCTCAACTGCCGAGGAGCTGGACTCGGGTGAGTGTAGGATGTGGTCTGTCACCTTCTCTTCCTTCATGCTGATTACATGTTCAATAGAACAACAACCGTGATTTTACATTCAGGAGGTTAAGCCAGATAATTCAGGAGGAGCATCCCGCGTGAAGTTACCTGTCACTGCCGCTCCATTACACGTGCTCACTCCCGGTTGGATTTTATGCAGGCGGTTGAAATTTGGAAAGCTGAATGGAGTCCACAAGAAGACACAAAAACACCTGGTGAAAGATCCAACACAAAAGATCTCTTGGATCTCCTGCGAGGCTCAGGGGAAATCCTCAACTGCACTCAGACAAACCAGGGGCAGGTGCAGACACTCGATACACAAATGGAAAATTATAATTTCCCCCAGAGTGTGGCTGTGGTCACCCAGAACAGACCATGGAATATATGACGACTCAATGCAGGAAGGAAGCCTCACAGTGGTACAACTCTGCCCCTCCTGAATTATCTGGCTTAATCTCCTGAATGTAAAATTACAGTTGTTGTTCTATTCTACATGTCATTAACCATGTCACTAAAAACAAAGAATCAGGTCATTATCTTACTGATGCTTGTGGGATCCTGCTGTGTGCATATTGGCTGATGTGTTTCCCATTTTACAATACTTTAAAAATACTCCCAACGACTTTTAAAGCATTTTGGGACATCATGAAGTCGTGAAAGGTGCTCTAGAAATGCAACGTTTTTTTTTACTTCACCTGTAATCTTTGTAACTGCTTATAAGAATCTTCCCTTTCCACAGAAGAAAGACTTGCATTTCTATAGCGCCTTTAAATGAAGTACTTTGTGAAGGTGCTCATTAAGGTGCTGTATATTTCCACAGCGATTTCCTTTTTAGTCTCTGTGTCACAATCCCGAACAAGAGAAAAGTTAAACCTGGAGAATACAACTTGTGACATTCATCAGATATTTCAACACAGCCGTTAACTTGTTTAAAATAAATGGGCTAACTCTCATTAAAATCCCATTTGCACCAACATTGCTGAATGAATTATGCAGCCACGAGCATTCTCGTGTTCACTTTACAAAGAGCTCATACTCAAGATTTAAGGCTTTCCTTTATTTTTTTCAAAAATCTTTCGACACAATAACTGTTTTGGGTCTCAAATGTCTGCCTGATTGTTGGTTCACAACTGAACTTTCTAATTGGTGCACTGCAGGCTGGTTGCTTTTGACAGTGCAAACACTTAACCAATCAAAATCAATCTGATTTAAATATTCCAATAAAATGTTTGATTGGTTAAGAGTTGCTACTGTCAAAAGCAACCAATGACATGCCAGGGGATTTAAAAAAATTGCCTGTTCTCCATTCTGTTTCATTATACTACACTGTGAAACAATCAGATACTAAGAAAATAACATCAGCTGTCAAAATGCCTTTAACCTAATAATCAGGAAAAACAGAAAGACTGAATGAGCTGGAGCTTTCTTCTCTTGAAAAGAGAACTGATAAAAGAGCTTTAAAATACTGAAAGGGTTTGACAGGGTAGATGTCGGGGAAACAAAACAAAGGGCCATAAAAATAAGATGTCACTAATAAATCCAATTGGGAATTCAGGAGAAACTTTTTTACCCAGAGAGTGGTGAGAATGTGGAACTCAACACCACAGGGAGTGGTTGAAGTGAATAGTATGGATGGATTTAAGGGGAAGCTGGATAAACACATGAGGGAGAAAGGAATAGAAGGACATGGTGAAAGGGTGAGATAAAGAGGGGTGGGAGGAGGCTCGTGTGGAGCATAAACACCAGCACGGGGCAGTTGGGCCGAATGGCCTGTTTCTATTTTATTTTATTTCTCCCCTTCACTTGCTCAAAACCTGTTACATTTCTAACCTTTGCCAGTTCTGATGAAAGGTCACAGACCTGAAACGTTAGCTCTGCTTCTCTTTCCACAGATGCTGCCAGACCTGCTGAGTATTTCCAGCACTTTCTGTTTTTATTTCAGATTTCCAGCATCTGCAGTATTTTGCTTTTGTTTTAGAATGAGTTGGGAACAGTAATGTAAGAACTTTTATGAGACAGTGAGTCACAGAATCAACAGTGGCCTTGTATTTATAAATTATTTAGACAATGTACAGGATGTGGAATTGATAGAATCCCCTCTTGGACAGCAACTACAGAATATACAAGCTTTACATAACCTAAGAGTCTAACTATGTAAAACCAAGAGTCAGGGACCTAACTCTAAAAAGGGCAACCTCAAACTGAAACAAAGCAACCACTGAAGCCAACAGATTGATAGAGTTGGTTCAACAATACTCCAGTAGAGGATAAGAGGAACACCTTTAAAGGTATAGTCCTAAGCACAGAGATGAAGTACACACTGAAAACCAGCAAACACAGAGAAAACAAATGTGACCTAAAATGAATTAGCAAGTTAAAATTGTTATAAAGAGAAGTGGCCATGACAAATCCCATTGAGAGAAAGGGGAAAGGTTCACTGATAGCAATATACAAAACTGCAGAAACAATTCATTGGGGCCAAAGCCTATGTACATTAGCAGTTAACAAAGCCAATAGGATGTTAAACCACAGTAGAACACAAGTCAGAGGAGACAATTGCTGTACAGAGTATTACATAGAACTACATAGTCTATACTGCACAGAAACAGGCCATTCGGCCCATCTGGTCCATGCCAGTGTTCATGCTCCACATGAGCCTCCTCCTACCCTTCTTTATCAAACCCCATCAGCATATCCTGCTATTTCTTTCTCCTTCTTGTATGTATCTAGCTCCCCTTTACATGTATCTATGCTACTCATCTCAAATGCTCCCCATGGTAGTGAGTTCTACATTCTCACCACTCTCTGGGGAAAGAAGTTTCTCCTTAATTCCCTATTGGATTTATTAGTGACTATCTTATATTTATGACCCCGTGTTCCTGAATCATGATCTTTTCCTGTGTCCCACCCCAACCCCTAGGGCGAATTCTAGTATCCCAAGTTCTGTGCTGCCTGAGATGGGCTCATTCAGCACAGTTCAGGGGTTGGAACCCTGTGTCCTCTTTGGTTGGTGCCACACTGGGCAGGATCAATTACACTCTGAAATCTCGGGGAAATTAGTTTATTATTAAGGAAGTGTTCTTTATAATCCAGGCAGACAGTTGATTTAGTTCTACAGCGCTGTAAATGCATTGGTTTTCGGAAATTCCCTAATGTAATTTAAAAATGATGATGAATGCTTATTTCATGGTTAATTGTTCTTGAACTGAGCAAGATCAGGCAGAAGCTGAACGCGGGTTGTACCATCTCGACATTGCTTTTAAATCTGTCACCAGGTTGGAATGAGATTGTGCTTTTTGAGAGTTTCTCAGAGGTGATGTCACGCATACACTGTCAAAGGATTTAGGCTAAAGTGGCATCATTCCAGGTTAGAACATAGAAAAATACAGCACAGAACAGGCCCTTCGGCCCACGATGTTGTGCCGATCCTTTGTCCTCTGTCAAGGACAATTTAATCTATACCCCATCATTCTCCTTTATCCATATACCTATCCAAAAGCCTTTTGAAAGTCCCTAAAGTTTCTGACTCAACAACTTCCCCGGGCAAGGCATTCCATGCCTCGACCACTCTCTGGGTAAAGAACCTTCCCCTGACATCCCCCTTATATCTCCCACCCTTCACCTTAAATTTATGACCCCTTGTAACGCTTTGCTCCACCCGGGGAAAAAGTTTCTGACTGTCTACCCTATCTATTCCCCTGATCATCTTATAAACCTCTATCATGTCACCCCTCATCCTTCTCCTTTCTAATGAGAAGAGGCCTAGAATGTTCAGCCTTTCCTCGTAAGACTTATTCTCCATTCCAGGCAACATCCTGGTAAATCTCCTCTGCACCCTCTCCAAGGCTTCCACATCCTTCCTAAAATGAGGCGACCAGAACTGCACACAGTACTCCAAATGAGGCCTTACCAAGGTCCTGTACAGCTGCATCATCACCTCACGGCTCTTAAATTCAATCCCTCTGCTAATGAACGCTAACACCCCATATGCCTTCTTCACAGCCCTATCCACTTGAGTTGCAACTTTCAATGATCTATGCACATAGACCCCAAGGTCTCTCTGCTCCTCCACATGCCCAAGAACCCTACCGTTAACCCAGTATTTTGCATTCATGTTTGTCCTTCCAAAATGGACGACCTCACACTTTTCAGGGTTAAACTCCATCTGCCACTTTTCAGCCCAGCACTGCAACCTATCCAAGTCCCTTTGCAGACGACAATAGCCCTCCTCGGTATCCACAACTCCACCAACCTTTGTATCATCTGCAAATTTACTGACCCACCCTTCGACTTCCTCATCCAAGTCGTTAATAAAAATCACAAACAGGAGAGGACCCAGAACTGATCCCTGCGGCACGCCACTGGTAACTGGGCTCCAGGCTGAGTATTTACCATCTAAGACCACTCTCTGCCTTCTATCAGTTAGCCAATTCTTAATCCAATTGGCCACATTCCCCACTATCCCATGCCTCCTGACTTTCTCCATAAGTCTACCATGGGGGACCTTATCAAATGCCTTACTAAAATCCATGTACACCACATCCACTGGTTTACCCTCATCCACTTGCTTGGTCACCTGCTCAAAGAATTCAATCAGGCTTGTGAGGCAAGACCTACCCCTCACAAAACCGTGCTGACTGTCCCGAATCAAGCAGTGTCTTTCCAGATGCTCAGAAATCCTATCCCTCAGCACCTTTTCCATCAACTTGCCTACCACTGAAGTAAGACTAACTGGCCTGTAATTCCCAGGGTTGTTCCTATTCCCTTTCTTGAACAGGGGCACAACATTTGCCACCCTCCAATCACCTGGTACCACCCCCGTCAGCAGAGAAGATGAAAAGATCATTGCCAGCGGCTCTGCAATTTCATCCCTTGCTTCCCATAACATCCTTGGATATACCCCGTCAGGCCCGGGAGACTTGTCTATCTTCAAGTTATTCAAAAACCCCAACACATCTTCCCTCCTAACGAGCACTTCCTCGAGCTTACCAGTCTGCTTCCCACCGTCCTCTTCAGTAATACACCCCTTCTCATTCGTAAATACCGAAGAGAAGTACTCATTCAAAACCTCACTTATCTCTTCCGGCTCAACACACAGTCTCCCGCTATTGTCCTTGACCGGACCTACGGTCCCCCTAGTCATCCTCATATTTCTGACATACGCGTAAAAGGCCTTGGGGTTTTCTTTTATCCTACCCGCCAAGCATTTTTCATGCCCTCTCTTAGCTCTCCTAATCCCTTTCTTCAGATCCTTCCTGGCCATCTTGTATCCCTCCAGAGCTATGCCTGTGCCCTTTTTCCTCAACTTTATATACGCATCCTTCTTCTTCCTAACAAGACTCTCAACCTCTCTTGTCAACCACGGTTCCCTCACATGACCATCCCTTCCCTGTCTGACAGGGACATGCTTATCAATGGCCCCTACTATCTGCTCCTTGAAAAAGTTCCACATTTCGACCGTGCCCTTCCCTGCCAGCATATGCTCCCAACTTATGCTCCTCAGTTCCTGCCTGACAGCATCATATCTACCCTTCCCCCAATTGTAAACCTTGCCCTGTTGCACATACCTATCCCTCTCCATTACCACAGTGAATGCTACAGAATTGTGATCACTATCTCCAAAGTGCTCGCCCACCAACAGCTCTATCACTTGCCCTGGTTCATTACCTAGTACCAAATCCAATATTGCCTCCCCTCTGGTCGGGCAGTCTACATACTGAGTCAGAAAAGCTTCCTGGACATACTGCACAAACACTACCCCATCCAAACTATTCGATCTAAAGAGTTGCCAATCAATATTTGGGAAGTTGAAATCCCCCATAATTACTACCCTGTGACTTCTGCTCCTTTCCAAAATCTGTTTCCCAATCTGCTCTTCCACCTCCCTGCTGCTATTGGGGGGCCTATAGAAAACTCCCATCAAGGTTCATAGCTAATCCTTCTATCAAGAGCAAATCATCACTCCACCATTCAGGAAACAGCAGCAAAAGCAACTGACATCTCTACAGCACATTTAATGCAGAGAAAATTCCCATGGTAATTCACAAAGTATCACCAATATTTGAACACCAAGACTAAGATGGAGAGGCTCACAACAGTAGTGACCAAAACCTTGGTGATAGAAGCGGGTTTTTAAGGAGGGCCCTCAAGGAGATAGGTTTTATTCATTTTTTATTCTTTCATGGGATGTGGGCGTCACAGGCCAGGCCAGCATTTAATGCCCATCCCTAATTGCCCTTGAACTGAGTGGCTTGCTAGGTCATTTCGAGGGCATGTAAGAGTCAACCACATTGCTGTGGGTCTGGAGTCACATGTAGGCCAGACCAGGTAAGGACAGCAGATTTCCTTCCCTAAAGGACATTAGTGAACCAGATGGGTTTTTACAACAATCGACAATGGTTTCCTGGTCATCATTAGACTAGCTTTAAATTCCAGATTTTTATTAATTGAATTCAAATTCCACCTTCTGCTGTGGTGGGATTCGAACCCATGTCCCCAGAGCAATACCTGGGTCTCTGGGTTACTAGTCCAGTGACAATACCAGTATGCCACCGCCTCCCCTGTAGGTGAAGGGATTTAGGAAGGACATCCACAGCGTGGGGCCGCAGTCCAGATTTGAATATTGCAACACTCTCCAGGCTCCCCTCCCAACGTCCACCCTCCGTAAATTTGACCTCAACTAAAACTCTGCTGCTTGTATCCAAACTCACCCCGTCCCATTTGCCCATCTCCCCTGCACTCGCTGACCTACACTGTCTAGCAATTCAATTTTAAAATCCTCATCCTATGTTCAAATTCCTCCATGGCTTCACCCCTCCGTATCTCTGTAACTTCCTCCTGCAACCTTCCAGATTTCCTTTAACTCTCTTAAATCTCAGCGTCATAGTTTGTCAAAAGAAATTACATTTTCATCCTTAAATTTGCCTCATCCTCCACATGCCAGGGGAGGGATATGGGGAGAAGGCAGGTAGATGAATTTGAGGGATATGGGGAAAAGGTGGTGTCATGCAGACCCCCACCTGCCAAGAATGAGGTACATTAATTTTGTCATACGCACATTGATTTTAAACTGTGGCTGGAATGAAGAAATGACTGGTTTGAAGATCACCATTTGGCTGGAAGAACATTTACATACTAAGAGACAGTGCTTGTGGAGACAAAGGGCTATTCCCTACTCCAATTAATCCAAATGGATTTTGATCACCAGACATTGAAGGCGTAAGGAAGCACATTCCAGGCCCTGCTAAGATGATACAATCCACAGAAGCAGGACTGGTTAAACCAGCTGGTCACATGACTACCTGGCTAGTCCAGGTTATTTTGAACTAGCCACAGGATAGTTTGATTTCAGAAGTCTGTTTTGCAACTGAAGCTGAAACAAGCACTCGCCTGGCTGTCTCTCTCTCACTTTCTCCCAAGCCACTGGACCCACGGAAGACACATAAACCTCAAGAGGGAAAAGATTCCTACATCGGAACAAGTTGAAGCGTGAACTGGGCCCCAATGAATTGCAAGACTTACCGGCAACCAAAGAATCCATATTGAACTTAAAGGACTGTAACTACCAGATATTGCCTCAAACTGTTCCACTTTATTACTTCTACTTTTTCTGTCTCTATCTGCATGTGTGTGTTTATCGTGTATATATGCTAGCGTGGTTGCGTCGCAAATTCATAGACATTAACCTGATTAGAGTTTTAGATTAATAAACTTCTACCTTTCTTGTTTAAATCTAAGGAAAACGGTTTGATTTATTTGCCTTACTATTGGAGCAGTGGACAAGGATTCCCTAAATGAACCCGGGTTTTCTCCGGGTGCTCCGGTTTCCTCCCACAGCCAAAGACTTGCAGGTTAATAGGTAAATTGGCCATTGTAAATTGTCCCTAGTGCAGGTAAGTGATAGGGAATATGGGATTGTTGCAGGGTTAGTATAAATGTGAGGTTGTTGGTCAGCACAGACTCAGTGGGCTGAAGGGCCTGTTTCAGTGCTGTATCTCTAAATAGATAAAAATAAATAAATAAAGGGGAGCTAAAAAGTGTTTAAAAATTAAAACCTGTTACGGTTAAACTAGGCAAAGGCTGAGAGGGAACCCCTAGACCTCTTCTCACTTGGTCGTAACAATGGGTAGGTGGGATTGAGGGATATGGGGGGAAGGTGTGTAGGTGAGTTTGAGGGATATGGGGAGAAGGTGGGTAGGTGAGATTGAGGCATATGGGGAGAAGGTGGGTAGGTGAGATTGAGGGATATGGGGAGAAGGTGGGTAGGTGAGTTCGAGGGATATGGGGAGGTGGGTAGGTTGAATTGAGGGACAAGCGGAGAAGGTGGGTAGGTGAGATTGAGGCATATGGGGAGAAGGTGGGTAGGTGAGATTGAGGCATATGGGGAGAAGGTGGGTAGGTGAGATTGAGGCATATGGGGAGAAGGTGGGTAGGTGAGTTCGAGGGATATGGGGAGGTGGGTAGGTTGAATTGAGGGACGAGCGGAGAAGGTGGGTAGGTGAGTTTGAGGGATATGGGGAGGTTGGGTAGGTGAGTTTGAGGGATATGGGGAGAAGGTGTGTAGGTGAGATTGAGGCATATGGGGAGAAGGTGTGTAGGTGAGTTTGAGGGTTATAGGGAGAAGGTGGGTAGGTGAGTTTAAGGTATATGAGGAGAAGTTGGGTAGGTGAGTTTGAGGTATATGGGGAGAAAGTGGGTAGGTGAGATTGAGGGATATGGGGAGAAGGTGTGTAGGTGAGATTGAGGCATATGGGGAGAAGGTGTGTAGGTGAGTTTGAGGGTTATAGGGAGAAGGTGGGTAGGTGAGTTTGAGGTATATGGGGAGAAAGTGGGTAGGTGAGATTGAGGAATATGGGGAGATGATGGGGAAGTGGGATTGAGGAATATGGGGAGATGATGGGGAGGTGGGATTGAGGAATATGGGGAGATGATGGGGAGGTGGGATTGAGGGATATGGGGAGGTGATGGGTAGGTGGGATCGAGGGATATGGGGAGACGATGGGTAGGTGGGATCAATCAGTTCAGGACTCCATGGGCTAAATGGCTTTTTCCTGTTTCTACAGACTTCTGTTTTTATACAGATTAGAGCCTTCTTTATGTGCAGGTGGAATGTACGTCGATCTTGTGTGACAGCATGAGATGGGGGAGACTGTAAAAAACGTGAGAGATTAGACACAAAAAACGGTGTCTGTGATGTGTGTCTGGGATAATTGTATTGGCTTCAAAAGCAGTTCAGACGGATTGTATCTGTTAATGAGCCACTGCAATGTAACATTTAAGCAATCCATATTATACAATGACTGCGAGAAGGAGATTAAACCACTGTTGGAATTACCAGTGTTTTCCATTTAACACTAATTCAGTGCAATCACCGGCATTTTTCACACATATTCACTTATCGCGTTACTCAGTTTACTAACATATTTTGCCTCTGTTGGGAGAAATGGCATTATTGTGGCAATCAACTGCGTCTACAGTCCTAAATCGGTCCCTGGATTTTCCCCAATCTTGTGCCAGCCCTGGCTGAGTGTGTAGTGCTCTCCCCTCCTCAGGCAGAAGGTTGTGGGTTCGAGCCCCATTCCAGACACGTGGAATCTAGCCTCAGAAAATGGTCAGGCTGACCTATCAGAGAAGGTGGAGAGGTGCCCCTTCCCAGAGGCCAGATAGATGAGTCATCGAGTTAGACAGATGACCCATCAAAGGGCAGACAGACATTGAGACAGCAGACAGACAATCAGCCTCAGGGGACAGACAGATACCCTGTCTTAGAGAGCAGACAGAAGCCCTATCATAGAGGGCAGACAGACGTCCTGTCTCACAGGGCAGACTGACACCCTGTCTCTACCCTCTCATAGAACCATTGTTGGTGTAAATCTTTAGTAAAAACCAAAGCTGATGAAGCAAATCTCGAGAGTATTCATCTATCTTACCTTTTTCTTACTCATTTTTCTGCGGGATGTGGATATCGCTGACTAGGCCAGCATTTATTGCCCACCCCTAATTGCCCTTGAACTGCTCGGCTTTTTCAGAGGGCATTTTTAAGAGTCAACCACATTGCTGTGGGTCTGGAGTCACATGTAGGCCAGACCAGGTAAGGACAGCAGATTTCCTTCCCTAAAGGCAATTAGTGAACCAGATGGGTTTTTACAACAATGATTTCATGGTCACAATTAGACTAGCTTTTTTTTAAATACCAGATTTTTTTTTAATTGAATTCAAATTTCACCATCTGTGATGGTGGGATTCGAACCCATATCCCAGAGCATTAGCCTGGGCTCTGGATTACTAGTCCAGTGACATTACTACTACACCACTACCTCTCCCATTTTCATCATTCAGATCCTGCTGCCTTGCCCTCTGCACCCATGCCCACAACAACAACTTTCATTTATATAGCACCTATAATGTAGTAAAGCATAATTTGACACTGAGCCTCGTGAGGGGATATTAGGACAGGTGACCAAAGGTTTAGTTTGTCTGCCCTCTGAGACAGGAGCATATTAAAGAAGCAGAGAGTTGGGAAGGTTTAGGGAGAGAATTCCAGAGCTTGGGGCCTAGGTAGCTGAAGGCGTGGCCATTAATGGTGGAGCGATTAAAATTGGGGATGCTCAAGAGGCCAGAATTGGAGAAGTGCAGCGATCTCACTGGTTTGTCAGGCTGGAGGAGGTTACAGAGATAGAGAGGGGTGAGGCCATGAGAGGATTTGAAAATGATGAAAAGAATTGTAAAATTGAGGTCTTGCTAGACCAGGAGGAGACAGTTAATGCTAATGCTCTGGGGACATGGATTCGAATCCCACCACGGCAGATGGTGAACTTTGAATTCAATTAATGAATCAGAAATTAAAAAGCTTGTCTAATGGTGACCATGAAACTATGTCGATTGTGGTAAAAACCCATCTGGTTCAATAATGTCTTTTAGGGAAGGAAATCTGTGTCTTATCTGGTCTGCCCTACATGTGACTCCAGACCCACAGCAATGTGGTTGACTCTTAAATGCCCTCTGAAATGGCCTAGCAAGTCACTCAGTTCAGGGCCATTAGGAATGGGCAATAAGTGCTAGCCTAGCCAACGATGCCCACATCCCACAAACAAACAACAAAAAAGTGTAGGTCAGCGAGCACAGTGCGGAGCGATGGGTGAATTGGACTTGGTGCAAGTTAGGGTACAAGCAGCAGAGTTTCCAACCAAGTAACCTCACAGGAACTATCGTGTTCCACAAAGTACTTGATCATCTCAGTCCACAGCTCTTCCTAAATTTGAAACTGGGGATTTATCCTGCTCCTTTCTGAAGAAGTTTGTCATCTCTGCCTCAATCCAGACGGATTTCCAACAACAATCTCCCAATGGCCTCTGAGTCAGGTTGGTAACTCAATGATGAGCTCTGACCTGCCCATTATGAAGTGGGTTAAAGATGTCCCAAAATATTTCCCTTTGAGTGTCAACAGTTTGCGGTGAGGAGAATTCCATCCAAACTGCCTGAACCAAACTCAACCTGTGACTTCACAGCACACCAGCCAGTCCTCTGAATTGGAAAAGGTCACTCAGCTGCTCGAGCCTGTTCTGTCATTCAATCAGATCACGGCTGTATCTGCATTCCATCTACTGCTTTGGTTCTGTAACCCTTAATAGTCTTTGCCCAACAAAAAACTATCAATCTCAGTTTTGAAATCTTCCATTGACCTCCAGCCTCAGCAGCTTTTTATGGGAGAGAGTTCCAGATTTCCACTACCCTTTGTGTGAAGAAATGTTTTGTGACATCACCGCTCAACAGCCGAGCTCTAATTTTGTGGTTATGCCCCCTTGTTCTGGGCTCTCAAATTAAACGTCTTAGTTAGATTACTCCACCTAGCATAGGCAAACTTGTGTGCTGTCCTTCACTGGGATCACACCAGGCTGTTCCTCTCCAGGAGATCAGGAAGTGAATTGATGCACAAACTCGAAAAATGGCATAATGCCTCGGTAGATAAAGGCACTGCCCGGTCCTTATAGATCAGTAAAGCTACAGCCTCGATCCTGGTCTCTGTTCAGTTAATTGATTCCAGCTAAGATGGCATTTGGGATTTAACAGCTTGCCTCAGTTCCGGGTTAGGGAATGAGGCAAAAAAAAATCAGCCAGGGTTCCTGCCACTGATCTACATCCAACGGTCCCTGCTGGATTGAGCACTTGGGTGAACATTGCATGAGGACAAGATCAAGTCCAGCCGCAGCTGAGTAACCCGCTGACCCCTCACACATGAGGACAGGCCAACAGGACAAGGCTGCCAGAGGGAGTCTGACACCTGTGGAAATAAAGTCCAGAAAGAGTCAAGACCTTCAGAAGTGCAATCAGAGGGTTCCGCTGCACACGGGATAAGAATATGTGTGAAAACACTGGCAAATCCTGCAGTCAGTCATCTCATGACTGTGAGCCTTACATAGGTAGTCATGTTGATGTTATCTCCTGAAGAGTGAGACTGCTGGGATCCTGTTACAGATTAAAAAGAAACACAAGCATAGGTTAACCAAAACAGTCCCTGAGAAACTGCCAATTCTACATGTGAAAGGGGAGAAACTGTCATCTATACAGAACGAGTCAGATAAGGTAATGATCAAACTGTACAGGGCTTCACCTTGATCACTGTATGCCCAGTGACATAGAATTACCTATGATGTGCAGCCCGAAACAAGCCATTCAGCATTACTAGTCTATGCCATGATTTATTCTCTACGTGAGCCTCCCCCAACTCTCCTTCATCTCACCCTATCCTTCTATTCCTTATCTAGTTTCCTCTTAAATGCATCTCTGCAACTCACCTCATGCACTCCATGTAGTAGCAAGTTCCACATTCCAACTACTGGCTGGGTAAAGACATTCCTCCTGAATGCCTGATTGGATTTAGTAGTGACTATCTTATATTTATAGGCCCAAGTCTTGCACACTCCCGGGGCGACTGCGTTACCACCTATGCTGCCGTCATCAGCTTATTAATGCAAGGGAAAAATAGCCTAGCAGGGCAAAACTGATCAACAGATCAAGAATCAGTACCCTCACCAGCACCCAAACACTTCAATGAGGTGACTCACTTCCTGACTGTCCACCATCTACAAGGCACAAGTCTGGAGTGTGATGGAATACTCTCCACTTGCCTGGATGAGTGTGGCTCCAACAACACTCAAGAAGCTCAACACCATCCAGGACAAAGCAGCCCACTTAATTAGCACTCCAAAAACACCTTAAACATTCACTCCCTCCACCACCCGCGCACAATGGCAGCAGTGTGTACCATCCACAAGATGCAATGCAGCAACTCACCAAGGTTCCTTCGACAGCACCTTCCAAACCCGCGACCGCTACCAACTGGAAGGACAAGGGCAGCAAATACATGGGAACATCACCACCTGCAAGTTCCCCTCCAAGTCACACACCATCCTGACTTGGAACTATATCGCTGTTCCTTCACTGTCGCTGGGTCAAAATCCTGGAACTCCCTTCCTAACAGCACTGTGGGTTTACCTGCACCACACGGACTGCAATGGTTCAAGAAAGCAGCTCACCACCACCTTCTCAAGGGCAACTAGGGATGGGCAATAAATGCTGGCCTGGCCAGCGATGCCCACATTCCGTAAATGAATAAATACAACAAAATGAGGGGCACAAATTCCTTACAGGTGTATGAAAACCAGAATGAATACGTGAGATTCTTTTGCATTGTCCCTTTATCTGGATAACAAATTAATTACTTTTAAAAAATCGTTTCAGGAACCAAACTACCTGGATCGAAGCCAAAACAATTTTCCAACACTGAGCTCAAGCCAGTTCCAAATTACCCTGATCCCTGTTTTGCTGCAATTTAACAAAGTCTTCAAGCTAGTGCTTGCCAATTCCGATAAACTTCTGCCAAACGCTGTTCCATTCTTCACTAACTAGTGTGCTTATTAAGCTGCCCTGTATTGTATCAATGGGCTTACATTCCTAAAAACAGAATTATCAGCACACACTCTACACCAATCTCTGAGCCACACTAAACATTAATGCGGGATTATTATCAGTTCAATATTACACAATTCTGTCTGCTCTCAACTTGTGTTTTTTTTATTGGAGAGACATAGAGTTAACGCTTCAGGTCAATGACCTTGCATCAGAACCGACAAAAAGTCATTGACCTCCAATGTTAACTGGTTTCTCTCCCTACAGCTGCCTGTCCGGCTGAGCACTTCCAGCATTTTCTGTTTATATTTCCGATTTACTGTATCTGCAGCATTTTGCTTGTGTAATGATCTGGAGTGGTCTCTGTTCCTGACAGTGAGTGGCACTCTTACCTCTGAGTCACTAGTTGTGGGTTCAAGCCTCACTCCAGGAACTCGAGCCCACAATCCAGGCTGACAGTTCCAGTGCTAGGGTGAGGGAGTGCTGCCCTGTCAGAGGTGACGTATTTCAGATGAAACGGTAATCTGAGGCTCCACCTGTCCTCTCAGGTGGATGCAACAGATCGCAAGGCCACTATTCAAAGAAAAGTAGAGTAGTTCTCTCCAGAATCCTGGTAAATATTTAAGTAAAGTAATGACAAACAAAGGACTGAGTCATTTATCACATTGCCGTTTGTGGGAGCTTGCTGTGTGCAAATTGGCTGCCCTGTTTTCTATATTACAACTGTGACTGCACTTCAAAAATACTTCATTGGTGATAAAGCACACTGGGAAGTCCTGAGGTCACAAAAGGCGCGATATCACCGAGACTAGCCATCCTAAGCAAGATTGACAACGTTGAGCCAATTAATGTGGAGTACTTAAAATGTAACATTTTGATCACTTAACATATTGAGTTTTCCTTTGGCTGATTGCAGTAGAATTCATCTGCAACAAGGCATTTGTTCCTGGCTCGGTTGTGTCTTTGAGCAGTCGCTGTTGGCTGATGTACAACAAATATAATTATTAAAATAAAAATGTATAGCATTCCTGTTTTTTTTTTCTCTTTTTTTATGTGGGGTGGGGGGGGGGGGGGTGGGGGGGAGAACCATGTAACAGCCTTGGCTGATCCCCACAACCTTGCCTAAATGATCATCCTAAATGTCAGAGTATGGAGAGCAAAGTATTTGACCTTAGAAGGGACATTGGACTGAAGCACGACATCTACACACATGTTGCTCACACACACTCACACAGACACACACATGGACGCACACTTACACAAGCATAAGCACACAAAAACACACATACCTTGAGGTGAGAGTGACTGCCCTTGACATCAAGGTAGCATTTGACTGAGTATGGCATCAAAGAGCTCCAGCAAAATTGAAGTCAATGGGAATCAGAGGAAAAACTCTCCGCTGGGTTGGAGTCATACCTTGCACAAAGGAAGATGGTTGTGGTTGTTGGAGGTCAATCACCTCAGCCCCAGGACATCACTGCAGGAGTTCCTCAGGGTAGGCCTAGTGTCCTGGGCCCAACCATCTTCAGCTGCTTCATCAATGACCTTCCCTCCATCATAAGGTCAGAAGTGGGGATGTTCGCTGATGATTGCACAACGTTCAGCACCATTCGTGACTCCTCAGATACTGAAGCAGTCCGTGTAGAAATGCAGCAAGACCTGGACAATATCCAGGCTTGGGGTGATAAGGGGCAAATGACATTCGTGCCACACAAGTGCCAGGCAATGACCATCTCCAACAAGAGAGAATCTAACCATCTCCCCTTGAAATTCAAAGGCATTACCATCGCTGAATACCCCACTATCAACATCCTGGGGGTTACCATTGACCAGAAACTGAACTGAACCAGCCACATAAATACTGTGGCTACAAGAGCAGGTCAGAGGCTAGGAATCCTGCAGCGAGTAACTCACCTCCTGACTCCCGAAAGCCTGTCCACTATCTACAAGGCACAAGTCAGGAGTGTGATGGAATACTCCACACTTGCCTGGATGGGTGCAGCTCCAACAACACTCAAGAAGCACAAGAAACACTCAACACCATCCAGGACAAAGCAGCCCACTTGACTGGCACCCCATCTACCACCTTCAACATTCACTCCCTCCACCACCGATGCCCAGCGGCAGCAGTGTACACCATCTACAAGATGCACTACAGCAACTCGTCAAATCTCCTTCGACAGCAACTTCCAAACCCACAACCTCTACCACCTGGAAGGAAAAGGGCAGCAGATACATGGGAACACCACCAACTGCAAATTCCCCTTCACACACCATCTTGACTTGGAACTATATCACCTTTCCTTCACCGTCGCTTGGTCAAAATCCTGGAACTCCCTCCCTAACAGCACTGTGTGTGTACCTACCCCACATGGACTGCAGAGGTTCAAGAAGACTGCTCACCACCACCTGCTCAAGGGCAATTAGGGATGGGCTACAAATGCTGGCCTTGCCAGTGATGCCCACACCCTATGTATGAATAAATAAAAAAAGAACACAAATACCTACCCAAATACACATAAGTGGCCAAACGCGCACACAAATAAACATGCATATATACACACACATACAAACATGAACACAATCTCACACACGGGTACGCATAGATTTTCCAAAAGGAGTTGCTCTTGGGGCATGTAGTGTTTGATTGATCTGGGTTTGATTTTATTAGTCTGTTCATTGATCAGTGTTCTCTGTGCTTGATTGCTTTAGCCTATGGGTGGAACTTAAGAGTTGAAAATGAAACTAAAAGAAACAGAGACTGTTCTGAGGAAGGCATTGTACTGAAATCTTGTAAGTGCTGAGATATTTTAAAGTATTGTAAATAAACCAGTTGGTGATTTAACACAAGTGTGATATTTGCATTGCTCTGAGATAAATCAGATATATATAAAAATATCCAGCAACACAGCAGAAATATAACAGGGCAGGCAGAGAGCCTCCTGGCTGGCTTTACCCTCTCTCACCCAATGGCGCTGAGTCCAACTGGTGCTCTCCACCAGATGAGATCAGCCAAACGTAGATCCATGTCGGGATCTACTTGCATTTATGCAGTGACTTTAATGTGGAAAATCACGACCGGGGACTTCACAGAAGTATGATTGGGGAAGAATTGAAGCTGAGGAGACAGTAGGAAGAGCTGACCAAGAGGTGGGTTTCAAGAAAGGATTTAACTGCTTCCTTCTATTTCAGTTGCTGGGGAGCCTGTGGTGAATATTCTCCTCTGTGTTTGTTTCAGATTTTTGTTTTAATTTATAGATTTGTTTTGGTTCCGTTGAGTGTTACCAAGACTCTTTCACAAAGCCCAGCCTTAACGTTGTGTTATTTCACACAAACTACATAGCAAGATTGAAAGATTTTGATTGAGAAAGGCATGGCCATCTCCCCGATGGATCAACGAGTTTATCCCATGTGCAGCTGGGCCATATGGATCAGGAAAGTAACAAGTTGCATTCCCGGCCTACTCTCTATTGGCTGCTCTTAGTCAAGGAGGGACAAGTGATGGAGAATACTCATTACCCCTCAGTACCCCCATGTTCAGGGGAGGGGAAAGCAGTAAGGATTCCTGTTCCTGATAAAGTTGCCAACCCTTCAAGGTTTGCCCTGGAGTGTTCACGAATTAAAGATTAATCTCCCAGACACTACTGCGAGCAAATTCCCAGGTGACAAGTCACCCGGGCGTCAGAAAGAATGTTTTGTTCAATTTATTTATTTTTTTTGAACAGTTTCACTTTTTAAAAAATATTGGAGATTCATCCATTCGGGTAACGGAGTGTCTGTATGCTTTCCGATTACCCGTGGGAAAGCAGTGAGGTGTGAGGACGGACATGTAGGGTGACCAATGGCAGGAGAGTGGGGACAGGACAATTAGAGGTGGAAACAGCACACAGTGACAGGAAAAAGCCATTCAGCCCCTTGAACCTGTTCTGCCATTGAATGGGATCATGCCTGATCTGTACCTTAACTCCATTCATCTTCCTTAACACCATATCCTTGCATGCATGTTAAGTGTGCGTGAGCACATGTATACATGAATGTGAGTATGTGCATAGGTGTGTGTGTCTGCATGTGTACGGAATTTTGATTAGTCTCCTGACACTCACGCTTGAAGAATGGCAACCTAGTTGAGGTAAGTGAGGTACTGTACCACAGCAATCGACACTGCTGTCGGATGGTTGGAATCAGAAATCGGGGGTGGGAGGTTTTTTCCATCGAAGAGCTAGGGCAACCATCAGCCTGGAAGGGTTAGGAGAGAAAAAGAAACACGAAGCTGAATGAAGGTTTTTACAGACAGATCCCAGGAGCGTTCTGTTAATTTTAGCTCCAGGAAATGTATATATCCCATATAAAACAGATGATGTCATGAATTTCTCTGGATCGCACGCTCGGACATTTCCTTATCCGTATTCGTGGAGCTGCGAGTCTTTGTGTTCGGTACAACGTGCAGGGTCCAAGAGATTACTTCAGTCCTGCCACTGATTAACCTTCCACTCGAGTAGCAGAGAAGGTGAGGGGCAAGATGCCAAGTGTCGGGCAGTAACTGATCTTTCAGTTGAATCAACAGATCTTAAGAGACTCTGCAGTGTAAATTGTATTTAACCAGAAGCTTGTGTTTTCAGGCATAATTAACTCTTCAATTCCCCACACATGCACAATCCTTCTTGTTCCCTCCACCCTCCATTCTTCCCGTCTCCTTCATTGTGGGTCCCCACTGCAGCTTAAAGAAAGAAAATACGCATTTCTTAAGCACCTTTCTCTACTGCTCGTGTCTTAACTCACATCAAGTCCCATTCCCCATCACCCCTATGTTTTTATTCTTTCATGGGACGTGGGCATCACTGGCAAGGCCAGCATTTATTGCCCATCCCTAATTGCCCTTGACAACTGAGTGGCTTGCTAGGTCATTTCAGAGTGCAGTTAGAAGTCATTGCTGTGGGTTTGGAGTCACATGTAGGCCAGGCCAGGTAAGGATGGCAGATTTCCTTCTCTACAAGGATATTAGTGAACCAGATGGGTTTCTAAGACAACCGATGATAGTTTCATGGTCATCATTAGACTAGCTTTCAATGCCAGATTTTTTTGATTAATTAATTAAACGTATTAATGAAATGAATTTAAATTCCACCAGCTGCCTGGGCCTCTGGATTACGAGTTCAGTGACATTACCACTACGTCACCATCTCCCCTTGGTGACCTGCATTGGCTCCCGGTCAAGCAACGTTTTGATTTTAAAATTCTCATCCTTGTTTTCAAACCCCTCCATGGCCTCGTCCCTCCCTATCGCTATAATCTCCTCCAGCCCCACAACCCCCTGAGATCTCTGCTCTCCTCTAATTCTGGCCTCTTGAGCATCCCTGATTTTCATTGCTCCACCATTGGTGGCCTTGCCTTCAGTTGCCTAGGCCCCAAGCTCTGGAATTCCCTCTCTACACCTCTCCGCCTCTGCACTTCACTTTCCTCCTTTAAGACACTCTTTAAAATCCACCTCTGGCCAAGCTTTTGGTCACCTGACCTAATATCTCCTTTTGTGGCTCGGTGTCATACTTTGTTTTATAATATTCCAATGAAGCGTTTTGGGACATTTTGTTATGTTAAAGGCGCTATATAAATATAAGCTGTTGCTGTTGTTGTTCTTCTTCTTTCAAGGCCTCAGGAGGCCCCAAAGTTCTTTCCAGCTAATGACACAGTGTGAAGGTACGAACTTTGCACCATTCTTAAAACCAATATATCTTTTGACACAAAGGGCAGGATTCTACGGTGGGCTTTGTGACCCCGACGTCAGGACAAAATGGGGGTCCCAAGCTCACACTTTCCGGCAGTAGGACAGACTCAGCAATATTTTAAGGACAGTGGATGGGTGGGCTCCCAATGCTGCCAGACCCAATCAGAGGGCTGGCAGCTCTAGAACCTTGGCAGCCACAGCGGGAGAGGTGGGTGCTGCTGAGGCAGGTCAGGGACCGAAAGGGCACCTCTTGGAGGGGTGACCCATTGTGGCTGTGGGAGCAGCCTGTCCTCTCTGTGTGCACCCCACTCCCGTTTGAGGGATGGAGCCTCCAGCTTCACTGGCGGATGCCACATCCATGAAGTTGGCGGCCTCCCCACGCAGCGAGGGGTGGGGGCGGGGCAGGGGTGCTCCGCCACCAGCAAAATGCCAGTGAGCCTGAAGAAATAACTCTAATAGGGTTGTTAAATATTTAAATTAGCTGCCCACCTCCATTCAGCAGGCAGCCACTCCGCATCATCCAGTCACGCTGCTGGGAAACTTCCCCGGCAGCGGGAATTTGTTGGGGAGCCGTCCTGACACAACTCCCCTCTGTATTTCCGCGAATGCCCCCCTCCCCACCTCCCGGCTCACCACCCTGGGGCTGGGAAAATCCCGCCCAAAGACTTGCTGGAGCCTGAAATAGTTTGTTACAGTGAGTGGCAGCGACATCCTTCAAGCAAAGAGTTTACAAACACTTGAAGCAGATGAAGGTACAGGACGGAGGGGAAAGCATGGAGCAGTGGGATTGGTTTCAGATTGCTTCTAGCAAAGACAGACGATGGGCTGACAGAGCTCCTCCTGAGGGGCAAGTGCCTTTGTTCCCACAGTTACTGAAACTGAACATGGCCACTCGATCGCCCTGACCTCTTCACAGGAGGATCCTGTGGAAAAGCCTCATCGCTTCTGGCAACATCCACTGATGTCCTCCTGGATAAATGTGCCACAAAGTCTAGCTGAACCGTCTGGGCTGGAAAAATCCCCAGTTCAGGACTTGGCCTGGGTGTCAGCTACAGTCCAAAGGGCAGTGGTGCTGCCTCAGAGTCCGAAAGTTGTGGATTCAAGTATTACTTCAGGGACTTGTGCATAAAATGAGGAAATGCTAACACTTGCATTTATACAGTGGTTTTTACCACCTCAGAACATTCTAAACAGCGTCACAGCCACTGAATAACTTGTGCCGTGTAGTCACTGTTACAATGTAGGAAAAGCGGAAGCCATTTGCACACAAGAAGATCCCACAAATGGAAATGGGATCATGACCTGACTATTTGTGTTAAGATATATTCGCTCAAGACAGCAGCAGAGAACTCCCCTGCTCTTCTTCAAAATAGTGTTGGGGGATCTTTTACATCCACCTTTTCACCTTCATTTCTTTCTGTTTTCCTTCTTGTGCTTGATCAGGTATCGACCAAAACTTATTTTTTACTTATTCCATTACCATTTCCTTTTGCCTTGCACCATCATCCCTTTTCTCATTTAATCTCCCCTGCCTTCCCTTTAGTTCCTTCCTCCCCTCCCTCCTTTCCTTGACTCTGTACTTGCTTAAAACTTGTTACATCTCTAACTTCTTCCAGTTCTGATGAACAGTTGTGAACCTGAAACTTTAACTCTGTTTCTCTTTCTGCAGATGTTGCCTGACCTGCTGAGTATTTCTAGCATTTTTCTGTTTTTATGTTAGGGAAGGTGGGGCCTTGATTTAAAATCTCATCAAACAACAGTACCTCCGACAGTGCAGCACTCCCTCAGTGATTGCACTGGGCATGTCAACCTGGGCTATGGGCATCACAGCACTACCCAGTGAGATAAGGGCAATCCTTGGAAAATTGGAAAACTCCAAATCACTACCTGCCTGGTTAAACCATCTCATCTGAGCCACACCTGAAGTAAGGGGCTATGTACAACAGTATTACTGGAGGAGACAGGGATATCGAGAGAAAAGAACTTTCATTTATATAATGGCTGTCGTGGCTTCAGAATGCGCCAAAGCGCTTTACAGCCAACAAAGTATTTTTTTGAAGTGAAGTCACTGCTGCAACATCAGACAATCTCTGATCTTTCCCAATTTCCAGCAAAGAAGGGTCAGAACTTCACAGATCTGTTCTGCACCAGTTATAATTATGATGATGACATGCAGCTGAGAAGATTTCTGCACACTTCTCTGTGCTGATGTGAGGTTCAGTAGTTGATTTTAACTTTGAAAACAGCTGCAAATACTTTAGACAGACTTGGCCCGAGTGCGGATCAATGGCCTCCCGATATGTTTGCAAATAACCAGCCCTGTGCTCCCTTTGAGAAGCAGATGGAGGTGGACTGGCTGAGAAAAGACTGAAGGTAAAATTTAAATCTGCTGCATTGTCAAACATCGAGAAGGCCAACTCTCTAAGCTGTGCTTTGGCTCACTTGCAATGCATGCAGGTGATGATGTATCTGCTAAAAAAAAACGCATTTGATCAAGGATAAAACGGGATAGCGGGTCAAAGGCTCCAATCTAATTTGCCTTCACACTGTACTGAATCCTTCATTTTCTTTCGACCTTGAAGAAGCTCAGGGAATTGAAGGGTGAACATACTGGAAACTATGTGCAAAGAGCCAACTTGCAGCCAGAGAACGTTAGGGACAGGAGGAGGCCCTTCAGCTCCTCAATTCTGTTCTGACATTCAATCAGATTATGGCCGATCACTTAAAAAATATCCTGACCATACCTGTAAATCACTCCTGAATGAATTAATGTACAATAAGAATTTTAAGGTATTTAAGGGTGCTGGTTTTCTTGTCTTGGTTCTGCGGAGTTTCCAGCTGCGAAATAAAACAGATCCACAATGTCTGCACCCCAAGAACTGACATCAATAGCTGCACCCTCTTAAAGGAAAGGTTGTCACGATTGAATTGTTCCATAGATTTACATTGAATTTACTGCACGGAGAGAGGCCATTTCATCCAACTGGCCTATGCCAGTATTTCTGATCCCACCCCTCTTTATCTAATCCTATCAACATTACCTCCTGCCCCTGCCACAGCTCATCTGCTGCTGGAACCCACATCACATGCCTTTGTTACCTCTAGACTTTCCTATTCCAACACATTCCTGACTGGCTTCCAATTCTGCATCGTCCATAGACTTAATCTCATCCAAAAATGAATTTATGCTATTCATCTACACCACTTCCTATGGTAGTGAGTCCACATTCTCACCACTCTCTGGGTAAAGAAGTTTCTCCTGAATTTTCTACTGGATTTAGTAGCGACTATATTATATTAAGATCACCCTCCCTCAAGTCTAAATCAGGGGACACGATCACTGACCAACGCAAGCAAATGGACCGCTGGGTTGAGCACGACCTAGAACTGTACTCCAGGGAAAATGTTGTCACTGAGACTGCCCTCAATGCAGCCCAGTCTCTGCCAGTCATGGATGAGCTGGGCGAACAGCCAACAAAATCGGAACTCAGTGATGCCATTGATTCTCTAGCCAGTGGAAAAGCCCCTGGGAAGGAAGGCAATACCCCTGACTTAATCAAGAGTGCCAAGCCTGCTATACTCTCAGCACTACATGAACTGCTTTGCCTGTGCTGGGATGAGGGAGCAGTACCACAGGACATGCGCGATGCCAATATCATCACCCTCTATAAGATCAAGGGTGACCGCGGTGACTGCAACAACTACCGTGGAATCTCCCTGCTCAGCATAGTGGGGAAAGTCTTTGCTTGAGTTGTTTTAAACAGGCTCCAGAAGCTGGCTGAGCATGTCTACCCTGAGGCACAGTGTGGCTTTGGAGCAGAGAGATCCACCATTGACATGCTGTTCTCCCTTCAACAGCTACAGGAGAAATGCCGCGAACAACAGATGCCCCTCTACGTTGCTTTCATTGATCTCACCAAAGCCTTTGACCTCGTCAGCAGATTTGGTCTCTTCAAACTACTAGAAAAGATCGGATGTCCACCAAAGCTACTAAGTATCATCACCTCATTCCATGACAATATGAAAGGCACAATTCAGCATAGCGGCGCCTCATCAGACCCATTTCCTATCCTGAGTGGCGTGAAACAGGGCTGTGTTCTCGCACATACACTGTTTGGGATCGTCTTCTCACTGCTGCTCTCACATGCGTTCAAGTCTTCAGAAGAAGGAATTTTCCTCCACACAAGATCAGATGGCAGGTTGTTCACCTTTGCCCATCGAAGAGCAAAGACGAAAGTACGGAAGGTCCTTATCAGGGAACTCCTCTTTGCTGACGATGCTGCATTAACATCTCACACTGAAAAGTGTCTGCAGAGACTCATCGACAGGTTTGCGGCTGCCTGCAATGAATTTGACCTAATCATCAGCCTCAAGAAAACGAACATCATGGGACAGGTTGTCAGAAATGCTCCATCCATCAATATTGGCGACCACGCTCTGGAAGTGGTTCAAGAGTTCATCTACCTAGGCTCAACTATCACCAGTAACCTGTCTCTCGATGCAGAAATCAATAAGTGCATGGGAAAGGCTTCCACTGCTATGTCCAGACTGGCCAAGAAAGCGTGGGAAAATGGCACACTGACACGGAACACAAAAGTCCGAATGTATCAAGCCTGCATCCTCAGTACCTTGCTCTACGGCAGTGAGGCCTGGACAACGTATGTCAGCCAAGAGTGACGTCACAATTCATTCCATCTTCGCTGCCTCCGGTGAATCCTTGGCATCAGGTGGCAGGACCGTATCTCCAACTCAGAAGTCCTCGAGGCGGCCAACATCCCCAGAATATACAACCTACTGAGTCAGCGGCGCTTGAGATGGCTTGGCCATGTGAGCCGCATGGAAGATGGCAGGATCCCCAAGGACACATGGTATAGCGGGCTCGTCACTGGTATCAGACCCACTGGCCTTCCACGTCTCCGCTTTAAAGACGTCTGCAAACGCGACATGAAGTCCTGTGACATTGATCACAAGTCGTGGGAGTCAGTTGCCAGCGTTCGCCAGAGCTGGCGGACAGACATAAAGGTGGGGCTAAGGAGTGGCGAGTCGAAGAGACTTAGCAGTTGGCAGGAAAAAAGACAGAGGCGCAAGGAGAGAGGCAACTGTTTAACAGCCCTGACAACCAATTTTATCTGCAGCACCTGTGGAAGAGTCTGTCACTCTAGAATTGGCCTTTATAGCCACTCCAGGCGCTGCTCCACACATCACTGACCACTTCCAGGCGCTTACCCATTGTCTCGAGACAAGGAGGCCAAAGAAAAGAAGATATTATATTAATGGTCCCTGGTTTTGGTCTCCAGAAGCAGAAACTCTCTCTGTACATCTACTCTATCGGAGAACTCCTTCATAACTTTGAAAACCTCAATCGGGTCACCCCTTCGTCTTCTCTTTTCTAGACAGACGAGCCCCAGCCTGTCTTTCCTTTTTTTTTGTCTTCTCCAATGCCTCCAACACTGTACAAGTTGATAGAGGAAGAGTCTCACGGAAGAAGGGCCATGTTAAGGATTGCCAGGGTTTCCTGTGTTCCTTCTCATGACAGCCTCCCTTGGTCATCATGTCACTGGCAGCAATTACTTGGTGTAGTCTTCAGTTTAAGAAATAAGCTGCAAGGTGGCAACTATTAAGAGAATAAGATTAAGCACAGGTTCCAATACATTGCTCAAAAACAAAATATTTTAAAAATCACCCTTTTCTAACCTCCACCCAAACCCCCAACCCCAACTCCCACCCACACAGGAAGTGCTGTGGAACTGAGAATCATCAATTATTTCCTGTTCATCAATGCAATTGTCTCCAGGCTACTGGCTTCCAGGAAGCCCTTGCTATACTCAGGCAATACTGTGTGTTTGTGTGAGTAATCACACCACTCACAGTGCACAAGATAGCTACACAAGCATTATCACAAGATCCCAGATAAAGAAAAATGTCACAGTTAGTTCATAGTTCCTCACTTTCCCAGGAAGTACTGAACGACCATTAGGACCCCTTTAACAGAGAATATCACCATGATAGTCTCACCAACGGGGACCCCTTTTGTAGAGAGAGTCTCACCATCAGAGACCCCTTTTATAGAGAAAGTCTCACCATCAGGGACCCCTTTTATAGAGAGAGTCTCACCATCAGGGACCCCTTTTATAGAGAGAGTCTCACCATCAGGGACCCCTTTTATAGAGAGAGTCTCACCATCAGTGACCCCTTTTATAGAGAAAGTCTCACCATCAGGGACCCCTTTTATAGAGAGAGTCTCACCATCAGGGACCCCTTTTATAGAGGGAGTCTCACCATCACCAGAGGAACCCCTTTAATAGAAAGAGCTCCTTGAGTGCTTCACCCTCTCCTTCATTCAAACAGATAAATTCTCAATGGAAACAAACCTCTTCCTTCTTTGATCATGTGATGGAGAGTCAAACATCTGAAGGTCACGTGTAGGCCGACCACACAACACACCAGCAGCCTGCTCGCAATCACCCTCACAACAGACTAATGAAGTCTGTAAGAAATTATCTCAGCAATTTTCCACATTTCTGTTTTGAGAGTTTGTCAGTGCTCATTCCCATGGAATATCTTTTCAAACATCACTGATATCTTTTTCAATATCTTTTAAATTCTCCTTCGCTTTATTTTCCTGTAAATGTTTCTCTTCTCCCACTCTCCCCTTGCACAGACAAGTTACTTGTTCTCTGTCCCAGGCCAGGTGAGAACATGGATCAGAGAATCGGGGTGAGACTGTTTAATCCCAATCTCCCACCTCAGGTCAATCCCTGCTTTGGAAGGACAATTTCAACCTGAGTATCTCTTTCATCCTCCTCTATTCCCTCTTCTCCTCCTCCACTCCCTCCCCACAGCTTCCCTACCCCTCCCCCTCATCTCCCGTTGCTTTCCCCTGCCCTCCTCTGGCCTTCCCTTACCCCTCCACTTCCCTACATCTTTCCTTACCCTCCTCTCTCTTTCACTCCTCTGCTTAGTGTGTTTGTGTCAGTTTTCTGTGGTGTGTGTGTGTGTTTGTGTCAGTGTGTTAGGGTGTGTATATCAGTGTGTTGCTGCATGTATCAATGTGTGCCTGTCAGCGTGTGCTTTTCTTTCAGTGTGTTGGTGAGTCACTGTGTGTATCAGTGTGTTGATGTGTGTATATATATGTTAGTGTGTGTGTTCTTGTCTGTCAGTGTGCTGCCGTGTGTGTCAGTGTGTGTGTGTGTGTCAGTGTGTGTGCTTGTCTGTCTGTGCTGCCGTGTGTGTCAGTGTTGGTATGTGTGTGAGTATCAGGGTGCATGTCAGTGTGGAGATACCAATGGAACCTCAGCTTATTTCCCACACTGGGCGTTACGGCGCAGTTCGATCCTTCACAGAAACATGGAACCTTCCTCTGTATCACTGGCTCCCCTGCCAGAGCACTAGGACCTTCCTCTGACTCACTGGCTCCCCTGCCAGAGCGCTGGAACCTTCCACTGTCTCATTGGCTCCCCTTCCAGAGCGCTGGGACCTCCCCCTGTATCACTGGCTCCCCTGCCACAATGCTGGGACCCTCTGTATCACTGGCTCCCCTGCCACAGCGCTGGGACCTTCTTCTGTATCACTGGCTCCCCTGCCAGCACTGGAACCTTCCTCTGTCTCACTGGCTCCCCTGCCAGAGCGCTGGAACCTTCCTCTGTCTCACTGGCTCCCCTGCCAGAGTGCTGGGACTTCCTCTGTATCACTGCCTCCCCTGCCAGAACACTGGGACCTTCCTCTGTCTCATTGGCTCCCCTGCCACAGCGCTGGGACCTCCCTCTGTATCACTGGCTCCCCTGCCACAACGCTGGGACCCTCTATATCACTGGCTCCCCTGCCACAGCGCTGGGACCTTCCTCTGTATCACTGGCTCCCCTGCTACAGCGCTGGGACCTTCCTCTGTATCACTGGCTCCCCTGCCACAGCGCTGGGACCTTCCTCTGTATCACTGGCTCCCCTGCCACAGCGCTGGGACCTTCCTCTGTATCACTGGCTCCCCTACCACAGCCCTGGGACCTTCCTCTGTATCACTGGCTCCCCTACCACAGCCCTGGGACCTTCCTCTGTATCATTGGCTCCCCTGCCAGAGTGCTGGGACCTTCCTCTGTATCATTGGCTCCCCTGCCAGGGCGCTGGAACCTGGCCGCCTGGTCCCACCAACACTAAAACCTGGAACCATCACTGGGAACCATTAGCACTGCTCTCATTGTCTACTCTGAACTAATACTCAACTGAACAAATATTTAATTTGGTGACAAGTCTAGCATGTGACCAGTGTTCTCATTTCAGTGCTCACACTCGCTCCGACTGCCTCATTTTTGACCTACCATAGAGCCCCAAAAGGATTGAAAAGCTTTGATGCTGGAATTTTTTCATTTAGATATTGATGGGATTGGATGTGCCAGATTGGGGTCAGTGAGGTTCAGTAACTTATGTTGCCGTTATATAGTTCACTGCCTAGTGTGACACTGAGCCGCCCCTGTCCTGCACTGAGACAGAATGCCCCTGGGTTAGTGATAGAGAAATTATAATCATCCTGATCACTGTCAAGTGACCACTTCCACCGCCCCAGCGCCTCCCACTGGACAATGCGAGTGTGTGAAGGTCCGGGACGATGCAGATTTATACAATGCCCTCAAGACTTGGCCGTGCCTCAGTGGACAGCTTTCTCTTGTCTCGAATGTCGTGGTTTTAAGCCCCACTCTAGAGACTTGAGCACAAAATCAAAGCTGACGCTCTCAGTGCAGTACTGAGGGAGTGGTACACTGTCAGAGGTGCTGTCTTTTGGATGAGACATTAAACAGATGCCCTGTTTGCTCTCTCAGATAAATGTAAAAGATCCCACAGCCACTATTTTGAAGAAGAGCAGGGAATTTTTTTCCTGGTGTCCTGGTCATCATTTACCCCCTCAATCAACATCACTAAAAACAGATTATCTGGTCACCATCACATTACCGTTTGTGGGAGCTTGCTGTGCGTAAACTGACTGCCACACTTCCCACATTATAACACTGACTACACTTCAGAAATACGTCATTGGCTGTAAAGGCCTTTTGGACCTCCTGAGGCTGTGAAAGGAGCGATATAAATGTAGTCTTTCTTTCATCGAAGAAAAAATGTACCAATGAAAATGGAAGTCAAACCGTGTAAGAAGATATTTGATCAGGTGACCAAAAGCTTGGTCAAAGAGGTAGGTTTTAAAGAGCATCTTAAAGTAGCAGAGAGTCAGAGGTGGAGAGGCTTAGGGAGGGAATTCCAGAGTTCAGGGAACATGCGGCTAAAGGCATGGTGGCTAATGGTGGAGTGATGAAGATCAGGGATACACAGGAGGCCATAATTAGAGGAGTGCCAAGATCTTGGAGGGTTGTACGGATCAGGTTGGGGAGATAGGGAGGGGCGAGGCCATGGAGGGATTTGTAAGTTGAGGCATTTGGGAACTTTGAGCCAGTGCAGCACAGTGAGGACAGGGGTGATGGATAATTGCAAGTTGCTTGTGGGATAGAATACGTACAGCAGATTTTTGAATACATTGTGGAGGGCAGAAGATGGGGGAGGGTACAGCTGAGAGTTATTAGTATACACGTGAAAGCTGAACCCAAACCTGCAACCTCTACCATCCAGAAGGACAAGGGCAGCAGGCACATGGGAACACCACCACGTGCACGTTCCCCTCCAAGCCTCAGACCATCCTGAAATATATCAGTTGTTCGGTTATCATCGCTGGGTCAAAATTCTGGAACTCCCTCACTAACAGCACGATGGGTGCACCAACACCAGATGGACTGCAGTGGATCAGCAAGGTGACTCACTACCACCTTCTCAAGAGCAATTAGGGATGGGCAATAAATGCTTGTCTTGCCAGTGATGCCCACGTCCCAGGAAAGCATGAAAAAAGATACCCGTACCTCAGTGAGAATCAGCAACATCAGGAACTGTATCCCAGTGAGAGTCAGCACCTTCAGGAACTGTACCCTAGTGAGAGTCAGCACCTTCAGGAACTGTACCCTAGTGAGAGTCAGCACCTTCAGGAACTGAAACCCAGTGAGAGTCAGCAGCTTCAGGAACTGTATTCCAGTGAGAGTCAGCACCTTCAGGAACTGTAACCTAGTGAGAGTCAGCACCTTCAGGAACTGTATCCCAGTGAGAGTCAGCACCTTCAGGAACTGTAACCTAGTGAGAGTCAGCACCTTCAGGAACTGTATCCCAGTGAGAGTCAGCACCTTCAGGAACTGTATCCCAGTGAGAGTCAGCACCTTCAGGAACTGTATCCCAGTGAGAGTCAGCACCTTCAGGAACTGTAACCTAGTGAGAGTCAGCACCTTCAGGAACTGAAACCCAGTGAGAGTCAGCACCTTCAGGAACTGTACCCGAGTGAGAGTCAGCACCTTCAGGTACTGTATCCCAGTGAGAGTCAGCACCTTCAGGAACTGTATCCCAGTGAGAGTCAGCACCTTCAGGAACTGTATCCCAGTGAGAGTCAGCACCTTCAGGAACTGTATCCCAGTGAGATTCAGCACCTTCAGGAACTGTATCCCAGTGAGAGTCAGCACCTTCAGGAACTATATCTCAGTGAGAGTCAGCACCTTCAGGAACTATCCCAGTGAGAT
Source organism: Heterodontus francisci (assembly GCF_036365525.1). Taxonomy (NCBI): domain Eukaryota; kingdom Metazoa; phylum Chordata; class Chondrichthyes; order Heterodontiformes; family Heterodontidae; genus Heterodontus; species Heterodontus francisci. The sequence continues at coordinate 116,830,210 of NC_090380.1, forward strand.
TCAGCACCTTCAGGAACTGTATCCCAGTGAGAGCCAGCACCTTCAGGAACTGTATCTCAGTGAGAGTCAGCACCTTCAGGAACTGTATCCCAGTGAGAGCCAGCACCTTCAGGAACTGTATCTCAGTGAGAGTCAGCACCTTCAGGAACTGTATCCCAGTGAGAGTCAGCACCTTCAGGAACTGTATCCCAGTGAGAATCAGCAACATCAGGAACTGTATCTCAGTGAGAGTCAGCACCTTCAGGAACTGTATCCCAGTGAGAGTCAGCACCTTCAGGAACTGTATCCCAGTGAGAATCAGCAACATCAGGAACTGTATCTCAGTGAGAGTCAGCACCTTCAGGAACTGTATCCCAGTGAGAGTCAGCACCTTCAGGAACTGAATCCCAGTGAGATTCAGCACCTTCAGGAACTGTATCCCAGTGAGAGTCAGCACCTTCAGGAACTGAATCCCAGTGAGATTCAGCAACTTCAGGAACTGTATCCCAGTGAGAGTCAGCACCTTCAGGAACTGAATCCCAGTAAGAATCAGCACCTTCAGGAACTGAATCCCAGTGAGATTCAGCAACTTCAGGAACTGTATCCCAGTGAGAGTCAGCACCTTCAGGAAATGTATCCCAGTGAGAGTCAGCACCTTCAGGAACTATATCTCAATGAGAGTCAGCACCTTCAGGAACTATATCCCAGTGAGAGTCAGCACCTTCAGGAACTGTATCCCAGTGAGATTCAGCACCTTCAGGAACTGCATCCCAGTGAGAGTCAGCACCTTCAGGAACTATATCTCAGTGAGAGTCAGCACCTTCAGGAACTGTATCCCAGTGAGATTCAGCACCTTCAGGAACTGTATCCCAGTGAGAGTCAGCGCCTTCAGGAACTGTATCCCTGTGAGAGTCAGCACCTTCAGGAACTATATCTCAGTGAGAGTCAGCACCTTCAGGAACTGTATCCCAGTGAGATTCAGCACCTTCAGGAACTGTATCCCTGTGAGAGTCAGCACCTTCAGGAACTGTATCTCAGTGAGAATCAGCACCTTCAGGAACTGTATCTCAGTGAGAATCAGCACCTTCAGGAACTGTATCTCAGTGAGAATCAGCAACATCAGGAACTGTATCCCAGTGAGAGTCAGCACCTTCAGGAACTGTATCTCAGTGAGAATCAGCACCTTCAGGAACTATATCTCAGTGAGAATCAGCACCTTCAGGAACTGTATCTCAGTGAGAATCAGCAACATCAGGAACTGTATCCCAGTGAGAGTCAGCACCTTCAGGAACTATATTTCAGTGAGAATCAGCACCTTCAGGAACTATATCTCAATGAGAATCAGCACCTTCAGGAACTGTATCTCAGTGAGAATCAGCAACATCAGGAACTGTATCTCAGTGAGAATCAGCACCTTCAGGAACTGTATCCCAGTGAGAGTCAGCACCTTCAGGAACTATATCTCAATGAGAATCAGCACCTTCAGGAACTGTATCTCAGTGAGAATCAGCACCTTCAGGAACTGTATCCCAGTGAGAGTCAGCACATTCAGGAACTGTATCCCAGTGAGAGTCAGCACCTTCAGGAACTATATCTCAGTGAGAATCAGCACCTTCAGGAACTATATCTCAGTGAGAGTCAGCACCTTCAGGAACTATATCTCAGTGAGAATCAGCACCTTCAGGAACTGTATCCCAGTGAGTGTCAGCACCTTCAGGAACTGTATCCCAGTGAGAGTCAGCACCTTCAGCAACTGTATCCCAGTGAGTGTCAGCACCTTCAGGAACTGTATCTCAGTGAGAATCAGCACCTTCAGGAACTGTATCCCAGTGAGAATCAGCACCTTCAGGAACTGTATCCCAGTGAGAGTCAGCACCTTCAGGAACTGTATCTCAGTGAGAATCAGCACCTTCAGGAACTGCATCCCAGTGAGAGTCAGCACCTTCAGGAAATGTATCCCAGTGAGAGTCAGCACCCTCAGGAACTGTATCCCAGTGAGTGTCAGCACCTTCAGGAACTGTATCTCAGTGAGAATCAGCACCTTCAGGAACTGTATCCCAGTGAGAGTCAGCACCTTCAGGAACTGTATCCCAGTGAGAGTCAGCACCTTCAGGAACTATATCTCAGTGAGAATCAGCACCTTCAGGAACTATATCTCAGTGAGAATCAGCACCTTCAGGAACTGTATCCCAGTGAGAGTCAGCACCTTCAGGAACTGTATCCCAGTGAGTGTCAGCACCTTCAGGAACTGTATCTCAGTGAGAATCAGCACCTTCAGGAACTGTATCCCAGTGAGAGTCAGCACCTTCAGGAACTGTATCCCAGTGAGAGTCAGCACCTTCAGGAACTATATCTCAGTGAGAGTCAGCACCTTCAGGAACTGAATCCCAGTGAGTGTCAGCACCTTCAGGAACTGTATCCCAGTGAGTGTCAGCACCTTCAGGAACTGTATCCCAGTGAGAGTCAGCACCTTCAGGAACTGTATCCCAGTGAGTGTCAGCACCTTCAGGAACTGTATCCCAGTGAGAGTCAGCACCTTCAGGAACTGAATCCCAGTGAGTTTCAGCACCTTCAGGAACTGAATCCCAGTGAGTTTCAGCACCTTCAGGAACTGTATCCCAGTGAGAATCAGCACCTTCAGGAACTATATCTCAGTGAGAATCAGCACCTTCAGGAACTATATCTCAGTGAGAATCAGCACCTTCAGGAACTATATCTCAGTGAGAGTCAGCACCTTCAGGAACTGTATCCCAGTGAGAGTCAGCACCTTCAGGAACTATATCTCAGTGAGAGTCAGCACCTTCAGGAACTGAATCCCAGTGAGATTCAGCACCTTCAGGAACTGTATCCCAGTGAGAGTCAGCACCTTCAGGAACTGAATCCCAGTGAGATTCAGCAACTTCAGGAACTGTATCCCAGTGAGAGTCAGCACCTTCAGGAACTGAATCCCAGTAAGAATCAGCACCTTCAGGAACTGAATCCCAGTGAGATTCAGCAACTTCAGGAACTGTATCCCAGTGAGAGTCAGCACCTTCAGGAACTGTATCCCAGTGAGAGTCAGCACCTTCAGGAACTGTATCCCAGTGAGAGTCAGCACCTACAGGAACTGTATCTCAGTGAGAATCAGCACCTTCAGGAACTGTATCTCAGTGAGAATCAGCACCTTCAGGAACTGTATCTCAGTGAGAATCAGCAACATCAGGAACTGTATCCCAGTGAGAATCAGCACCTTCAGGAACTGTATCCCAGTGTGTGTCAGCACCTTCAGGAACTGTATCCCAGTGAGAGTCAGCACCTTCAGGAATTGTATCCCAGTGAGAGTCAGCACCTTCAGGAACTATATCTCAGTGAGAATCAGCACCTTCAGGAACTATATCTCAGTGAGAGTCAGCACCTTCAGGAACTATATCTCAGTGAGAATCAGCACCTTCAGGAACTATATCCCAGTGAGTGTCAGCACCTTCAGGAACTGTATCCCAGTGAGAGTCAGCACCTTCAGGAACTGTATCCCAGTGAGTGTCAGCACCTTCAGGAACTGTATCTCAGTGAGAATCAGCACCTTCAGGAACTGTATCCCAGTGAGTGTCAGCACCTTCAGGAACTGTATCCCAGTGAGAGTCAGCACCTTCAGGAACTGTATCTCAGTGAGAATCAGCACCTTCAGGAACTGTATCCCAGTGAGAGTCAGCACCTTCAGGAACTGTATCTCAGTGAGAATCAGCACCTTCAGGAACTGTATCCCAGTGAGAGTCAGCACCTTCAGGAACTGTATCCCAGTGAGAGTCAGCACCCTCAGGAACTGTATCCCAGTGAGTGTCAGCACCTTCAGGAACTGTATCTCAGTGAGAATCAGCACCTTCAGGAACTGTATCCCCGTGAGAGTCAGCACCTTCAGGAACTGTATCCCAGTGAGTGTCAGCACCTTCAGGAACTATATCTCAGTGAGAATCAGCACCTTCAGGAGCTATATCTCAGTGAGAATCAGCACCTTCAGGAACTGTATCCCAGTGAGAGTCAGCACCTTCAGGAACTGTATCCCAGTGAGTGTCAGCACCTTCAGGAACTGTATCTCAGTGAGAATCAGCACCTTCAGGAACTGTATCCCAGTGAGAGTCAGCACCTTCAGGAACTGTATCCCAGTGAGAGTCAGCACCTTCAGGAACTATATCTCAGTGAGAGTCAGCACCTTCAGGAACTGAATCCCAGTGAGAGTCAGCACCTTCAGGAACTGTATCCCAGTGAGTGTCAGCACCTTCAGGAACTGTATCCCAGTGAGAGTCAGCACCTTCAGGAACTGTATCCCAGTGAGTGTCAGCACCTTCAGGAACTGTATCCCAGTGAGAGTCAGCACCTTCAGGAACTGAATCCCAGTGAGTTTCAGCAACTTCAGGAACTGTATCCCAGTGAGAGTCAGCACCTTTAGGAACTGAATCCCAGTAAGAATCAGCACCTTCAGGAACTGAATCCCAGTGAGATTCAGCAACTTCAGGAACTGTATCCCAGTGAGAGTCAGCACCTTCAGGAACTGTATCCCAGTGAGAGTCAGCACCTTCAGGAACTATATCTCAATGAGAGTCAGCACCTTCAGGAACTATATCCCAGTGAGAGTCAGCACCTTCAGGAACTGTATCCCAGTGAGATTCAGCACCTTCAGGAACTGCATCCCAGTGAGAGTCAGCACCTTCAGGAACTATATCTCAGTGAGAGTCAGCACCTTCAGGAACTGTATCCCAGTGAGATTCAGCACCTTCAGGAACTGTATCCCAGTGAGAGTCAGCGCCTTCAGGAACTGTATCCCTGTGAGAGTCAGCACCTTCAGGAACTACATCTCAGTGAGAGTCAGCACCTTCAGGAACTGTATCCCAGTGAGATTCAGCACCTTCAGGAACTGTATCCGTGTGAGAGTCAGCACCTACAGGAACTGTATCTCAGTGAGAATCAGCACCTTCAGGAACTGTATCTCAGTGAGAATCAGCACCTTCAGGAACTGTATCTCAGTGAGAATCAGCAACATCAGGAACTGTATCCCAGTGAGAGTCAGCACCTTCAGGAACTGTATCTCAGTGAGAATCAGCACCTTCAGGAACTGTATCTCAATGAGAATCAGCAACATCAGGTACTGTATCCCAGTGAGAGTCAGCACCTTCAGGAACTGTATCCCTGTGAGAGTCAGCACCTACAGGAACTGTATCTCAGTGAGAATCAGCACCTTCAGGAACTGTATCTCAGTGAGAATCAGCACCTTCAGGAACTGTATCTCAGTGAGAATCAGCAACATCAGGAACTGTATCCCAGTGAGAGTCAGCACCTTCAGGAACTGTATCTCAGTGAGAATCAGCACCTTCAGGAACTGCATCTCAGTGAGAATCAGCAACATCAGGAACTGTATCCCAGTGAGAGTCAGCACCTTCAGGAACTGTATCTCAGTGAGAATCAGCACCTTCAGGAACTGTATCTCAGTGAGAATCAGCACCTTCAGGAACTGTATCCCAGTGAGAGTCAGCACCTTCAGGAACTGTATCCCAGTGAGAGTCAGCACCTTCAGGAACTATATCTCAGTGAGAATCAGCACCTTCAGGAACTATATCTCAGTGAGAATCAGCACCTTCAGGAACTGTATCTCAGTGAGAATCAGCACCTTCAGGAACTGTATCTCAGTGAGAATCAGCACCTTCAGGAACTGTATCTCAGTGAGAATCAGCACCTTCAGGAACTGTATCTCAGTGAGAATCAGCACCTTCAGGAACTGTATCCCAGTGAGAGTCAGCACCTTCTGGAACTGTATCCCAGTGAGAGTCAGCACCTTCAGGAACTATATCTCAGTGAGAATCAGCACCTTCAGGAACTATATCTCAGTGAGAATCAGCACCTTCAGGAACTGTATCTCAGTGAGAATCAGCACCTTCAGGAACTGTATCTCAGTGAGAATCAGCAACATCAGGAACTGTATCCCAGTGAGAGTCAGCACCTTCAGGAACTGTATCTCAGTGAGAATCAGCACCTTCAGGAACTGTATCTCAGTGAGAATCAGCACCTTCAGGAACTGTATCTCAGTGAGAATCAGCACCTTCAGGAACTGTATCCCTGTGAGAGTCAGCACCTACAGGAACTGTATCTCAGTGAGAATCAGCACCTTCAGGAACTGTATCTCAGTGAGAATCAGCACCTTCAGGAACTGTATCTCAGTGAGAATCAGCAACATCAGGAACTGTATCCCAGTGAGAGTCAGCACCTTCAGGAACTGTATCTCAGTGAGAATCAGCACCTTCAGGAACTGTATCTCAGTGAGAATCAGCACCTTCAGGAACTATATCTCAGTGAGAATCAGCACCTTCAGGAACTGTATCCCAGTGAGAGTCAGCACCTTCAGGAACTATATTTCAGTGAGAATCAGCACCTTCAGGAACTATATCTCAATGAGAATCAGCACCTTCAGGAACTGTATCTCAGTGAGAATCAGCAACATCAGGAACTGTATCCCAGTGAGAATCAGCACCTTCAGGAACTATATCTCAGTGAGAATCAGCACCTTCAGGAACTATATCTCAATGAGAATCAGCACCTTCAGGAACTGTATCTCAGTGAGAATCAGCACCTTCAGGAACTGTATCCCAGTGAGAGTCAGCACCTTCAGGAACTGTATCTCAGTGAGAATCAGCACCTTCAGGAACTGTATCTCAGTGAGAATCAGCACCTTCAGGAACTGTATCTCAGTGAGAATCAGCACCTTCAGGAACTGTATCCCAGTGAGAGTCAGCACCTTCAGGAACTGTATCCCAGTGAGAGTCAGCACCTTCAGGAACTATATCTCAGTGAGAATCAGCACCTTCAGGAACTATATCTCAGTGAGAATCAGCACCTTCAGGAACTGTATCTCAGTGAGAATCAGCACCTTCAGGAACTGTATCTCAGTGAGAATCAGCAACATCAGGAACTGTATCCCAGTGAGAGTCAGCACCTTCAGGAACTGTATCTCAGTGAGAATCAGCACCTTCAGGAACTGTATCTCAGTGAGAATCAGCACCTTCAGGAACTGTATCTCAGTGAGAATCAGCACCTTCAGGAACTGTATCCCTGTGAGAGTCAGCACCTACAGGAACTGTATCTCAGTGAGAATCAGCACCTTCAGGAACTGTATCTCAGTGAGAATCAGCACCTTCAGGAACTGTATCTCAGTGAGAATCAGCAACATCAGGAACTGTATCCCAGTGAGAGTCAGCACCTTCAGGAACTGTATCTCAGTGAGAATCAGCACCTTCAGGAACTGTATCTCAGTGAGAATCAGCACCTTCAGGAACTATATCTCAGTGAGAATCAGCACCTTCAGGAACTGTATCTCAGTGAGAATCAGCAACATCAGGAACTGTATCCCAGTGAGAGTCAGCACCTTCAGGAACTGTATCTCAGTGAGAATCAGCAACATCAGGAACTGTATCCCAGTGAGAGTCAGCACCTTCAGGAACTGTATCTCAGTGAGAATCAGCACCTTCAGGAACTGCATCTCAGTGAGAATCAGCAACATCAGGAACTGTATCTCAGTGAGAGTCAGCACCTACAGGAACTGTATCTCAGTGAGAATCAGCACCTTCAGGAACTGTATCTCAGTGAGAATCAGCACCTTCAGGAACTGTATCTCAGTGAGAATCAGCAACATCAGGAACTGTATCCCAGTGAGAGTCAGCACCTTCAGGAACTGTATCTCAGTGAGAATCAGCACCTTCAGGAACTGCATCTCAGTGAGAATCAGCAACATCAGGAACTGTATCCCAGTGAGAGTCAGCACCTTCAGGAACTGTATCTCAGTGAGAATCAGCACCTTCAGGAACTGTATCTCAGTGAGAATCAGCACCTTCAGGAACTGTATCCCAGTGAGAGTCAGCACCTTCAGGAACTGTATCCCAGTGAGAGTCAGCACCTTCAGGAACTATATCTCAGTGAGAATCAGCACCTTCAGGAACTATATCTCAGTGAGAATCAGCACCTTCAGGAACTGTATCTCAGTGAGAATCAGCACCTTCAGGAACTGTATCTCAGTGAGAATCAGCACCTTCAGGAACTGTATCTCAGTGAGAATCAGCACCTTCAGGAACTGTATCTCAGTGAGAATCAGCACCTTCAGGAACTGTATCCCAGTGAGAGTCAGCACCTTCTGGAACTGTATCCCAGTGAGAGTCAGCACCTTCAGGAACTATATCTCAGTGAGAATCAGCACCTTCAGGAACTATATCTCAGTGAGAATCAGCACCTTCAGGAACTGTATCTCAGTGAGAATCAGCACCTTCAGGAACTGTATCTCAGTGAGAATCAGCAACATCAGGAACTGTATCCCAGTGAGAGTCAGCACCTTCAGGAACTGTATCTTAGTGAGAATCAGCACCTTCAGGAACTGTATCTCAGTGAGAATCAGCACCTTCAGGAACTGTATCTCAGTGAGAATCAGCACCTTCAGGAACTGTATCCCTGTGAGAGTCAGCACCTACAGGAACTGTATCTCAGTGAGAATCAGCACCTTCAGGAACTGTATCTCAGTGAGAATCAGCACCTTCAGGAACTGTATCTCAGTGAGAATCAGCAACATCAGGAACTGTATCCCAGTGAGAGTCAGCACCTTCAGGAACTGTATCTCAGTGAGAATCAGCACCTTCAGGAACTGTATCTCAGTGAGAATCAGCACCTTCAGGAACTATATCTCAGTGAGAATCAGCACCTTCAGGAACTGTATCCCAGTGAGAGTCAGCACCTTCAGGAACTATATTTCAGTGAGAATCAGCACCTTCAGGAACTATATCTCAATGAGAATCAGCACCTTCAGGAACTGTATCTCAGTGAGAATCAGCAACATCAGGAACTGTATCCCAGTGAGAATCAGCACCTTCAGGAACTATATCTCAGTGAGAATCAGCACCTTCAGGAACTATATCTCAATGAGAATCAGCACCTTCAGGAACTGTATCTCAGTGAGAATCAGCACCTTCAGGAACTGTATCCCAGTGAGAGTCAGCACCTTCAGGAACTGTATCTCAGTGAGAATCAGCACCTTCAGGAACTGTATCTCAGTGAGAATCAGCACCTTCAGGAACTGTATCTCAGTGAGAATCAGCACCTTCAGGAACTGTATCCCAGTGAGAGTCAGCACCTTCAGGAACTGTATCCCAGTGAGAGTCAGCACCTTCAGGAACTATATCTCAGTGAGAATCAGCACCTTCAGGAACTATATCTCAGTGAGAATCAGCACCTTCAGGAACTGTATCTCAGTGAGAATCAGCACCTTCAGGAACTGTATCTCAGTGAGAATCAGCAACATCAGGAACTGTATCCCAGTGAGAGTCAGCACCTTCAGGAACTGTATCTCAGTGAGAATCAGCACCTTCAGGAACTGTATCTCAGTGAGAATCAGCACCTTCAGGAACTGTATCTCAGTGAGAATCAGCACCTTCAGGAACTGTATCCCTGTGAGAGTCAGCACCTACAGGAACTGTATCTCAGTGAGAATCAGCACCTTCAGGAACTGTATCTCAGTGAGAATCAGCACCTTCAGGAACTGTATCTCAGTGAGAATCAGCAACATCAGGAACTGTATCCCAGTGAGAGTCAGCACCTTCAGGAACTGTATCTCAGTGAGAATCAGCACCTTCAGGAACTGTATCTCAGTGAGAATCAGCACCTTCAGGAACTATATCTCAGTGAGAATCAGCACCTTCAGGAACTGTATCTCAGTGAGAATCAGCAACATCAGGAACTGTATCCCAGTGAGAGTCAGCACCTTCAGGAACTATATTTCAGTGAGAATCAGCACCTTCAGGAACTATATCTCAATGAGAATCAGCACCTTCAGGAACTGTATCTCAGTGAGAATCAGCAACATCAGGAACTGTACCCTAGTGAGAATCAGCACCTTCAGGAACTATATCTCAGTGAGAATCAGCACCTTCAGGAACTATATCCCTGTGAGAGTCAGCACCTACAGGAACTGTATCTCAGTGAGAATCAGCACCTTCAGGAACTGTATCCCAGTGAGAATCAGCACCTTCAGGAACTGTATCTCAGTGAGAATCAGCACCTTCAGGAACTGTATCTCAGTGAGAATCAGCAACATCAGGAACTGTATCCCAGTGAGAGTCAGCACCTTCAGGAACTGTATCTCAGTGAGAATCAGCACCTTCAGGAACTGTATCTCAGTGAGAATCAGCACCTTCAGGAACTGTATCCCAGTGAGAGTCAGCACCTTCAGGAACTGTATCCCAGTGAGAATCAGCACCTTCAGGAACTATATCTCAGTGAGAATCAGCACCTTCAGGAACTATATCTCAATGAGAATCAGCACCTTCAGGAACTGTATCTCAGTGAGAATCAGCACCTTCAGGAACTGTATCCCAGTGAGAGTCAGCACCTTCAGGAACTGTATCCCAGTGAGAGTCAGCACCTTCAGGAACTGTATCCCAGTGAGAATCAGCACCTTCAGGAACTGTATCTCAGTGAGAATCAGCACCTTCAGGAACTATATCTCAGTGAGAGTCAGCACCTTCAGGAACTATATCTCAATGAGAATCAGCACCTTCAGGAACTATATCTCAATGAGAATCAGCACCTTCAGGAACTGTATCTCAGTGAGAATCAGCACCTTCAGGAACTGTATCTCAGTGAGAATCAGCACCTTCAGGAACTGTATCCCAGTGAGTGTCAGCACCTTCAGGAACTGTATCCCAGTGAGAGTCAGCACCTTCAGGAACTGTATCTCAGTGAGAATCAGCAACATCAGGAACTGTATCCCAGTGAGAGTCAGCACCTTCAGGAACTGTATCTCAGTGAGAATCAGCACCTTCAGGAACTGCATCTCAGTGAGAATCAGCAACATCAGGAACTGTATCTCAGTGAGAGTCAGCACCTACAGGAACTGTATCTCAGTGAGAATCAGCACCTTCAGGAACTGTATCTCAGTGAGAATCAGCACCTTCAGGAACTGTATCTCAGTGAGAATCAGCAACATCAGGAACTGTATCCCAGTGAGAGTCAGCACCTTCAGGAACTGTATCTCAGTGAGAATCAGCACCTTCAGGAACTGCATCTCAGTGAGAATCAGCAACATCAGGAACTGTATCCCAGTGAGAGTCAGCACCTTCAGGAACTGTATCTCAGTGAGAATCAGCACCTTCAGGAACTGTATCTCAGTGAGAATCAGCACCTTCAGGAACTGTATCCCAGTGAGAGTCAGCACCTTCAGGAACTGTATCCCAGTGAGAGTCAGCACCTTCAGGAACTATATCTCAGTGAGAATCAGCACCTTCAGGAACTATATCTCAGTGAGAATCAGCACCTTCAGGAACTGTATCTCAGTGAGAATCAGCACCTTCAGGAACTGTATCTCAGTGAGAATCAGCACCTTCAGGAACTGTATCTCAGTGAGAATCAGCACCTTCAGGAACTGTATCTCAGTGAGAATCAGCACCTTCAGGAACTGTATCCCAGTGAGAGTCAGCACCTTCTGGAACTGTATCCCAGTGAGAGTCAGCACCTTCAGGAACTATATCTCAGTGAGAATCAGCACCTTCAGGAACTATATCTCAGTGAGAATCAGCACCTTCAGGAACTGTATCTCAGTGAGAATCAGCACCTTCAGGAACTGTATCTCAGTGAGAATCAGCAACATCAGGAACTGTATCCCAGTGAGAGTCAGCACCTTCAGGAACTGTATCTTAGTGAGAATCAGCACCTTCAGGAACTGTATCTCAGTGAGAATCAGCACCTTCAGGAACTGTATCTCAGTGAGAATCAGCACCTTCAGGAACTGTATCCCTGTGAGAGTCAGCACCTACAGGAACTGTATCTCAGTGAGAATCAGCACCTTCAGGAACTGTATCTCAGTGAGAATCAGCACCTTCAGGAACTGTATCTCAGTGAGAATCAGCAACATCAGGAACTGTATCCCAGTGAGAGTCAGCACCTTCAGGAACTGTATCTCAGTGAGAATCAGCACCTTCAGGAACTGTATCTCAGTGAGAATCAGCACCTTCAGGAACTATATCTCAGTGAGAATCAGCACCTTCAGGAACTGTATCCCAGTGAGAGTCAGCACCTTCAGGAACTATATTTCAGTGAGAATCAGCACCTTCAGGAACTATATCTCAATGAGAATCAGCACCTTCAGGAACTGTATCTCAGTGAGAATCAGCAACATCAGGAACTGTATCCCAGTGAGAATCAGCACCTTCAGGAACTATATCTCAGTGAGAATCAGCACCTTCAGGAACTATATCTCAATGAGAATCAGCACCTTCAGGAACTGTATCTCAGTGAGAATCAGCACCTTCAGGAACTGTATCCCAGTGAGAGTCAGCACCTTCAGGAACTGTATCTCAGTGAGAATCAGCACCTTCAGGAACTGTATCTCAGTGAGAATCAGCACCTTCAGGAACTGTATCTCAGTGAGAATCAGCACCTTCAGGAACTGTATCCCAGTGAGAGTCAGCACCTTCAGGAACTGTATCCCAGTGAGAGTCAGCACCTTCAGGAACTATATCTCAGTGAGAATCAGCACCTTCAGGAACTATATCTCAGTGAGAATCAGCACCTTCAGGAACTGTATCTCAGTGAGAATCAGCACCTTCAGGAACTGTATCTCAGTGAGAATCAGCAACATCAGGAACTGTATCCCAGTGAGAGTCAGCACCTTCAGGAACTGTATCTCAGTGAGAATCAGCACCTTCAGGAACTGTATCTCAGTGAGAATCAGCACCTTCAGGAACTGTATCTCAGTGAGAATCAGCACCTTCAGGAACTGTATCCCTGTGAGAGTCAGCACCTACAGGAACTGTATCTCAGTGAGAATCAGCACCTTCAGGAACTGTATCTCAGTGAGAATCAGCACCTTCAGGAACTGTATCTCAGTGAGAATCAGCAACATCAGGAACTGTATCCCAGTGAGAGTCAGCACCTTCAGGAACTGTATCTCAGTGAGAATCAGCACCTTCAGGAACTGTATCTCAGTGAGAATCAGCACCTTCAGGAACTATATCTCAGTGAGAATCAGCACCTTCAGGAACTGTATCTCAGTGAGAATCAGCAACATCAGGAACTGTATCCCAGTGAGAGTCAGCACCTTCAGGAACTATATTTCAGTGAGAATCAGCACCTTCAGGAACTATATCTCAATGAGAATCAGCACCTTCAGGAACTGTATCTCAGTGAGAATCAGCAACATCAGGAACTGTACCCTAGTGAGAATCAGCACCTTCAGGAACTATATCTCAGTGAGAATCAGCACCTTCAGGAACTATATCCCTGTGAGAGTCAGCACCTACAGGAACTGTATCTCAGTGAGAATCAGCACCTTCAGGAACTGTATCCCAGTGAGAATCAGCACCTTCAGGAACTGTATCTCAGTGAGAATCAGCACCTTCAGGAACTGTATCTCAGTGAGAATCAGCAACATCAGGAACTGTATCCCAGTGAGAGTCAGCACCTTCAGGAACTGTATCTCAGTGAGAATCAGCACCTTCAGGAACTGTATCTCAGTGAGAATCAGCACCTTCAGGAACTGTATCCCAGTGAGAGTCAGCACCTTCAGGAACTGTATCCCAGTGAGAATCAGCACCTTCAGGAACTATATCTCAGTGAGAATCAGCACCTTCAGGAACTATATCTCAATGAGAATCAGCACCTTCAGGAACTGTATCTCAGTGAGAATCAGCACCTTCAGGAACTGTATCCCAGTGAGAGTCAGCACCTTCAGGAACTGTATCCCAGTGAGAGTCAGCACCTTCAGGAACTGTATCCCAGTGAGAATCAGCACCTTCAGGAACTGTATCTCAGTGAGAATCAGCACCTTCAGGAACTATATCTCAGTGAGAGTCAGCACCTTCAGGAACTATATCTCAATGAGAATCAGCACCTTCAGGAACTATATCTCAATGAGAATCAGCACCTTCAGGAACTGTATCTCAGTGAGAATCAGCACCTTCAGGAACTGTATCTCAGTGAGAATCAGCACCTTCAGGAACTGTATCCCAGTGAGTGTCAGCACCTTCAGGAACTGTATCCCAGTGAGAGTCAGCACCTTCAGGAACTGTATCCCAGTGAGTGTCAGCCCCTTCAGGAACTGTATCTCAGTGAGAATCAGCACCTTCAGGAACTGTATCCCAGTGAGTGTCAGCACCTTCAGGAACTGTATCCCAGTGAGAGTCAGCACCTTCAGGAACTGTGTCTCAGTGAGAATCAGCACCTTCAGGAACTGTATCCCAGTGAGAGTCAGCACCTTCAGGAACTGTATCCCAGTGAGAGTCAGCACCTTCAGGAACTATATCTCAGTGAGAATCAGCACCTTCAGGAACTATATCTCAGTGAGAATCAGCACCTTCAGGAACTGTATCTCAGTGAGAGTCAGCACCTTCAGGAACTGTATCCCAGTGAGAGTCAGCACCTTCAGGAACTATATCTCAGTGAGAATCAGCGCCTTCAGGAACTATATCTCAATGAGAATCAGCACCTTCAGGAACTATATCTCAGTGAGAGTCAGCACCTTCAGGAACTGTATCCCAGTGAGAGTCAGCACCTTCAGGAACTGTATCTCAGTGAGAGTCAGCACCTTCAGGAACTGTATCTCAGTGAGAATCAGCACCTTCAGGAACTATATCTCAATGAGAATCAGCACCTTCAGGAACTGTATCCCAGTGAGAGTCAGCACCTTCAGGAACTGTATCTCAGTGAGAGTCAGCACCTTCAGGAACTGTATCCCAGTGAGAGTCAGCACCTTCAGGAACTGTATCCCAGTGAGAATCAGCACCTTCAGGAACTATATCTCAGTGAGAGTCAGCACCTTCAGGAACTGTATCTCAGTGAGAGTCAGCACCTTCAGGAACTGTGTCCCAGTGAGAATCAGCACCTTCAGGAACTATATCTCAGTGAGAGTCAGCACCTTCAGGAACTGTATCCCAGTGAGAGTCAGCATCTTCAGGAACTGTATCTCAGTGAGAGTCAGCACCTTCAGGAACTGTATCCCAGTGAGAGTCAGCACCTTCAGGAACTGTATCCCAGTGAGAGTCAGCACCTTCTGGAACTGTATCCCAGTGAGAATCAGCACCTTCAGGAACTATATCTCAGTGAGAGTCAGCACCTTCAGGAACTGTATCCCAGTGAGAGTCAGCACCTTCAGGAACTGTATTCCAGTGAGAGTCAGCACCTTCAGGAACTGTATCCCAGTCAGAGTCAGCATCTTCAGGAACTGTATCTCAGTGAGAGTCAGCACCTTCAGGAACTGTATCCCAGTGAGAGTCAGCACCTTCAGGAACTGTATCTCAGTGAGAATCAGCACCTTCAGGAACTATATCCCAGTGAGAGTCAGCACCTTCAGGAACTGTATCTCAGTGAGAGTCAGCACCTTCAGGAACTGTATCCCAGTGAGAGTCAGCACCTTCAGGAACTGTATCTCAGTGAGAATCAGCACCTTCAGGAACTGTATCCCAGTGAGAGTCAGCACCTTCAGGAACTGTATCCCAGTGAGTGTCAGCACCTTTTGGAAAGGAGGGGAAAACTGGAGGAAGAGAAAAAATTACATTTTTTACTGGATCCTGCAGCGCCATCAGTTGCTGAACATTCCACGGTTTAATCACAAGCCTCATATTTCAGCCTGATGACTGACTGTTAGTCTTTTGGACAGGACTGACTCCGACAGTTCTCTGCCTTGGCGAGTAATTAAACCAGAAAATTCAGTTAGTACGAGAGATTCAGATCGGCTGCAAAAGGAGAAATTGCAATTAAACATCCTTTCAAAGAAATGAGCGCTTTCTCTCTTCCCTCTCCTCATCACAGTCCTCACCAGATGCTTTTTAAACTGTAACAGATGTGACTTCACACACACATACACACAGGATCAGAAGCAGCACCACCCCCACCACCCACCTCCCCCCCCCCCTTCCACTCACTTCCACCTCTTGACTTTGCGTAGTTAAATGGCAGCATCAGGAGAAATGTACACACTTTGTTGTCGGAGCCTCGGGGCTTGCTTTATGTTTTTCTATAAGAGCCATTCTGTGAGAGTCTTCATCACACTCACATTGCAGCATCAGGAATCGAATCTCACAGTTTTGACCCTAAAATCCCTTAACGTTCTTCCATTACTATATGCAGTTCCTCATGTACAGTGAGTGTCCCCGAGGTTTACAGAGCAGAGGGAACATACTTTTAAGAACCAAAAACCTGCATTTATATGGCGCCTTTCCTGACCTCAGGACATTCCAAAGTGCACTTTTGAATGTCGACACTGCTGTAGGAAAGGCAGCAGCCAATTTGCGCGCAGCAAGCTCCCACAAAAAGCAATGAAACAAACGTCAAGAATTTTTTTTACTGACTTTGATTGAGGGATAAATATTGGCCAGGACACCTGGGAGGGCTGCCAAAAATGGTGCCGTGGGATCGTTTATGTCCACCTCAGTCTGACGGCTCATCTGAAAGACAGCACCTCTGACAGTACAGCTCTCCCTCAGCACTGCACCAGAAGGATCAGCACAGATTCTGGGGCTCCAGTCTCTGGAGTGGAGGTTGAACCCAAAGCGTTCTGACTGACAGATTAGAGTGCTACCCACTGAACATGGCTGATGCCATTATATTCTTCTACATATAGCTCCTCACGTACGGGCTTTCTGCAGCGCATGTAAAGTTGGTTCGAGACTGGCGAGGGTAAGGTTGGGCTGACGATATGAGTGAGTGGTGAGGCAGGCAATTGGGGGTAAGGAGCGAGTGATTGAAAGGAAGTCTCGGGTGATGGCGGGACAGAGCACAGCAAATGGGAAACTGTGAGAGGTGCAGAGGGCAGATGCCGGAAAGGAAGATGATGACAGTAGAATTGGCAGGAAAGGGTTAAAGGCCTTCCACTCTGTGGAGCAGAAGAATTGATTCAGGGCAGGTTACAGGAGATCTGACAACCAAATCCAAGCAGTAATCTCATCCCACTGTGTACATACTCAAGAACTGATTACAGACAACCTTGACTATGAATTAATTGCAGAGGGCCCAATCCTCTCTCAATGTGGCTACAAATAAACATGCAATTAACTGCCAATGACAAACTCTGTAAACGTCGCCTGCTACCCCACCCCCTTATACATTCCCTCCGTGCTGAAGCACAACTCAAATGGTTGATCTGCACTTACACCAATGCAAGTTCACTCACTGATCACCGTGCAGCCAGATATGCCTGGTGTGGGGCTCTTGATGACTGAGTGAACATCAGTTGCTTATTGATGATGTGTAACGCAGGGCAATCTATAAACACACTCAACTCTGTGCTTTTCCTCTTCACACACCACGTACTAAAAAAAAGACTTGCATTTATATAGTACCTTTTTCACACCTCAGGACATCCCAGAGCACTACATAGCCATGACACACTTTTTGAAGGGCAGTCGCTGTTGCAATATGGGAAATGCATCAGCCAATCTGCGCACAGCAAGATCCCACAAGCAGGACCATGACAATGACCAGATAATCTTTTTTTTGTGATGTTGGTTAAGGAAAAAATATTGGCCCAGGATACATAAGGGAGAAGAGGGGGAGAGAACGTAAGAAACAGGAGCAGGAACAAGCCAAACAGTCCCTCCAGCCTGCACCACCATTCAATAAGATCATGGCTGATCTACTTCCTCAGTTATACCTTCTTGAGCTGTTCCCATATCCCTACATTCCTTTAATATCCAAAAATCTATCAACCTCTTTCTTGAATATACTCAATGACTGAGCATCCACAGCTCTCTGGGGTAAAGAATTCCAAGATTTCCAACCATCTGCATGAAGAAATCTCTCCTCATCTCAGCCCTAATTGGCCAACCCTTTATCCTGAGACTGACCCTTAGTTCTCAATTCCCCAATGCGGGGAAACAGCCTTACAGCATCTATCCTATCAAGCCTCTAAAGGAAGTTGTACATTTTTATGAGATCATCTCTCATTCTTCTAAACGCCAGGGAATGTATGCCTAGTCTACTTAATCTCTCCTCATAGAACAATCCCCTCATCCCAGGAAACAGTCTAGTGAACCTTTGTTGCACTCCCTCCAGGGCACGTATGTCCTTCCTTCGGTAAAGAGACCAAAGCTGCACACTCTACTCCAGATGTGGTCTCACCAAAGCCCTATAAAGATGTCTTTACCTACACGGAGAGCGAGGGGGAGAGACAAGGGGTGGGGAAGAAGGGGAAGAAATAGGGACCGACAAGGAGAGAGAAGAGGAAGAAAGAGGGGAGTGAAGGGAGGAGTGGGAAGGGAAAGGGAGAGGAGACAGAGAAAGGGGGGTGGAAAGGGGGTGTGGGAAGGGGAGGGAGGAGAGGAGAGAGAGACGAGGGAAGGGGGAGACGAAAGAGAGAAGGGAGAGAAGGGGGTAATCAGTGGATAGTCAGCCTGCTTTGATTGGAGGATTTCCCAGGCTGCACATCCTCATCTTTGGTAACCGTAGTCTCACAAACTTCACAATTAGCTGAGAGCGAAATGTCCAAAATGAGACTTGTCTGGTTTTGAAAACCCGGTGGGTGGTCAGTCTCGGGAGAGGCCCCTCGCCTCTCCGTTCCTTGGAGATAAAACTACTTCTTGTTCAAGCGCACAAGGTGAAAACCACTTAACTTTCCATCTCCGCTTAAAACAACAGATACCATGTCCTCACCTCTGCCTAGTAGGGGTGGGGGATGGGGGGGGGGGGGTGGTCACCAACCCTCCAGGTTGGCCCTGGAGTCTCCAGGAATTAAAGATTAATCTCCAGAATCTACTGCAAGCAGACGCTGAGAGTAAATTCAACCGGATGTTAAAAACAATTGTGTGTGTGCTTTTAAATTTCTTTGAATACTTTTGCTTATTATTTATAAAAAGAAAATATTGGAGGTGGGAAGATTTGCCTGAACCTGAGAATCATCCAGTCTATTCACTCCACAATTGGCCATGGAGAAGTACACTATGAGAAAGGGATTGTTTTCGGGAGCAAATTACAGTTGGGGTGGGGGGGGGAGGTGGGGTTTGGGGGCAGTGGGAGCCAGGTGGTCATGTGATGAAATCTCCAGGCATATATGAAACCACAGTTGGCAATCCCGAACCTCTGTTTCGGCAGAATTATAAAAATAATCATTTCAACCTAACATAAGTCACTGTTCCAACCCTGGTGCCAATATTTTATGAGGCTGATGATTCATGCTACATGTCAAAGATTTGTGAGGTGCAGCCAAAACTCCAGGCCTAACCTCGGCCCTCAGAAGCTCTGTGTTGTCACAAACTCTTTATATAATCCGCTTTGAGGTGTAGCTGCAACCTGAGCGATGAGTAAATTGGTAAGAGTGCTAAAAATAATGCTGGGGGTCAGAGGTTGGAAAGAAGTGAGGGGGAAAGCTGGTAGACTTCAGAAAGGCCCCAATTTAAAGGCAGGCTGACTAAAATGTCATAGTCGAGTCTCCACCATCTGTTTGGAATTGCATTGGCATATTTAGATTTTCTACTCTAAACAATGGTTGTCAGCTACAAACTAAAGCACGGGCCCCTGGAGAGCTGAGATCGCAGTCTTGTTTACAAAGACGGGCCTGCAAAGCAAGCGACCACTTTGCTTTCCTGTTTATGTAGTGGTGACAGCTCCTTGACATGCCGTTCTCTTCACAAAGTTTTAAGAATCTGTCAGTGGGAAAGCAGAGCGAAAGATAAATACCAAACCTCGCTCCAATCAACATTAATACTCTTTCAGAAATGGGATCTGATTGTGCTGATATTAGAGGTCGGCCTCCAGTCTCAACATTAACTTTTTTGACCCTGTCAACCTCCGCTTTTCAAAATGAGCGCTGAGCCCTTTAGTAACCGCCGGTACAGTGAACTCTAGATAAGAAAGCCAGCCTTTACTCCAAGAAAGAGTATGCCACTGGATTGCTGTGACTCAGTGGATAGTGCACTCTCACCTCTGTATCACCAGGCTGTGGGTTCAAGACCCACTTTAGAGTCATAAGCACAAAATCTCAGTTGACACTCCCAGTGTCAGTATTGAGGGACTGCTGCATTGTTGGAGGTACCATCTTCTGAATCACAGAATTGTTACAGAACAGAAGGAGACCGTTTGGCCCTTCGTGTCTGTGCTGGCTCTCTGAAAGAGCAATTTACCAAGGGAGACATTAAACTGGCGTCCAGTCTGCTCTCCAGGGTGGATGTAAAAGATCCCATGGCCACTATTTTAAAGAGCAAGGGAGTTCTCCCCAGTGTCCTGGGCCAATATTTATCACTCAACCAACATCACTTAAACAAATTATCTGGTCATTGTCACATTGCAGTTTGTGGGAGCTTGCTGTGTATAAATTGGCTGCCTTGTCTCCTATATTATAAAAGTGGCTTCAAAAGTACTTATTTAACTATAAAGTGCTTTGTGATGTCCTGAGGTCATGAAAGGCACTATATAAATGCAAGTTCTTTCTTTAAGCATCTGCTTCCTGTGTGCGGGATTTCTAAGTCAAGATCAACATTGCAAGGTAACAGGGAGCAATCAGAACAGTACATTTTTTAGAATTATCCACTAAATACAGCTTGTCTACCACCAAACCTCACCCTTGTGAGGGCTGAACATTCCATAGATCGAGCTCCTCCCTTATTCAACATATGTTTCTGTTGGACAGAAGTATCCTTAGTGCAGGAGTGTAGCTGTTTTTCTTTTAGTGGTTCATTAAGCTTAAGTTAATTCAAAACTCTGCTGCCCATATCCTGACTCACAGCAAATCCTGTTCACACATCACCCACTGTGCTCACTGACCTACACTGGCTCCTAGTCTGGTGACGCCTCCAATTTGATTTCTTATCCTTGTGTTCAAATCCCTCCCATGGACTTGCCCCTCCCTAGCTCCTACAATTCTTGATCATCCCTGATTTTAATCGCTCCACCATTGGCAGCCGTGCTTTCAGCTGCCTGGGCCCTAAGCTCTAGAATTCAATCCCTAAAACCTCTCTGCCTCTCCATCCTCCTTTAGAACACATCCTTAAACCTACTTCTTTGGCCAATCTTTTGGTCGCCTATCCTCCTGTCTCTGGTGTGACTCGGTGTCAAATTTTTTTTGATAACCATTCCTGTGAACACCTTGAGATGTTTTACGATGTTAAAGGCACTATATAATTGCAAGTTGCCATTGATAAGGGTACATTTTGTAAGATGTGATTCCCAGTCGTCAGATAGTAGCACAGATCACCAGCTTATTCTGCAACTCGCGCCCTCGTTAACAAGGCTGCGCCTTGGGATCAGAACTTACCCTAGTGAGTCAAAATTAACGTTCCCTTTAATTTGTCATATCTCCAATTCCCCTCCAACTCACGCACCATCCTGACTTGGAACTATATCGCCATTCCTTCACTGTCTGGGTCAAAATCCTGGAATTCCCTTCCTAACAGCACTGTGGGTGTACTTACCCCAAATGGACTGCAGCGGTTCAAGAAGGCAGCTCACCACCACCTTCTCAAGGTAATTAGGGATGGGCAATAAATGCTGGCCTGGCCAGCGATGCCCACATTCTGAGAACAATAAAAAAAAGTTTTTAAAATTGCTGATGAACAACTTTTGTGACATTGCTTTTAGGATTTATCCACCGACAAGAACAGCATGCACCCTGGGAGCCACAGTCTCGACTCGCCGGCCTCGTGGGTAAAGGCAAAAATAACGTTGAGCCAACGAAGATGAAGAGTTTTCCAGGTTTGATTTTGGGAATTCCAACTCTAGGGACTTGAGCACATAATCTAGGCATACACTCCCGGTGCAGCAATGAGGGAGTGCCGCACTATCCCTCACCCAACATCACTTTATATTGTCCGGCCATTATCACATTGCTTTTCGTAGGGCCTTGCAAAGAACAAAGAACAGTACAGGAACAGGCCATTCGGCCCTCCAAGCCTGCGCCGCTCTTGATGCCTGCCTAAACTAAAACCTTCTGCACTTCCGGGGCCCATATCCCTCTTTTCCCATCCTATTCATATATTTGTCAAGATGTCTCTTAAATGTCGCTATCGTACCTGCTTCCACCACCTCCCCTGGTAGCAAATTCCAGACACTCACCACCCTCTGTGTAAAGAACTTGCCTCACACATCCCCTCTAAACTTTGCCCCTCGCACCTTAAACCTATGTCCCCTAGTAACTGACTCTTCCACCCTGGGAAAAAGCTTCTGACTATCCACTCTGTCCATGCCGCTCATAACTTTGTAAACCTCTATCATGTCGCCCTTCCACCTCCGTCGTTCCAGTGAAAACAATCCAAGTTTTTCCAACTTCTCCTCATAGCTAATTCCCTCCAGACCAGGCAACATCCTGGTAAACCTCCTCTGTACCCTCTCCAAAGCCTCCACGTCCTTCTGGTAGTGTGGCGACCAGAATTGCACGCAATATTCTTGCAGTGTGCAAGTTGGCTGCTGCATTTCCTGAATTACAAATAAATTCCCAAAATGTACTTCATTGGTTGTAAAGCACTTTGAGACATCCTGAGATTGTGAAAGGCGCTATAGAAATGCAAGTTCTTCCTTTCCTTCTTTCTATTTTTCTGTTGTGTGCTGACTTGGTGGATCTCAGCTTGAGAAATGGGATGACCTCAACTCCTCTTTGTTAGGGGTGTGGGGGTGGAGTTTGTTGGGTAAGGGGTATCAAGAGATATGGAGCAAAGGTGAGTAAATGGGGTCAAGAAACAGAACAGCCATGATCTGAGTGAATGGGAAAGCAAATTTGACAGGCTGAATAGCCTCTCTCATTTTCTCACTTCCTGGCAAATACGGCACCAGAAAACGATGGATGTCTTTGGGAAGCATGGATTTGGAGAACAAAGGGACAGAAATGAGAGACTCCTACTGGTCTCCACCCCATTAGGAGTCTGCACAAAGGCTTTGTTCCAGCGTATTGTCAGTAACCCAGGCTGAATTGCAGCAAATTTAATCTGCAGAAAGCACCGGGCATTCTTCACCGTTCCTCATCCCTCTCTGAATGCCTCCATTGACGAGCAACACTGACATGGGGAACTCTTTGATGCCAGTGTCCATGTAAAGGTCTCACAAAGATTTCACCTCAGCTGGGAAATATAGTTTTTAATATTAAAGAGAAATCCGAATTCTGAACGGGTTGTGTATGTGGTTGAAACAGTGTGTGGGCTTTTCTTAAATCTTTGAATCTCCAGGTCATCCAGTCTCCCACGGTTGTGATCTCTTAACATTGTGACTTACGACATTAGATTGTAGGACCTTACACGACAGAGGAGGCCATTCGGCCTATCTTGCCTGTGCTGGCTCTTTGTCAGAGCTACCCAAGTATCCCCACACCCCTGCTCTTACCCCACAGCCCTACAAACTTTCCTTTTCTCCAATTCCCTTTTCAAAGTTACTAATGAATCTGCTTCCACCATTTTTTCAGGCAGCGCATTCCAGATCATAACAACTCGGCGTGGAAAATAAATTCTCATTTTCCCCCTTTGCTTCTTTTGCCAATTATTTTAAATATGTGTCCCCTGGTTACTGACCCTCCATCCACTGGAAACAGTTTTTCTTTATTTACTCTATTAGTAGCATCCCCAATACCGAACATCTGCTCCTGCTGGGGGACTTTAATGCCAGGGTTGGGGCCGACCATGACTCATGGCCCTCCTGCCTTGGGCGCTATGGCATTGGAAGGATGAATGAGAATGGACAGAAACTGCTGGTGTTGTGTACCTATCACAACCTTTGCATCACCAACTTGTCCTTTCACACTAAACTAGGTTTCTTGGTGACACCCAAGATCACGTCGTTGGCACCAGCTGGACCTCATCGTCACAAGGTGAGCCTCTTTAAACAGTTCAAATCACACGCAGCTTCCATAGTGCAGACTGCGACACCGACCACTCCCTGGTGTGCAGCAAAGTTAGACTCAAACCAATGAAGCTGCATCACTCCAAGCAGAAGGGCCACCCGCGCATCAACACGAGCAGAATTTCTTATCCACAGCTGTTACAAAAATTTCTAAATTCACTTGAAAAAGCCCTTCAAAACTCTCCCACAGGGGATGCAGAGACCAAGTGGGCCCACATCAGAGATGCCATCTATGACTCAGCAATGACCACCTATGGCAAATGTGTGAAGCAGAATGCAGACTGGTTTCAATCTCACTTTGAGGAGCTGGAACCTGTCATAGCCGCTAAGCGCATTGCACTGTTGAACTCCAAGAAAGCCCCCAGCGAGTTAACATCGGTAGCACTTAAAGCAGCCAGAAGCGCTGCACAAAGAACAGCCAGGCGCTGCGCAAATAACTACTGGCAAGACCTATGCAGTCATATTCAGATGGCCTCAGACACCGGAAACATCAGATGAATGTATGATGGCATGAAGACAGCTTTTGGGCCAACCATCAAGAAGATCATCCCCCCTCAAATCTAAATCAGGGGACACGATCACTGACCAACACAAGCAAATAGACCGCTGGGTGGAAGACTACCTGGAACTGTACTCCAGGGAAAATGTTGTCACTGAGACTGCCCTCAATGCAGCCCAGTCTCTGCCAGTCATGGATGAGCTGGATGTACAGCCAACAAAATCGGAACTCAGTGATGCCATTGATTCTCTAGCCAGCGGAAAAGCCCCTGGGAAGGACTGCATTACCCCTGAAATCATCAAGAGTGCCAAGCCTGCTATACTTTCAGCACTCTACGAACTGCTATGCCTGTGCTGGGATGAGGGAGCAGTACCACTGGACATACGCGATGCCAATATCATCACCCTCTATAAAAACAAAGGTGACCGAGGTGACTGAAACAACTACCGTGGAATCTCCTTGCTCAGCATAGTGGGGAAAGTCTTCGCTCGAGTCGTTTTAAACAGGCTCCAGAAGCTGGCTGAGCGCGTCTACCCTGAGGCACAGTGTGGCTTTCGTGCAGAGAGATCGACCATTGACATACTGTTCTCCCTTCGTCAGCTACAGGAGATGCCCCTCTACGTTGTTTTCATTGATCTCACCAAAGCCTTTGACCTCGTCAGTAGACATGGTCTCTTCAGACTACTAGCAAAGATCGGATGTCCACCAAAGCTATTAAGTATCATCACCTCATTCCATGACAATATGAAAGGCACAATTCAGCATAGCGGTGCCTCATCAGACCCCTTTCCTATACTGAGTGGCGTGAAACAGGGCTGTGTTCTCGCACATACACTGTTTGGGATTTTCTTCTCCCTGCTGCTCTCACACGCGTTCAAGTCTTCAGAAGAAGGAATTTTCCTCCACGCAAGATCAGGTGGCAGATTGTTCAACCTGGCCCGTCTAAGAGCGAAGACCAAAGTACGGAAAGTCCTCATCAGGGAACTCCTCTTTGCTGACGATGCTGCTTTAACAACTCACACTGAAGAGTGTCTGCAGAGTCTCATCGAAAGGGTTTGCGGCTGCCTGCAATGAATTTGGCCTAACCATCAGCCTCAAGAAAACGAACATCGTGGGACAGGACGTCAGAAATGCTCCATCCATCAATATCGGCGACCACGCTCTGGAAGTGGTTCAAGAGTTCACCTACCTAGGCTCAACTATCACCAGTAACCTGTCTCTCGATGCAGAAATAAACAAGTGCATGGGAAAGGCTTCCACTGCTATGTCCAGACTCGCCAAGAGAGTGTGGGAAAATGGTGCACTGACACGGAACACAAAAGTCCGAGTGTATCAAGCCTGTGTCCTCAGTACCTTGCTCTACGGCAGCGAGTCCTGGACAACGTATGTCAGCCAAGAGCGACGTCTCAATTCATTCCATCTTCGCTGCCTCCGGAGAATCCTTGGCATCAGGTGGCAGGACCGTATCTCCAACACAGAAGTCCTCGAGGCGGCCAACATCCCCAGCTTATACACACTACTGAGTAAGCGGCGCTTGAGATGGCTTGGCTATGTGAGCCGCATAGAAGATGGCAGGATCCCCAAAGACACATTGTACAGCGAGCTCGCCACTGGTATCAGACCCACCGGCCGTCCATGTCTCTGCTTTAAAGACGTCTGCAAATGTGGCATGAAATCCTGTGACATTGATCACAAGTCGTGGGAGTCAGTTGCCAGTGTTCGCCAGAGCTGGTGGGCAGCCATAAAGGCGGGGCTAAAGTGTTGCGAGTCGAAGAGACTTAGCAGTTGGCAGGAAAAAAGACAGAGGCGCAAGGGGAGAGCCAACTGTGTAACAGCCCCGACAAACAGATTTTTCTGCAGCACCTGTGGAAGAGTGTCACTCTAGAATTGGCCTTTATAGCCACTCCAGGCGCTGCTCCACACACCACTGACCACCTCCAGGCACTTACCCATTGTCTCCCGAGACAAGGAGGCCAAAGAAGAAGAAGAAGAAGAATGCTATCAAAACAATTTATGATTTTGAACACCTCAATTAATTCTCCCCTTAAACTTCTCTGCTCCAAGGAGAACAATCCCAGTTTCTCCACTCTCTCCATGTAACTGAAGTCCCACATTCCTGGTACCATTCTACCGTTCTTACTCTGTTTATATTTCTTTGTGGCTCCGATTTGCTAAGTCAGGCTTAGGAGGAAAAACGCGCACACGGTTGGTTTGCGAGGACATGCTGTTGGCCAGCACTGTCCATCCTAGTGCCCTCCACCCTCCACACCTACATCACCCGTCTCACTGACCCAGCTGGGAGAATAGATTAGGAAGACGGACATCGGACCTTCTACCTTATGTGACCCCATATGAGGAAGAGGGTGAGGGAATATGAGGAGGAGGGTGGGGGAAATGAAGAGGAGGGTGCGGTGAATATGAGGAGGAGGTTGGGGATAGGGGCAAGAGGTTAAAAGGAATATGAAGACAAGGGTGAGGGGATATGAGGAGCAGGATGAGGGGAATATGTGGAAGCTGGGAGGGATATGAGGATATTAAGAAGGGGTGAGGTGGATGCGAGGATATGAGGAGGGGGTGGAGGATATGGTAAGGGTGAGGGGAGTATAAGGAGGTGTGGTGGTTCTGATAAGGGTGAGGTGGATAAGAGGAGGGGGTGAGAGGGCTAGGAGGAGGAGAGTGAGGGAACTTTGAGGAGGAGGGTAAGAGGGATATGAGGAGGAAGCTGAGGGGAATATGACAAGGAGTTTGAGAGGAATATGAGGAGGAAGGTAAGAGGGATAGGAGGAGGAGGAGGCTGAGGGGAATATGAAGAGGGTAAGGGGAATATGAGGAGGGGTGAAACCGATAGGAGGAGGAGGGTGAGGAGAA
The DNA here is from genome assembly GCF_036365525.1 of Heterodontus francisci. NCBI lineage: Eukaryota > Metazoa > Chordata > Chondrichthyes > Heterodontiformes > Heterodontidae > Heterodontus > Heterodontus francisci. The sequence goes on from NC_090380.1 coordinate 116,857,361, forward strand.
TATGAGGAAGAGGGTGAGAAGGATAGGACAGTGAGGGGATATGAGGAGGAGGGTGCGAAGGATATAAGGAGGAGGGTGTGAGGGATATGAGGAAATATGAGGAGGAGGGTGAGGGGATAGAAGGAGGCAGGTGAGGGTACAGGAGGTGGAGAGATAACTGCATTTGTGGGAAGGGACAGAGGTCGAAGGATGTAGTTGAATATTTTGTTTTTGAAGCTCGGGCTGAATTTTACTAGCCTCCGGGAGACAGGGTGGGGTGGGGGGGGGGGGGGGGGGGGACGCCAGTTAAATAGCAGGGATCCACGTCAGAATATCTCCCCGATACAGTCCCTCCACTGGGGAGGTTTCCCAGTGGCGGCCTGCGAGGCGGACCAGCTGCCCACTCCACGGAGACCCATAATTACGGGTCAATTAGGGGCTATTTTCGGGGTCATTGGCATTTTGCCAATGGCGTAGCAGACACCCCCCACTCCCAGCCCCCCACCCCCGGCTGTTTGGAGAAGCCTCATGGAGGCAGACTCCCTGCATCGGTCCGGGGAGGGCGGCCGTCGGTGGCTCCATGCCCCACAGAGGGGCCCGCGGACAGGAAAGGCAGCCTGTGCGGCCCCAACTGGGATTTCCTGTGTTCGTTTCATAATTTTTTACTTCCCTGTCTGAGCGTGCTTCCATCTTGAGGCACCCCCGCGGTTTCTGACCTGCCTCAGCAGTGCCCACCTCTCCTGTGGGCCCTCTGATTAGGCTGGTAGCATCAGGAGCCTGCGTGCTGCCCTCAACTAGCGGCGGGCCCACAGGCTGCCAAAAGGAAGCTGCCTCTGGTAAAATCATTGAGCCAGTCCCGCCGTCGGCAAGTGTGGGCCTGGGACCTGCTTTAGGTCCCGGTGCCAGGGTCCCAAAACCCCACAGTAAAATTCAGCAACTTGTCTTTAACCAAAGACTGTCCCAGCCACACCATATGCTGGGCCGAGAGAGTGTGCTCACATTAAAGCCTCTGGTCCCTGCGCACTTATCGAACTCGACACTGACTGAGGAGCAGTCCTTTTCTGGGGTACAGCTCGAGTCCGCAACCTACTGACTCAAGGAGACAAGAGTGGTACCCACTGACCACTACCTCCTCAAAGTGACAGCAGAATTGTACCACCTGAAGGATGGAATGCTCTCCTGGGCCCAACAGCCATTTTGAACATTAACTTATGTTACACAAACAGCAACTCCCTCTCCTGTGACCTCGACCAACTAGTCAAGGGCAGCAGATTCATGGGAACACCACCACCTGCAAGTTCCCCTCCAAGCCACACACCATCCTGACTTGGAACTATATCACCGTTCCTTCACTGTCAGAGAGAGAAACAGGCCCTTTGGCCCACTCAAGTCCACACTGACCATCAACCACCCATTTATACTAATCCTACATTAATCCCATTTTCCCTCTCACATCCCCACCTTCCCTCAATTCTCATTCCACCTACCTACACTAGGGGCAATTTACAAGGGCCAATTTACCTATCAACCCACAAGTCTTTGGCATGTGGGAGGAAACCAGAGCACCCGGAGGAATCCCACGCAGGTCACAGAGAGAACTTGCAAACTCCACACAGGCAGTACCCAGAACCAAACCCGGGTCACTGGAGCTGTGAGGCTGCGGTGCTAACCACTGCGCCACCCTGTTGTTGTGTCAAAACCCTGGAACTCCCTCCCTAACAGCACTGTGGGTATACCTACCCCACATGGACTGCAGCGGTTCAAGAAGGCAGCTCACCACCACCTTCTCAAGGGCAATTAGGGATGGGCAATAAATGTCAGTGACACCAACACCCCACAAGCAAATTAAAAGACTTTTAATTTTTGCCGATTGTGATGATGTCTGTACATCACAGAGATTGGTGATGGGTTGATTAAATCACACACATGTTAACTGAAAGATGCACATATGCGCACACAGATGCACACACATGTCCAGGTACATACAGACATGCACACACATACACACGCATGCACAGACCCACATGAACATTCCCATGCACGCACAAACATACACGTGCTCACACAGACATATACATAAACATACACACACTTGGATGGACACTGGTATGTGCCCATATACACACATAGGCACACATTCACTCACACATATACACGCACAGAGCAAACCCTAACTTTTACCACTAATTGTGATTTTTGAGTGCCAGTACAATAGTGTCTTTGTTTTTCTCTCTCGCTCTCAGTCAATTATCATGCTCAGGTTTTATAATAAAGTGCCCAGTTCTCTCTTGATTTGCCATAGTTGAGCACGGCTCTGTGAAACATGAAGCCAAAAGTCTTGTTTCAGTGCAATTTCCTTTTTGCAACAAATATTCCAAAGTTCCATAGTTTCACAGAGCAGCTGAACAATTCCTCTATTCTCTCTGAATGGCATTTCCCCAAGTCCTGCTGTCTCCAATCAAACCTCTCCCAACAACAAGAGTAACAGCCAAACTCTAAACATTTCAGTAAAACGGCACTGGAAGCAGCGACAGAACAGAATTTATCAGAGCTTATTAAAGCCATTAAAAACAATGACTTGTTCTTAAAGTGGTATTACAAGTCAAGTCAATCTGGTCTCTTGGTGATGTGGTTGAGTGATAAATAATGGCCGAGGATACTGGGGGTATCTCCCCTGCTCTTCTTCGAAATAGTGCTGTGGGATCTTTTACGTCCACCTGAGAGGGGCAGATGAGGGTCTCAGTTGAATATCTCTTCTAAAAGATGGCAGGTCTGGCAGCGCAGCACTCCCTCAATACTGCACTGGAACTGTCAGCCTGGATTATGTGCTAACTCTCTGGAGTGGGACCAGAGATCCTGATCCTGGCTTTGAACGCATGATCTCCTGACTCAGAGGTGAGAATGCTATCACAGAACTCAAGTGATGTATGTAGACTGCTTTAACCTCCACATCCACCACTACCCCTCCACCCATGCAACAGGGTAATACACTACTTTCCCAGAGTAAACCTTTATGGCTATGATAGTGTAGGTCAGATGGTTTCACAGCTCGGCGCAACATCGAGGGCCGAAGGGCCTGTACTGCGCTGTAATATTCTAATTCTAATTCTGATTGCATTGGAGCTGCACTGCTTCCGGTTAAAGACTGTAAATTAGAATTGATGCCCGTACATATTATCAATGATCACTAGCAAGCCTATCACAGAAAATCAAGGCCAAACACAAGGAGCCTCTATTTCATAGCTCCCCCACCTCATAGTTAACTAATAAATGTAGGAACATAAGAATTAGGAGCAGGAGTAGACCATTCAGCCCCTCAAACCTGCGGCCCCATTCAATATGATCATGGCTGATCTTCTGCCTCAACTCCACTTTTCTGTCCGCTCCCCACATCCCTTTATTCCCTGAGAACAAAAATCTGTCTATTAAATATATAGGAGGTATGATAAGTAATTTTGCAGATGACACAAAAATTGGTGTCGCAAATAGTGAGGAGGAAAGTCTTAGATTACAGGACGATATAGATGGGCTGGTAAGATGGGCGGAGCAGAGGCAAATGGAATTTAATCCTGAGAAGTGTCAGTTGATGCATTTTGGGAGGACTAACAAGGCAAGGGAATACACAACGGAGGGTAGGACCCTAGGAAGTACAGAGAGTCAGAGGGACCTTGGTGTACTTGTCCATAGATCACTGAAGGCAGCAGCACAAGTAGGTACGGTGGTTAGGAGGCATATGGGATACTTGCCTTTATCAGCCAAGGCATAGACTATAAGAGCAGGGAGGTTATGATGGAGCTGTATAAAACGCTAGTTAGGCCACAGCTGGAGTACTGTGTACAGTTCTGGGCACCACACTATAGGAAGGATGTGATTGCACTGGAGAGGGTACAGAGGAGATTCACCAGGATGTTACCTGGGCTGGATATAGACAGGCTGGTGGAATGGGCAGACACGTGGGAGATGAAATTTAATGTGTGATGTGATACATTTTGAAAGGAAGAATGAGGAGAGACAATCTAACATAAAGAACACAATTCGAAAGAGGACGCAGGATCAGAGGGACCTGGGGATTTCTGTGCACAGGTCATTGCAGGTGCCAGGGCAGGTTGAGAAAGCTGTCAATAAATCATCTGGGATCCTGGGCTTCATAAACAGAGGCATAGAGCACAAAAGCAAGGAAGTTATGATGAACCTTTATAAAATACTGGTTCAGCCTCAGCTGAAGTATTGTGTCCAGTTCTGGGCACCACACTTTAGGAAAGATGTGAAGGCATTGAAGAGAGTGCAGAAAAGATTTACGAGAATAGTTCCAGGGTTGAGGGACTTCAGTTATGTGGACAGATTGAAGAAGGTGAAGTTGTTGAGATAAGATATGGTTGAGAAGTGATTTGATAGAGGTGGTCAAAATCAAGAGGGGTCTAAACAGAGTGGATAGGAGAAACTGTTCCCATTGGTGGAAGGGTCAAGAATCAGAGGACACTGATTTAAGGTGATTGGCAAAAAAAAAGAGGCAACATGAGGAAAAGTGTTTTTATGCATCCTAAGTGGTTAGGATCTGGAATGCACTGCCTGAGAGTATGGTGGAGGCAGGTTCAATTGTGGCTTTTAAAAGGAAATTGGATAATTTTCTGAAGAGAAAAAATTTGCAGGGCTACAGGGAAAAGGCAGGGAAGTGGGACTAGGTGAGTCATTCTTGCAGAGAGCTGGCATGAACATGACAGGCGAATGACCTCCTTCTGTGCCATAACTATTCTATGATTCCATATGCTTGGATCAAGGGAACGTGTTTGCAACAAAGCCTTGGACACTCCACAAGAACACATCCCTGCTTATTAAATAGTGGTTTCGTAGAATGATACAGCGCCGAAGAAGGCCATTCAGCCCTGCTGCCTGTGCTAGCTCTTTGAAAGAGATTTCCAGTTAGTCCCAATTCCCCTGCTCTTTCCCCATAGCCCTGCAAACCTCTCCTTCTCACATATTTTATCCAATTCTCTTTTGAAAATTATTATTAAATCTGCTTCCATTACCTTGTCAGGTAGTGCATTCCAGATAACAGCAACTCACTGAGTGAAAAAAAAAATTCTCCTCATCGGCCCTCTGGCTGTTTTGTCAATTACCTTTGTTACGGCCAGGTGAGAAAGGGGTCTAGGGTTTCCTCTCAGCCTTCACCTGGTGTTACCGTAACAGGGTTTACTTTTAAACACACTGTTTTTTTTTAGCTCCCCCTTAGTGAATCCTTGTTCACTAAATTCCAATTATAAGGCAAAGAAACTAGTCAAACAGGTTTTCTTAGGTTTAAAGAAAAAGGTTGAACTTTATTAAACTTAAACTCTAATTCACGGTTAACACCTACGGAAATGCAACGCGCCCATGTTAGCATGCATTCCCAATACACACATGCAGATAGAGACAGAAAAGAGCAGAAGAAATAAAGTGGAAAAGTTTGAGGCAATATCTGAAGATGGCTTTAGATACTGTTCTTCGAGCTCGCTGTAGAGTCCTTGATTGTAGGTAGGTCTTGCTTTTCGTTGGGGCCCAGTATTCTTCTTAAACCTTGTTCCATGTAGGAGACTTTTCTCTCTTGCGGTTCATGTGTCGTCAGTTGGTCCAGAGGCTTGTGAGAAAGAGATGGGAGCAGACAGGAAAGTCGTCTCACTCCAGGAGCAAACAGTCTTTCTGAGTTCAAAAACTCTGTGGCTAGTTCAACCCTCGACCAGCCAGTTAGTCATGTGACTAGCAGTCCTGGCTTTTGTGGATTGTATCACTTTAGCAGTCTCTGGAATGCTCTTCCTTATACATTCAATGTCTGGTGATCAAAATCCATTGTGGGTTGAATGTGTCAAGGAATGGTCCTTTTGTCTCCACAAGCACTGTCTGTTAGTATGCAAATGTTTTTCAGCTAAGTGTCTGGCAGCCCTTGTGACAGGCCTTCTCTTATTCCCAACAAGTTTAAAATCAATGTTCATATGACAAAATTAATATGCCTCATTCTTGGTAGGTGGGGGGCCTGCATGACACCTTAAATCTATGTTCTCTGGTTACCCACCCTCCTCCCACTGGCAACAGTTTCTCCTTAATTACTCTACCGAAGTCCTTCATGATTTTGAAATTATAAATTATTTATACGATTAAAAAGCTTAGCAAAGAAGATAGCAAAACTCAGAGTAATGCCCCGAAGGTGCTGACTCTTCCTCACTGGAGTCAGGTGCTATTGAGCTGTGTAAGCCTCACATAGTGGCTGGCAGAATATTAGATGTGGGGGGCGGGGGAGACTGCCGGAGAGGGTCAAACCACCCACGCACCTTCCTAAAGCACCCACCGAGCAGTAATCAGGACCAGGAGCCCCGAGCTGATTTTATTTTCTGCCCCTCTCACCCCATTCGATAGGAATTCCAAGGTTATTGGCTGCAATTCGCCAGCTCGGTGAGCCTGCGAAATGGATAGGGAGAATTAGCCATAGCTTCTGCTCTAATGTCAAGCCCTATGTCACCGGGATCAATGCCACCAAGGACAGGAGGATGGGGATGGAGCAGTGTGTTTATTCCAGCCCTCTACGCACAGATGTGTGAGTTACAGTGTGTTATTATGAGTGTGTTTGAGAATATTAAGCGTGCGCGCGTGTGCACGTGTGAGAGTGTTCGCGTTATGAGTCTTTGTGAACGTGTACATGTGGGTTTGAGTGCGTGTTATGTGTGAGTGTATGTAAGCATGTGTGAGCTGTGACTGTGAGTGTTTGTGTGTTGTGCATTCGTGAGCATGTGCAGATAAGTGTATGTGCAAGTATGAGTATGTCAGAAGTTTAGTTATACGTGCCCAGGTAGACACTGTCTCGTCTACTGACTGTGCAGTTGCTCAGGGAGTGAGGCAGACAGGCTGTTTCTTGTCAGAAGAATTAGGGCTTCCAGGGGACAGTTTCAGCCACAACAGAAACCAACTGGAGGCATCTTACACCGCCCAAAGAAAGAGTTGCTATTTACGTGGAAAACTCCTTGGGGAATGGTTAGTCTCATTTTCCAGGTCATATTAAATGTAGTCTGCAGCTTGCTGAGTTACAGTTCAGAAAAGGATACAGTCTGTGTTATACAGCAAGGAAATTATTCTGCTTGGTGTTTGAATAAAGGATCATCTTATATGTTCTTATATATAAGAACATCAGAAATAGGAGCAGGAGTAGGACAGTTCTGCTTTGAAGCCAGTTCCACCTCCAATAAGATCATGGCTGATCTACCTCAACTCGACCTTCCTGCACTATCACACCTCCTCGAGACATATCTTTTGTTTCTTTCCCTGTCCCATTACCACTCCCTTTTGGCCTTGCACCATGAAACCTCTGTCATTTAATCTCTCCTGCCCTCCCCACCATCACAGACCTTCCTTTTTGTTCTTCTTCCTCCCCCCTCCCACTTTGCACTTGCTGAAAACCTATCACATTTCTAACTTTTCCCACTTCTGATGAAGGGTCACTGACCTGAAATGCTAACTGTTTCTCTCCGCACAGATGCTGCCAGACCTGCTGAGTATTTTCAGAATTTTCTGTTTTCATTTCGGATATGTTACAATCATTTCCCTCATATAAGTCATTAATATAGATTGTAAATAGCTAAGGCCCCAGTACTGATCCTTACAGTATCCCACTTGTTACAGTCTGCCAACCCGAAAATTACCCTTTTATTCCTGCTCTCTGTTTTCTAATTGTTAACCAATCCTCAATCCATGCTAATAGATTAGAAATATAGAAACTTAGAAATTTATAGCCCATCATGTTCTTCTAGTGCATATCCAACTACTTTTTAAATTTCTGCCTCTACCATCCTTTCAGGCAGAGAGTTCCAGATTCCCAGAACTGTTTGGGTGAAAAAAAACTACTCTTCAAACCCCTCTAATCCTTCTACTGATTACTTTATATCTATGCTTCAGTTATTGACCTCTCTGCTAAGGGAAATAGATCCTTCCTATCGACTATATCCAGGCTGCTTATAATTTTATACACCTCAATTAAAACTCCACTCAAGCTTCAACTGTTCCAAGGAAAGCAATGCCAGCCTATCCAATCTGTTCTCATAACTAAAATTCTTCATTCCTGGCAACATTCTCGTAAATCTCCTTTGTATTCTCTGCAGTGTGATCACATCCCTCCTGTAATGTGGTGACCAGAACTGTACATAGTACCCTAGCTGTGTCTTAACTAGTGTTTTATATAGTTCTGGCATAACTTCTTTGTCTTATATGCTAGGACTCGGTCAATAAAGCAAAGTATTCCGTATGCCTATCTTATCTACCTTTCCTACCTTCAGGGATCTGTGGACAAGCACCCCAAGGTCCCTCTGTTCCTCTACACTTCTCAGTATTCTACCAGTTATTGTCTATTCCCTTGCCTTGCTAGCCTTTCCCAAATGCATTACCTCACACTTCTCTGAATTGAACTCCATTTGCCACTTTTCTGCCCACCTGACTAGTCCATTGATATCTTCCTGCAGTCTACAGCTTTCTTCCTCACTACCAACCACATGGCCAATTTTCCTATCATCTGCAAATTTCTGAATCATGCCCCTTACATTTAAGTCTAAATCATTGATATATACCATGAACAGCAAGGGAGCCCAGTACTGAGCCCTGAGTACAGAACCACACTGGAAACAGCCTTCCAGTCACTAAAACACCCGTTGACAATTACTCTTTACTTCCTGCCTCTGAGTCAATTTTGGATCCAACTTGCCACTTTCCCTTGGATTCTAAGAGCTTTTAATTTACCAATCAGTCTGCCATGTGGGACCTTGTCAAAAGCCTTGGTAATATCCATGTGGACTACATCAAATCTACCCTCATCAATCCTCTTTGTTACCTCAAAAAATTCAATCAAGTTAGTCAGTCACGAGCGTCCCTTAACAAATCTATGCCAACTGTCCTTAATTAATTCATGCCTCACCAAATGATGATTTATACCGTTTCTCAGAATTTTTCCTAAATTTGCCCACCACCGAAATCGGACTGTGATTACTTGGGCTATGCCATCCTCCCTTCTTAAACAACAGTACAATCTTCTGACCCGTAGCCAGATATATTGGAAAATGATAGGCAGAACCTCTGTCATTTCTTCCCTTGCTTCCCTTAGCAGACTGGGATAAATTTCCATCAGAGCCTGGTGATTTATCCACTTTCAAGGATGCTAAGCCCCTTAATATTTCCTCCCTCAATATGTTTATCTTATCCAATATTTCACTGTCCTTCTCCTTAACTACAATGTCTGCTTTGTCCCCCTCTTTTGTGAAAATAGATACAAAATATTCATTAAGATCCATGCCAACATCTTGCTTGTGGTTTCTAAAAAGACCTACCCTTGAGTTATCCTCTTGCTCTTTTTGTATTTATAAAACATCTTTGGGTTTTCCTTTATGCTGCTTTCTTTCACGCCCTCTCTTTGCTGTCCTAATTTCCATTTTAATTCCACCCCTGCACTTTCTATACTATTCTAGGCTTTCTGCAGTATTGAGCTATTGGCAGCCGTCGTAAGCTTGCTTTTTTTTTGCCTTATCTTACTTGTTATGCTCTTTGACGTTCAAGGGGGTCTGATTTGTGAGCCCTATTCCTCGTCTTTGTGGGAACATCATACCCTCAATCCCATAAACCCTAATTTCGCGTTATAACCTCTTTTGTAGCACCTTATTGAATGGTCTTTGAAAACTCAAATACACTATATCCACAGGTTCTACCTTATCTACCCTGTTATTAACAACTTCAAAAAACTTTTAATAGATTCGGCAAATATGATTTCCCTTTCATAAAACCGTGTTGACTCTGCCTTATATAATGATTTTCTAAGTGCCCTGTTAATTCCTAATCCCCAATAATAGATTCTAGCATTTTCCCCACGGCTGATGTCAGACAAACTGGCCTGTAGTTCCTTGTTTTCTCTCTTCCTCCTTTCTTGAATAGCGGAGTTAACTTTGATTCCTTTTAATCCAATGGGACCGTCACAGAATCTAGGGAACTCTGGACGATCAAAACCAATGCATCCACTATCGCTGCAGTCACCTCTTTAAAAATCCTAGGATGTAGGCCATCAGGTCCAGGGGATATGTTAACTTTTACTCCCATTTATTTTCTCCAGTACTATTTCATTACTGATACTAATATCCTTGAGTCCCTCATTTTCACTCGACCCTTGGCTCCCCCTTATTTTTGGAATGTTTTTTGTGTCTTGTACGATGAAGACAGATAGATACAAAGGGCTGAAATTTTGCATCGGGGGTGGAAAACAGAAAGTGGGACTATTTCCGGGTCCCCAACCCGCCCTCCCGCAGGGCCACTTGTTGGAATTTTGACCGGGGAACCCCCTTAATTGGCATAGAGACAGGTTCCCTGTCCAATTAAGGACGGCAGGTGGGCTCTCGAGGATGGAGGGCCAATCAGAGGCCTTCCAGCTTGAGAGGAGCAGCTGGCTGCAGTAAAGGGTAAGTAACTAAGAGGGTGCTTCAATATGGAAGCACCCTCTCACCAACTTTTTAAAAATGTAATTAAAAAACAAAATCAATCAGACCACCGGTATGATGACCCTTCATCAGAACAGAGCTGAAACGTTAATTCTGTTTCTCTTTCCACAGACGCTGCCTGGCCTGCTGAGTATTTCCAGCACTTTCTGGTTTTATTTCAGATTTCCAGCATCTGCAGTATTTTGCTTTTATTTTAGGGAGGGCTTGTAGGCCGGTATGGAGTGCTGGCAACCTAGCCTGCTGATGAGTGAACAATCTCCCCGCACCCCCCCCCCCCCAACCCGCCCTGTCGTGTCGGGAAACTGGAGGCCGAGTGGAAAATCTCAGTCAGGCTCGTTTAACTATTGTTAACAAGGCTTTTAATGAGGGTAATTGGCTGCCCACCTCAGGGGGGCGGGTAGCCTTGCCGGACTCCGAACCCACCTCCCCCAAAATGACCGGTGTTGGGTTTTGCCCGCACACCGTGCCCATTGTCTATGTCGTTTTCTTATTCCCCAATATAATTTCATCTGTCTCTGTCTCTAAGGTACCCACATTTCTCTCACTAACCTTTTCATTTTTACATACCTATGGAAGCTTTTGCAATCTGTTTTTAGTTTAGTTGCCAGTTTACTCTCATATCCCATTTCTCTTGATCAATTTCTTGGTCCTGCTTTGCTGAATTCTAAAATCCTCCCAATCCTCAGGTTTACTCCTCTTCAGTCACTAACTGACAATAGTTTATTTGTGCTTTGCTGCAGGAGGTAAATATTTATTCTCCCAACCCTTGTTCCAGTTCTACTAAACCAGGATTCTTTGAGCCTGGGTTTACATGGAATCGAATTTTAGTAACAGCTAGGATATTTTAGGTTCAATTACGGGTCAGTATTGCTTTAAATAGAAGCAAATAAAGCTCTCTCAGCATGTTATTGCTCTATTTTATCTTCCTTTCCTGAGTAAGAAAATGAAGAGATGATTTGTCAAGTTTAATGCTGAACAGGAACTGCCAATAATTTCCTGTACTCACCAAGCTGTAAAACATTCAGTCATAGACGAGCTAGTGAGGAACAACTGGAAACTCCTCTCACAAGCAGTTATCCTGGCAGCTCCGATTGTGCAGCAGCAAATCTCACAGCAAGGAAGAGAGAAGGGCATAGGGCTAGAGCAGAGAGAGAGAAAAAGGGAAAAAGAGATGGAGAGAAACTAAGACAGACAGAGAAACAGAACGAGTGACTAAGACAGAGACAGATAGAGAGATAGATAGATAGCTAGATAGATAGATAGATAGATAGATAGACACAGAGAGCGAGAGAAAGAGAGAGAGAGAGAGAGAGATGAGACCCAGAGAGAGACAAAGAATTACAGAGAGAGAGACAGCCAGAGATAGACAGAAAGACAGACAAAGAAAGAGACACATAGATCAAGAGACAGAGAGAGACAACCACTCAGATTTACAATCTCTATGTTGGTAATTACTAATGCTCCAGGATTGATTACAAAGGAAGTGACGTGATAGAAGGAGGCTCATCTAACATCACAAAGCTCAGGTGATATATAAACCTTACTGAAAGACACTTTTCTCTCTGAGGGTTGTGCGACTTTGGAACTCTCTGCCTCAGAAGCTGGTGGAGGTGGAGTCATTGAATATTTTAAAAGCGGAGGTAGATAGATTCTTGTTAGGCAAGGGAATCAAAGATTATCGAGGGTAGATGGGAGTGTGGAATTCGAAACAAACAGATCAGCCATGATCTTATTGAATGGCGGAGCAGGCCCGAGGGGCCGAATGGCCTACTTCTGCTCCTATTTCATATATGCGTATGTTCTCTCTCCTCCCTTGTGTAATTGAGATCCTTGAGACCACCATATGGCACAACTTAGCATTAGTAATCAGGAATCTGGTTTTAAGCATGCCCACTAGGTTCCAGTGTACACAGAGGGTGAATGAGATTGCTCACTCCCAGTGCCACACAGACAGGATGGTCCCATGTCCATAACCCACTCGTGTTGGTCAATCTAAGTCCTGGCCAAAGTTGGGGTGCTATTGTTGGCCTCAGTACCTCTGGGTCAAGGTTCTTCTTATTACTGCCGGGACAAGATCAGCCTCAGAGTGAAGTCCTCAAATAATAATGGCATTTACCTTTAGCTGGGTCTCTAAGGTTCCAACGTCTGTGGACTGGGTCGGAGGAAACTGCAAGCTCAGATCCATCTGTCCTACAAGTGCAATCAGGCCCTAATCACATCACAGGTCCCGATTTCCACATTACATAGCATTCACAGCACAAAATAAGGCCATTCGGCCAAACTAGTCTGTTCTGGTTTATGCTCCACCCAAGCCTCCTCCCATCCTACTCCATCTCACCCTATCAGCATATACTTCTATTCCTTTCTCCCTCATGAGTTTTATCCAGCTTTACCCTTAAGTGCATCTATACTATTCACCTGTGGTAGTGAGTTCCACATTCTCACCACTCTCTAGGTAAAGAAGTTTCTCCTGAATTTCCCATTGGATTTATTAGTGATTATCTTATATTTATGGCTCCTAGTTTTTGTTTCAGCACATGGAAATATCTTCTCCGCATCTAACCTACTGAACCCTTGCATAATTTTAAAGATCTCTATAAGGTCACCCCTCAACCTTCTCTTTTCTAGTGAAAACAGCCCCAGCCTGTTCAATCTTTCCTGATAGTTATAACCTCTCAGTTCTGGTTCTTGTAAATATTTTTTGCACCTTCTCCAGTGCCTCTCCAGTTTCCTAATACATCCATCACCCGCTGTGTTCGCTGAACTACACTGGCTCCCGGTCTGGGAATGCCTCGATTTTACAATTTTCATCTTGGTTTTCAAATCCCTCCCTGGCCTCGCCCCGACCCCATTTCTGTACCCTCCTAGAATGGCATAGAAATTACAACACAGCACAGCAGATCTGGTATTTATGCTCCACAAGCTTTCTCCCCCACTCTATTTACCCCATCCAACCCCACAACATGTACTATCCAAAATCCCCCAAATGCAGCCATGCTATTAACTTCAACCACGTGACAGCAAGTTTCATATTCTCACCACTCTTTCTACCTCCATTTCTTGGCACCTCCCCCATTTCCTGGTGCACTCCCCCATTTCCCCATTTCTCAGTGCACCCCCATTTCCCAGTGTCTCCCCCATTTCCTGGTGCACTCCCCCATTTCCCCATTCCTCAGTGCACTCCCCCATTTCCCAGTGCACCCCCATTTCCCAGTGTCTCCCCCATTTCCCGGTGCACTCCCCCATTTCCCGGTGCCTCCCCCATTTCCTGGTGCACTCACTCACTTCCCGGTGCCTCCCCCAAATCCCGGTGCAGTCCCTCATTTCCTCATTTCCCGGTGCACTCCCCCATTTCCCCATTTCCCGGTGCACTCCCCCATTTCCCAGTGCACCCCCCCCATTTCCCCATTTCTCCATTTCCCGGTGCACTCCCCCATTTCCCAGTGTCTCCCCCATTTCCCAGTGCACCCCCCCATTTCCCCATTTCTCCATTTCCCGGAGCACTCCCCCATTTCCCAGTGTCTCCCCCATTTCCGGGTGCACTCCCTCATTTCCCCATTTCTCAGTGCACTCCCCCATTTCCTGGTGCACTCACTCACTTCCTGGTGCCTCCCCCATTTCCCGGTGCATTCCCTTATTTCCCCATTTCCCGGTGCAGTCCCTCATTTCCTCATTTCCCGGTGCATTCCCCCATTTCCCCATTTCCCGGTGCATTCCCCCATTTCCCAGTGCACCCCCCCATTTCCCGGTGCACTCCCCCATTTCCCGGTGCAGTCCCTCATTTCCTCATTTCCCGGTGCACTCCCCCATTTCCCAGTGCACCCCCCCATTTCCCAGTGCACCCCCCCATTTCCCCATTTCCCAGTGCACCTCCCCCATTTCCCAGTGCACTCCCCCATTTCACCATTTCTCCATTTCCCGGTGCACTCCCCCATTTCCCCATTTCTCAGTGCACTCCCCCATTTCCTGGCGCACCCCCATTTCTCAGTGTCTCCCCCATTTCCCCATTTCCCAGTGCCCTCCCCATTTCCCCATTTACTGGTGCTCTCCCCCAATTCTTTTATTGGGTCAGTTCCCTTTTTTCTGTTCTTGTAAGGTTTTGCTTTTGCTCTGATACGTGGATATGTTTCTATTTCTAATGGTGTATCTTTGATGAAATTGGAAAGCTCTGGGTCCACCTCCTTATTTCTCCACTGGCCCTTACAACCCTCCGAGATCTCTGCATTCCTCCAGCTCTGGCCTCTTGTACCTCCTCGATTTCCATCGCTCCACCACTGGTGGCTGTGCCCCCAGCTGCCAAGATCCAAAGCTCTGGAATTCCCTCCCGAAACTGCTCCACCTCTCTCTCTCTCCTCCTTGAAGATGCTCCTTAAAATCTGCTTAAAAGCTTATTTACCACCGGTCCTAATTTCCCCTTATGAGGCTCAGTGCCAGGTTTTCTTAGACTTACATTCCTGCGAAGTGCCTTGGTATATTTTGTTGCATTATAGGCACTATATAAATGCAAGTTGTTCAATTATTCTCCTGACCTCTAAGTCTGCTTCATCACGACTACGCTTGGTATTGACTTGTGCTCAGGCAGCACGATGGGAGATCAACGAACAACTAAAACAACCTGGAGATTGGAGCCACCACCACAGTTTCACCTCATTTAATTCTCGATTTTATGACGAACCTTTATTTTCTTTATATATTGCAAGCGTTCCTGAAGCACAGACGTTTAAAACAGACCCCTGTAGACTATTAAAACAAGTCAAAAGCAAGAGCTGCAAGAAAATTTAACAAAACAAAGGCCACTTCTGGGCAAATAACTGCCAATCACAGAGGCTGGAGACGGACTGGAGTCACATGTAAGTCCAGACTGAGTAATTCTCCTTCCCGAAGGGACTTTAGGGAACCAGCTCAATTTTTACAACAATCAACAGCTTCATGATCACTTCTACAATTTTTATTGAAACAGAATTCAGATTCTCAAACTACCACAGTGGGACAAGAACTCCCATGCCCTGGATTACTATCCCCATAACATAACCACAACATTACTCAATGCTCAGGCACAGGGCTTGGCTGCAAAGTGCTCTGAAGTTGAATAGCTTAGGCTGTCAGCCCTGGAAATTGTACAGGAGAGAAAACTGGGACAAAAAGCCAAGAGGACAGCTTTTTCTTTTACTTGACAAGGACATCACAGTAATTAACAGTCTCATGGAGGACTCCCCGACCCTGAGAGCACCTTCCAAACACGGACAGTGTGGTCCATGGATCAGGCCATCATCACCCTCATAAGGGATTCCAATAATTGTTAGCTGTGCCAGAGTCTCAAGCATCTGAGAACAACTTACGAAACAAAGATTCCATTGCTTGACCGGGGTTTGGTATTTCCCACCTGCAGAGGGCGAGATGTCAGAATGATACATGGAAAATAAAACACATTGTTTTCCCTGCTTTAAGCAGATTACAGACTTGGTTCTTTCAGGAGGTGATTAGGTTTTAGCATCTGATGGTGGAGCCAGTACCCTGAGGTTTGAGCTGGGCTCCCGGGGAATATCAATCATCCATCTCCAATGAGGATGAATTCTGTGGCAATCTTGCATGGTTGACATGTTCCAGAATGACATCCCCAGCAGTTAAAATTAGTCCTTTTTAATTAAGGTTAGAGGCAATCAGCTCAGCTCGCTCCCTCATTAGAATCTTCTCATTGTTCCTCAAAGGGAGTTGCGGGTGGGAGAATCTGAAGGGAATTTCGAGACCCTGATCATTCAAATAAGATTACTGCCCTGTCACATGGATACAAAGATCCCACGGCAATACTTCCGAGCAGAGAGTTCTCCCCAGTGTCCTGGCCAATATTAGCCCTCAACTAAAATCGATAAGAACAGATTGTCGGGCCATTATCACATTGTTGTTTGTGGGAGCTTGCTGAGCAAAAATTGGCAGCCATGTTTTCTATATTACAACAGTCACCACACTGCAAAAACACATCATTGACTGTGAAGCACAATGGGACCTCCTGTAATCATGAAAGGTGCTTCATGAAAGGAAGTCTTTTTCCTGTACTTGTCTACAATTGGCACACTAACATGCTTCTCTCCATATCCCTCAATCCTATCCTCCCACCTTCTCCCCATTTTCCTCAATCCCACCCACCCACCTTGTCCCCATTTCCCTCAATCCCACCCACCCACCTTCCACCCATATCCCTCAATCTCACCTACCCACCTCCCCATATCCCTCAATCCCACCGACCTACCTACTTCCCATTTCCCTCAATCCCACCCACCCACCTCCCCATATCCCTCAATCCCACCCACCCACCTTCTCCCCATACTCCTCAATCCCACCCACCCACCTCCCCATTTCCCTCAATCCCACCCACCCACCTTCTCCCCATATTCCTCAATCCCACCCACCCACCTCCCCATTTCCCTCAATTCCACCAACCCACCTCCCCATATCCCTCAATCCCACCCTCCCACCTCCCCATTTCCCTCAATTCCACCAACCCACCTCCCCATATCCCTCAATCCCACCCTCCCACCTCCCCATTTCCCTCAATTCCACCCACCCACCTCCCCATTTTCCTCAATCCCACCCACTCACCTCCCCATTTCCATCAATTCCACCTACCCACCTCCCATATCCCTCAATCCCACCCTCCCACCTCCCCATATCCCTCAATCCCACCCTCCCACCTCCCCATTTCCCTCAATCCCACCTACCCACCTTCTCCCCATATCCCTCAATCCCACCCACCCACCTTCTCCCCATATTCCTCAATCCCACCCACCCACCTCCCCATTTCCCTCAATTCCACCTACCCACCTCCCCACATCCCTGAATCCCATCCACCCACCTCCCCACATCCCTCAATCCAACCTACCCACCTTCTCCCCAGATCCCTCAATCCGACCTACCCACCTTCTCACCATATCCCTCAATCCCATCTACCCACCTTCTCCCCATATCCCTCAATCCGACCTTTCCACCTTCTCCCCATATCCCTCAATCCCATCTACCCACCTTCTCCCCATATCCCTCAATCCGACCTTTCCACCTTCTCCCCATATCACTCAATCCCACCTTCTCCCCATATCCCTCAATCCCACCTACTCACCTTCCCCCCACATCCCTCAATCCCACCTACTCACCTTCCCCCCACATCCCTCAATCTCACCTACCCACTTTCTCACTATGCCCCTCAATCTCTTCTTCGTCCAGAAACACATTGAATTTTATTCAACATCTACTTCATTGTCCACTTCAACATCGTTCCTGACAACTGATTCCACAATTCAATGAGCCATTGGGTGAAAGAATTTCCCTGACATTCTTTTTTGCTAGCTCCCTGGGACTTGACCACTTCACTGCCTTTGATGTTCCTGCTCAGGTGAATCGAGAACATCAGGTGCCAGAAAACATTGCTGACATTGTTCTCTGAAAACTGCAGAACTCTGCTAGCTGCTGAGAGGATAGTCAACAGTCCGGAGTAGGAAGATTGCACTATTTAATGCTTGGTCTGTGCTGATTTAGGTTAATCTCCATCAGGAGATCTGCAACAATTAAACCCTGGTCCGTAAGCAAGGCTTTCTAGGTGAACTGTATTTCCTCCTGACCCAGATAAGCCTTGATTTTAAAATTCTAATCCTTGTGTTCAAACCCCTCATGAGATACTGCAGTTACTTGTATTCCTTCACAATCTACCTCTCTCAACTCCTCCACTGTTAGTAAATTATCAGACTGCTTATCCGACATGCAGCATTGGCTAATCAGAAATTTTTCCAATTAAATGTTGGAAAGACTGAAGGCATTGACTTCACTTCATGCCAGAAACTTCATCCCCAAGCTACCAACTCCATCCCTCTCCCTAGAAACTGTCTGGTGCTGAACCAAACTGTTCATAACCTGGGTGTCACATTTGACCCCGAGGTGAGCTTCAGCCATATATCCGCATATTCGCGATGTCCGTCTATTTTGATCTCGGTAACATCGTCTGTCCCAGTCACTGCCTCAACTCTTCTCTGATGAAATTCTCATTCATGCCTTTGTTACCTCCAGACTTGATTACTCCAGTGCACTCTTGGCTGGTCTCCCACATTCAACCCTCCGTAAACATGAGGTCATCCAAAATACTGCTGCCCGTGTCCTAACTCGCACCGAATGTCTTTCGCCCATCACTCCTGTGCTCACTGACCTATATTGATTTTAAAATTCTCATCCTTGTTTTCAAATCCCTCCACGGCTTCGCCCCTTCCTATCTCTGTAACCTCCTCCAGCCCCAAAACCCTCTGAGATATCAGCACTCCTCTAATTCTGGCCTCTTGAGCATCCATGATGTTAATCAATCCACCATTGGTGGCCGAGCCTTCAGCTGCCTGGGCCCTAAGCTCTAGGATTCCCTCCCTAAACCTCTCTGACTCTCCCCCTCGCTTTCCTCCTTTAAGACACTCCTTAAACTCACCTCTTTGACCAAGCTTTAACATCTCTTTAAGTGGCTCGGTGTTAAATTTTGTTTGATAATGCTGCTGTGAAGCGTCTCGAGACATTTTATTCCATTAAAGACAATGTAAATTGTTGCTGGGTTGGGGTGTATATGTTGTTATATTGCACTGCTTCTATAATCTGTCAAGCTGGATCTGGTCCTGGCGTGTGTGGGGATTGCCATATTCATCCTTTACCTAAAGCATTTTTTGTAACGTTTTACACTTTTATGTGCTTGTGTTGTAAAGCCTGGCTACCCGGCCCGATCCCGACTAGACCCGACTACACGTGTCGAGTTCGGGTCGGGTCGGGTCGAAATTCCGAGTCCAGCATTCGGGCTCGGGTCGGGCTGGACACTGCTTCCGGGAAGTCACAGGATCAGGATTCCCCACAACTCCAGCCGCAGGAATAGCCTGCTGCTGGATCAGATGAAGGAGATTCGTGTCGGGTCAGGTCGGGTCTGGTGCAAAAAAAAACTAAAGGGCTCGGGCTCGGGCTCGGGCCGGGTTCGGGTTGACTGTGATCGGGTTGGGTTGTAATTTTACACTCGAGCCAGGTTTTATTGTGTTGGTGAATTTTAGTGCTTATTATTCTTTAATGGTCTCACCGCTCTCTATCTCTGCAACCCTTCACAATCTCTGCACTCATCCAATTCTAGCCTCTTGTACCTATGCCATTTCCTTCAGCTCCACTATGGCAGCCTTGCCTTCAGCTGCCTGGGCCCTATAAGCTCTGGAATTCCCTCCCTAAACCTCTCATCCTCTCTACCTCTCTCTCCTCCATAAAACCTATTTCTTTGACCGTGTTTGGTCATCCGTCCTAACATCTCCTTATGTGGCTCAATGTCAAATTTTGTCTGATCAAATTGACCAAACTTTAGAAAAGTGGGTATGTGTTGAGCGAGAGCAGGATCTGCCTTGAATGTGATGCCCCACCCTCGACCAAACACCTTGCCAACACTCACGATCTAGCTGACATAGGAAGAAAGGGCAGTCGGTCAAGTTGGGCAAGGGTGATCTGTACCTCTTAACACCTCTTCCCAGAGTGACTAAAGGAAGAAAATTAGCAGAAGAGAAGCTAAGCCCTTTTTAATTCCACATCTTAAAGGTAGCAAAACCCTTTCAGAAGCTGAACACAAGCTTTTGGCTTTGCTGTTCCAGTGAGAGATAGGAATCCACTTTTCACTATCAAATATATTTCCACACCCCTGGGAATGGGAATGGAAATGGTCTTTTGGGTCAGCAGGTCAAACCCTCAGGATCAATACCATTGCCCTTCAGGTAATTGTAGCTTGGACTGAGATTGAATTAAGTTTCAACAGTCCTGGGAACAGGACAGATCCCTTGGGGTCAGACGTAACCTTGAGGTCAAACCTTTAAAATCAATGTGAAGTTGGGGCTTACAATCCAGATAGTTTAATAACATTGTATGCTCAACTGGGATTAAAGTTTTCAGTAGCAAATGGTGGGTGTTGTGGGTGACCTAATATTACAGTGGGGGCTGGGTTATGATGTATTACTTGACAAAGAAAACCTTCATGCTGCTGAAGTCGGGTTTCCAGATTCTATTGGTTTACCCGAGGGAGCACTGTTACTTATCAATGTCAAGGTTGGTCTTTCTTCAGAAAAGTGGAGATTGGGCAGTGACCTGAGATTCCCATACAAGATTCATCTAGGCAAACTGTTCATTACCGCAAAGACTTCACAAGTTAAAGATGAGCAGTCAGTGGAGAAAATGTTGTACCCAAATGGTCACCGAGTTATGGTCTATAGGGGTATGTTAACATAGTGGTTATGTTCCTGGATTGATAATCCAAATTCTGATGAAAAGTTATCAAACTGAAACGTTAACTCTGTTTCTCTCTCCACAGATGCTGTCAGACCTGCTGAGTATTTCCAGCATTTTTATGCCTGTACTTGAGACATGAGTTCAAATCCCCCACAGTAGCTAAGGAACTTAAATTCAGCTAATTTAAAAAATCTGGAATAAAAAGCTAATCTCAGTAATGGTGACTAAATAACTACTGGTTAACTACCGTAAAAACCCATCTGGTTCACTAACGTCCTTTAGGGAAGGAAATCTGCTGTTCTTACCTGGTCTGATCTCCATGTTACTCCAGCCCCACAGCAATGTGGTTGACTCTGAAATGGCCTAGCAAGCTATTCACTTGTATCAAACTGCTATGTAAAAATATAACCATCACCACAAGGAGTCCAGCGCTTCAAGAAGGCGGCTCACTACCACTTTCTCCAGGGCAATTAGGGATGGACTATAAATGCTGGCCTAGACAGTGACACCCACATCCCATGAATTAATTAAAACCATGTAACCAAAAAGGGATATTGGAGCGGGCACTGCAAATGGGATTTCTAAGAGCAAGAAGGGATATGATGATGAGAAGGTGGATGTGTGGGCTTCAGGATATGATCATAAATGGAGGTGAGCACTATTATGGATGGTAGTTAAGTGGAATTGATGGAGATGAATAGGCGGGTGTGAGAGACAAAGTGGTAGATGGGATTGAGGGATATGGAGAGAAGGTGGGTAGGAGGGTTTGAGGGATATGTGGAGGTGGGTAAATGGGATTGAGGGATATGGGGAGAAGGTGGGTTGGTGGGATTGAGGAATATGGGGAGGTAGGTAAATGGGATTGAGGGATATGGGGAGAAGGTGGGTAGGAGGGTTTGAGGGATATGTGGAGGTGGGTAAATGGGATTGAGGGATATGGAGAGAAGGTGGGTAGGAGGGTTTGAGGGATATGGGGAGGTGGGTAAATGGGATTGAGGGATATGGAGAGAAGGTGGGTTGGTGGGATTGAGGAATATGGGGAGAAGGTGGGTTGGTGGGATTGAGGAATATGGGGAGGTAGGTAAATGGGATTGAGGGATATGGGGAGAAGGTGGGTTGGTGGGATTGAGGAATATGGGGAGGTAGGTAAATGGGATTGAGGGATATGGAGAGAAGGTGGGTAGGAGGGTTTGAGGGATATGGGGAGGTGGGTAAATGGGATTGAGGGATATGGAGAGAAGGTGGGTTGGTGGGATTGAGGAATATGGGGAGGTAGGTAAATGGGATTGAGGGATATGGGGGAGAAGGTGGAGCTGATGTTTGAAAAAATGAGCTTGTTGGGTGGAAACACCTTTTACCATTTATGTATATAAACAACTTTAATGTAGAACATATATATTTCCAGGCACTCCACAGAGACATGGGTCACTGAGCTAAAGGAGGAGCAAGTGATTAAATGTTTGGTCGGTGGTGGGGTTGAAAGAGCAGCATAAAGGAAGAGAGAGGGGTTTGGGGGGGGGGGAGAATTCTAGAGTCAGGGCCCAGGCTGCTGAAGGCACGATCACCAATGGTAGAGTGATGAAAACTGGGGATTCTCAAGAGGCCAGTGTCAGACTGTAAGGCAGCTTGGTTTCTTTATTATAATATTGATGCAGAAAGTATAAAAGCTGTTGTTGGGCATTCAGTTCAATATGTTGGAATATGACAAGTAAAATATAATTGGATGGGAATTTCCTCAGGGGCTTGTTCTGTAAATGTGCCCTAAGTGTAGTGGGAAAAAAAACATAACTGGGGTTTGCGACGTTCACAAGGTGAAGTTACTTTGGATCCAGAAGCAGTTCCACAGAAACAGCTTTGTGGTCAGGATCTCAGCTGCAGATAGCTGGCACTCAGAGACCTGTTTTCTCACACAGAGGCCCCAATCGGCATGTCCAAACAGGACCATTACCCTTCCCCCTTCCCCCCATCTCCGTCTCCAGGTGTCTAAACAGAGCTGTAATGGATGTAGGAGATTGCAGTGTCATTCCACACAACCAGCTGCTTGCACTGATGCAAGGTGTTCAATCTTTGAACCCTTCCCTTGATTTGCGAGAGCTCACTTTACAGAGAAACGGAGGGCTTGTTAATCCTTTCACCTATAGCTTTCAAAACTTTGGGACATATTTTTGCCTTCCGCTCCAAGCAGTCAGCAACTAATGCACAGAACTGCCCGTGGTTTTGACCGAGGCTCAGTAGGAGAGCAAAGACATAACAGTTCACAGCGCTGTCTAGACATACTTGCCATGGCTGGCTGGAGGGACAACGTAGAGTCTCTGCTCACCCCAAAAGATCAAAGTCGTTCAGTGAAGGAGACTGATACCAGAG
The DNA here is from genome assembly GCF_036365525.1 of Heterodontus francisci. NCBI lineage: Eukaryota > Metazoa > Chordata > Chondrichthyes > Heterodontiformes > Heterodontidae > Heterodontus > Heterodontus francisci. Next base: position 116,880,457 of record NC_090380.1, read on the forward strand.
GCAGGGTTAAAGTCCCCTGCTCCCCTTTGAAATAGCGGCAGTGGGATTTTTTACATCTAACCTGAGAGGGCAAGTGGGGCCCCAGATTGATGTCTCATCTCAAAGACGGACCCTCCGACAGAGCAGCACTCCCTCAGACTGCTCTCAGATTGGACTATGTGCGCAAGTCTCTGGAATGGGGTTTGAACCCATTACCCACTGAGGCTGAGGTGAGAGCACTAGCCCCTCAGCAATAGTTGGGACACAAGGATGGAAGGTGCTGCTCACCTGTGTCCTTCAGGACTGGCACTGGCAGCGTATCAGCCTGCACTTTGAGGCTCTGCTGTGACAAACCCTCGGTTCTGAACGGCAGGAACGGTGAGTGAAGGCCAACAGACACACTGAAAAATTATCCAGAATATTGACCTGTTTGACCTCTGTGTTCTAAGAATCCTCTGAAAGGTCAAGGAATTCTAATCCCTAATTACTCCTCGACATATTTGAAACTGCCAGGGATGATGTATGAAGGCAGGTGATCAGCCATGGGAAAGCAAATAGCAAATGACAAAAAAGTCAGCGCAAGGGAGGGATTGGGGCGGGGTGAAGATGCCAGGGTCAAATGTCAGAGGTTGTCTTGAAGACATCCTAATAAACATATAGGTCAGATCCTAGCAATGTTTTTAGTTCCTCGCAATTAAATACACAAAAACATCCTGAGTTCAGGCTCATGTCTTTGATAAGTTCAGTGTCAGAATTGACAATGATCGTCCTTTTTAGAAGTACTTCGAAAGACCTTGACCACCTCCGTTCCTGCCATCAGCTGCCTGGGCCCGAAGCTCTGGAACTCCCTCCTGACACCTCGTCACCTCTCTCCTCCTTTAAGATGCTCCTTAAAACCTACCTGTTTGACTAAGCTTTTGGTCACTTAAATTTAATATCTATTTATGCGGCTCGGTGTTAAATTTTGTTTGCTAATGCTTCTGTGAAGCTTCTTGGGACGGTGTGCTATGTTAAAGGTGCTATATAAATGCAACTTGCTGCTGTGTGGCACCTTTCACAACCTGACGATGTCCCAAAGTAATTTACGATGTGGTACTCCTGAAGGAGAGTCACTGTTATAATGTAGAAAAGGCAGCAGCTAATTTATGCACAGCAAGCTCCCACAAAAAGTATTGTATGGCCAAGATAATCTGTCATTAAATGACATTGATTGAGTGATAAATGCTGGTTAAAATCAAGCAATACCATACCCCAGTTTTATACAGTGACAGACCTGTCCTCAACATCAGAACATAGGCTATTCGGCCCCTCGAGCCTGCCCCACCATTCAATACGATCATGGCTGATCATCCATTTCAATGCCTTTTCCCCACACTATCCCCATCTCCCTTTATGTCATTGGTATTTAGAAATCTGTCAATCTCTGCTTTAAACATACTCAATGACTGAGCTTCCACAGCCCTCTGAGGTAGAGAATTCCAGATTGACAACCCTCTGAGTAAAGAAATTTCTCCTCATCGTCCTAAGTGGCTTCCCCCTTATTTTGAAATTGTGTCCCCTGGTTCTAGACTCTCCAACCAGGGGAAACATCTTAGCTGCATCTACCCTGTCTATCCCTTTAAGTATTTTGTAGATTTAAATGAGATCACCTCTCATTCTTCGAAACTCTAAAGAAAACACACCCAGTTTCCCCAATCTCTCTTCAAAGGACAGTACTGCCATCACGGGAACAAGTCTGGTGAACCTTCATTGCACTCTCTCTATGGCAATAATATCCCTCCTAAGGTAAGGGAATCAAAATGCACACAGTACTCCAGGTCTAAGCAAGGTTCTATACAATTGAAGCAAGACTTCACTACTCCTGCACTCAAATCCTCTTGCGATAAAGGCTAACTTACCATTCACCTTCTTAATTGCTTGTTGCACCTGCATATTAGCTTTCAGTGACACCCAGATCATTTTGTAATCTACACTTTCTAATCTCTTGCCATTTAAGAAATGCTCTGCACATCTATTCCTTCTAACAAAGTGGATAACCTTGCATTATTCCATATTATATTATATCCCAGTGTTATACAGACCTGTCCTCACCAATACTGTACCCCACTGTTATACAGTGACAGACCTGTCCCCACCAGTACTGTACCCCAGTGTTATACGGTGACAGACCTGTCCCCACCAATACTGTACCCCAGTGTTATACAGTGACAGACCTGTCCCCACCAATACTGTACCCCACTGTTATACAGTGACAGACCTGTCCCCACCAATACTGTACCCCAGTGTTATACGGTGACAGACCTGTCCCCACCAATACTGTACCCCAGTGTTATACAGTGACAGACCTGTCCCCACCAATACTGTACCCAACTGTTATACAGTGACAGACCTGTCCCCACCAGTACTGTACCTCAGTGTTATACAGTGTTATACAGACCTGTCCTCACCAATACTGTACCCCACTGTTATACAGTGACAGACCTGTCCCCACCAGTACTGTACCCCAGTGTTATACGGTGACAGACCTGTCCCCACCAATACTGTACCCCAGTGTTATACAGTGACAGACCTGTCCCCACCAATACTGTACCCCAGTGTTATACGGTGACAGACCTGTCCCCACCAGTACTGTACCCCACTGTTATACAGTGACAGACCTGTCCCCACCAATACTGTACCCCAGTGTTACACAGTGACAGACCTGTCCCTACCAGTACTGTACCCCAGTGTTATACAGTGACAGACCTGTCCCCACCAGTACTGTACCTCCGTTTTATACAGTGACAGACCTGTCCTACCAGTACTGTACCCCAGTGTTATACAGTGACAGACCTGTCCTCACCAGTACTGTACCCCAGTGTTATACAGTGACAGACCTGTCCCCACCAGTACTGTACCCCAGTGTTATACAGTGACAGACCTGTCCCCACCAGTACTGTACCTCAGTTTTATACAGCGACAGACCTGTCCCCACCAGTACTGTACCTCAGTTTTATACAGTGACAGACCTGTCCCCACCAGTACTGTACCTCAGTTTTATACAGTGACAGACCTGTCCCCACCAGTACTGTACCTCAGTGTTATACAGTGTTATACAGACCTGTCCTCACCAATACTGTACCCCACTGTTATACGGTGACAGACCTGTCCCCACCAATACTGTACCCCAGTGTTATACAGTGACAGACCTGTCCCCACCAATACTGTACCCCAGTGTTATACAGTGACAGACCTGTCCCCACCAGTACTGTACCCCACTGTTATACAGTGACAGACCTGTCCCCACCAATACTGTACCCCAGTGTTACACAGTGACAGACCTGTCCCTACCAGTACTGTACCCCAGTGTTATACAGTGACAGACCTGTCCCCACCAGTACTGTACCTCCGTTTTATACAGTGACAGACCTGTCCTACCAGTACTGTACCCCAGTGTTATACAGTGACAGACCTGTCCTCACCAGTACTGTACCCCAGTGTTATACAGTGACAGACCTGTCCCCACCAGTACTGTACCCCAGTGTTATACAGTGACAGACCTGTCCCCACCAGTACTGTACCTCAGTTTTATACAGCGACAGACCTGTCCCCACCAGTACTGTACCTCAGTTTTATACAGTGACAGACCTGTCCCCACCAGTACTGTACCTCAGTTTTATACAGTGACAGACCTGTCCCACCAGTACTGTACCCCAGTGTTATACAGTGACTGTCCTCACCAGTAATGTACTCCAGTATTATACAGTGACAGACCATAACCCACAAGTATTGTACCCCAGTGTTATACAGTGACAGATCTGTCCCACCAGTACTGTACTCCAGTGTTATACAGTGACAGACCTGTCCTCACCAGTACTGTACCCCAGTGTTGTATAGCGAAAGATGTGAGCCCTTATAGGGAACATGGGTGGGAATAGCAAACCCTTTTTGCAAGAAGCCCCAGTGTACAAACCCTTCAACACCTCAGTCCCAGTGAGTCTAATGGTGCAATGAGTGTGATGTGTGAATCCGCTGTTCACAGTTCTTTGGGAAAGAGGATGAGTCACAATTTAATTGTTTGATGACACACTGTCCTGAACTGCACTGGGAGACGTTAACTAGCTGCATTTCCCAAAACACTTAACAGTGACCAGAATCCCATGGCCCCTCCAACAGACACAGTAATTACTGTATTACAAATCGCTTCCTCAATCCAGACAATTCTTTTGGAATTAATCAGCCTCCAGCCAGACATCCCACTGTTATCTCCCTCACTAAATCAAAGGAGGACTAGGTTTAGCCTGGGTCTTTGCAGAGGCTTGTTTCTGTCTCGATGTACATTGCAACCCTTCACCTCACACCCCCTCCCCAAACACAAATACATCAAGTCAATTGGTCTCGTGCCCAATGAGATTCAAGGCAGCCACTTATCCTGGCATAAGTCAGATCAAAACCCTTCAGCATGTCCGTTACATTGTCAGCTACAGCACCTGGACTTATTCAAAATATTAACGGGTTATTTAAAATGAAGGAAGAACTCATGATTTGTTTGGTTGGGGAAGGAAGATTTACTCTGTGACACCAGTTCATTATTGTAAAGGCTTCTCTCAGTAAGACTTTGCATTGCGATAGCGCCTTTTATGAATTCAGGATGTGCCAATATGTTTTGCAGCCAATAGGATACCTTTTCCTGAAATGTAGTCACTGCTGCAATTTGGGAAACATGGCAGTTAACTTACAGACAGCAAGATCCCATATACAGCAATGTGATAATGGTCAGATAACAGATAACATATCTTTAGTGATGTTGTTTATCAGCAAGGACAATTCTCCCCTGTGCTTCTTCCAATAGCGGCTATGGGATCTTTTACAACCACCTCAGAGGGCAGACAAGGCCTCTTAACGTCTCATCTGAAGGACGGTACCTCTGTCAGCCCTCCCTCAGTGCTGAGCCTGGATGCATCAACATGTGTTATGGGTTGGAGGCTCTGAAGTGAGACTTAAGCCTATAAACTTCTGGCTTAAAGGCAAGAGTTTTAACCTACTGAGCCACAGCGGACCCTCAGCATGATACTGAGTGCTGAGCCATACATAGAAGAGTCATAGAATGGCTACAGCACAGAAGGAGACCATTTGGCCCATCGATTACAGTCCAGCTCTCTGCAACAGCAAGTTAGCTAGTGCCACTCCCCCGTTACTAATCAGGAAGGCCTCAGATTTGATCCGCCAGTCTGAGCTTAGTTATGACCTGAAGAGAATGGATGTGGTTGGTGATACAATTTGCCTCAGTGTCCCTCCCTGGGGTGGGGGTTCCTGCTGAAAGGTGCAAGTCAGGAATTCTCCCCGACACTTGTTATTCCTTTAGCCAACGCTCCCTGTTTTGGCTCAGGCATGAAGAACAGTGTCAAGCATTGACCCTGTATCCCAGTGAGAGTCAGCGCTTTAGCAGCAAGAGGAGGCAACTGGAATCCCACTGTAACATGACAGCAGTTAATTTTAAGATGAGCTGGTCTGGCCCAGGTGCGTAGGTTTGTGTTAATAATTATCGATTGGACGATTTCACGATGGCCTCCAGTATCGATTGGACACGCTCGATCGGTTTGTGTGGTCATCGTCCCTAATGGCCAATAATCGTCCGAAATGAATTCACACCCAGTCAATCTCTTTGCTAAACTCTTAACCTGTCCCACTGGCAATTTAAGAACCTTCCCTCTTTTCAACACGTTAGGTCATTAAAGCAAATTGTTGTACAATACATCAGTCGTTAGCATTGTCATGCTGACAGGCTGAGGGTGACCAACACTCTTTCATCAGACACAGGCCTTCAATTAATGATCAACATTTTTGAAGATCAATGGGTCAGCGTCTTGGCAGAGGCATTAAAGACCATATAAATAGATCGAATATCTCCAATCGGAGACAGTAACCGGGTAGCGGAACTCAATTAAAGTGACCTGGTGTGTCACCCTGACAGACAATTCATTGCTGCTTGTGCACTTTAATCATCAGGTATGTCTGGTTGCCATTATAATCCCAGCTACCCCCTCCCTCACCCCCAAGATGGGTAATCCCTAGTCGTTCATTAAAAGAATTGATGACGCCCCTCCCCCCACTGTTTGAGCCCATGCAGGGCTCCTCGTAAAGAGCCAAGGTGAACAGATGATACAAGATCTTCAGTGGCGGTCAGGTTCCAATGTGGCTAAAGCATGTGGCGTATAAAACTTGAATTGTGACCAGTGAAAGTCAAGACCCTTGAGAGGTATGGAAAGCAGCATCACTTAGCTCTGAGCTCTTAGCACTTAGAAGTTAGAATGGTTAGGATCTGGAATGCACTGACTGAAAGTGTGGTGGAGGCAGATTCAATCGAGGCATTCAAAAGAGAATTGGATAATTATCTGAAGAGAAAACGGTTGCTGGGCTATGGGGAAAAGGTGGGGGAGTGGGACTAGGTGAGTTGCTCTTTCAGAGAGCTGGCATGGACACAAATGGCGGAATTACCTCCTTCTGTGCTGTAACCATTCTATGATTCTATAATACAGGACAGAAACAGACCATTCAGCCCATCTGGATTATGTTCCACATGTGCCGCCACCCACCTTACTTCATCTCACTTTATCAGCATCTCCTTCTATTCCTTTCTCCCTCTTGTGTTTATCTAGCATCCCCTACATCAAACAATTATACAAGACATTCATCCAGCCCATCTTTGAAATAACTATCCAATTAATCCCACTCCCCTGCTCTTTTCCCATATCCCTGCAAATTTTTTCCTCTTCAAATATTTATCCAGTTCCCTTTTGAAAGTTAGGATTGAATCTGCTTCCACCGCCCTTTCAGGCAGCGCATTCCAGATCACATCATTTCGTATTATTTTTTTTCCTCCTCTCCCTCTGGTTCTTTTGCCAATTACCGTAAATCTGTGTCCTCTGGTTACCAACCCTCCTCCCACTGGAAGCATTTTCTCCCTATCTACGCTATCAACGTTGCTCCTTTGGAGAGCCAGCACAGACATGAGCGGCCGAATGGCCTCCTTCTGTGCTGTAACAATTCTGAAATCCCTTCATGATTTTGAACACCTTTATCAAATCTCCCTTTAACCTTCCCTACTCTGAGGACAGCAACGCCAGCTTCTCCAATCAGATGCATCTGTGAATTAGGATAGTAATGGAGTCGTAACACCAATATCTGATGGCATTACTGAACCATGTGATTAAATCCTGGGAAAAGTAAGCATGTATTTGGGAGAAGCGAATTGGATAGGGGAGATTGACAGCTGTTAGGCTTCCCTTCAGCGTCTCCCTCTGCCCACTGAAGCTGTTGATTTCAGCTGCGACGCAGTTGCGGCCTATGTAGTCATTCTGCAAAACTCTGAGCCTTGCTAGTGAGCATCAGCAGCCTACAGAAATATGGAGAAACATCTTAAACCCAACTGCGTCCTCATGCAAAGGCCAAAGGTTCATGCTCAATGGATAACAATCGAGGAGCATCCATCCCTCGACTGATTTTTCTCAACTCGTCCACACAGCACTGAGTTCTGGCCCCACAACCCTTACCCCAGCCGGCAGCTGACGCTGGAACCCTCCTGATTCGATCTGCCGCTGTTTTACAACAGGTGATGTTTATTCTTCAGCTGTCCTGCAAGGTTCGTATGTTCAATCTAGTAACTCTGTAATTTGTAATCAGGTTAAAAACAGGTTTCATTGTTTCTGTCTAAGGCATTGGTCAGAGCCCATCTGAAGTTCTAGGTCCAATTCTGGCTGCCTAATCATGAGAAACAATAACAACAAACCGCATTTATATAGCTCCTTTAAAAGGAGTAAAAACAAGACACTTCACAGGAGCATTATCCAACAACTCCAACAACTTGAATTTATATAGCACCTGCAACGTAATAAAACGTCCCCAAGGTGATTCATAGGAGCATTAGCAAACAAAACCGAGCCACAGAAGGAGATATTAGGACAGTTGACCAAAAGCTTGGTCAAAGAGGTAGGTTTTAAGGAGAGGCTTAAAGGAGGAAAGTGAGGCGGAGAGGTGCAGGGAGGGAATTCCAGAGCTTAGGGCCGAGGCAGGTGACGGCACAGCTGCCAATAGTGGAGTAATTAAAATCAGGGATGTGCAAGACAGTTAAAGGAGGGTAGAAATCTGAGGGTTTAGGGCAGGAGGAGGTTGCAGAGATAGAGAGGCACGAGGCTGTGGAGTGACTTCAAAACAAGGATAGGAATTTTAAAATTGAAGGGTTGGAATTTTAATACCAAGATGTTGCTGGACTGGGAGACAATGTGGGTCAGCGAGCAACATAGGTTTACGGGATTACATGAGTAAGCAAGGCAGCATTTAGACTGAGGGGAGGAAAGTGAAATCACAAGGTGTAAAATGTAAGACCCTCTGCAATCTTCAGTTGTAGCATTTCAAGCCACAAATGACAAAAGAATACATTTTCAGTGTGATGCAGTGAAACATCAAAGCTCTCCCTATGCACTACTTCAAACTACAGGCTACAGGCCACATCCATTCTCCTAGCCAGGAAGACACAGGTTGCCTGATGAACATCACAAACAGACTAGGCCAAGGCCCTGAGGCTGAAGTGATTCATTCTCAATGTTCCTGGTTAAATGAGTCACAGTATCCCTGACAGGATATTATCAGTCATGGACAATTGGCTATGTCAAAGGATGTGTTCACATTGGGCAGCTCCTCATTATTCTGCTAACATTTGGTAGGAGTCTCTCAGAGAGTTTGATAATACAGCTGAACAATTTCTCTCTCCTCAAACCCCACACTCAGATTTGAGTTCACATTTCCCCTATCACTACCACCCCTCCTCACCTCCACACCACTCCCCAGTGTTCCGTGGGGGAATCTAGAATTAGGGGACACAGTTTCAAAATAAGAGGTCCCCCTTTAAGACAGAGATGACGAGGAATTTCTTCTCTCAACGGGTTGTTAATCTTTGGAATTCTTTTCCCCGTAGAGCAGTGGGTTATTGAATAAATTCAAGGGCGAGTTAGACAGATTTTTGATCTACAAGGGAGTCAAGGGTTATTGGGGGGGGGGTGGTTGCGGGGCAGGCAGGAAAGTGGAGTTCAGGCTACAATCAGCCTTGATTGCAGCAGGCTCGAGGGGCCAAATGGCCTACTCCCGCTCCTATTCATGTTCTTACGTTTTTGATAAAGACTCATCAGGTCACAAAACCTTGAGCAATATGCAGGAGAAGTTAACCCTGATCCTGCACCTCTCAAAGCTGAAAACTGGATGCTAGCCGACCAATCGAGGCCTTGGCTTTTCCTCACTCCCTCCATCTGCCAGGAGAACTGCCTCCGCAGGAGAATTGTTCAAGATTGACAACTCATCAAGTGAGGCAAGGAACACATTGAGGAGTCTGAGGAAGAGAAAATGCATTTTCTTCTCCCAGTATGACCTCTTTGCATCCTCCGCCTGCCTTTCTCAGATAGGGTGCAGCCCTGACAGTAAACGTTCAAGAGCTGGGTAGAGGCTGGATGCTCTGTGACAAGTGAATCACCTCCAGAGCCCTGAAAGCCTCCACTATCTACACTGGCTCGAGTCAGGAGTTCAATGGAACAATCACCACTTTCCTCAATGATGAAGCTGCAACAACATTCAAGGAGCCTGGCACCATCCAGGATAAAGCAGTTCACTTGGTCAGTAACCCTGCTACTGACCTGAAAACCATCCTTGATCATCAGTGCACAATGGCAGCAGTGTGTACTAAAGGCCTGCTCAGAACAAGAACAAAGAACAAAGAACAGTACAGCACAGGAACAGGCCATTCAGCCCTCCAAGCCTGCGCTGATCTTGATGCCTGCCTAAACTAACACCTTCTGCACTTCTGGGCCCATATCCCTCTATTCCCTTCCGATTCATGTATTTGTCAAGATGTCTCTTAAACGTCGCTATCGTACCTACTTCCACCACCTCCCCCGGCAGCAAGTTCCAGGCATTCACCACCCTCTGTGTAAAGAACTTGCCTCGCACATCCCCTCTAAACTTTGCCCCTCGCACCTTAAACCTATGTCCCCTAGTAACTGACTCTTCCCCCCTGGGAAAAAGCTTCTGACTATCCACTCTGTCCATGCCGCTCATAACTTTGGGAAAAAAGAACCCGACCGAACCACAGTGGACCCGAGCCTGACCCGTCCCTCCGATTTTGCCTCGAGCCCGACCCGAGCCCGCCCCGACGCAACCGGAGCCCGACCCGACCATCCTTTGACTTACCTTCGGACGCGGAACCTCCAGGAAGCTGCAGGGCATGCGTGATGACGTCACAGTGATTTCACTCGCTCACTGCGCAGACTCAGTTTCGTCCCGGACTCCCAGCTCAGGTAAGTTTTTTAATTTCAATACTTACCAGCAGAGCACTTACCCTGTGTGTCCGGCCCGACCCGGCCCGGCCCGGCCCGACCTGGACTCGGCTTGACCCGAGCCTGACAGCCGGATCCAGAAGATGGTCCTGACCCGACCCGAACCCGACACATGTCATCGGGTCCCGTCGCGTTCGGATCAGGTAGCAGGCCTTTCGTGTGTACCATCTACAAGATGCACTGCAGCAACTTGTCAAGGCTCCTTCGACATCACCTTCCAAACCTCTACCACCTAGAAGGACAAGGGCAGCAGATGCAGGGGAACATCACCACCTGCAAGTTCCCCTCCAAGCTATATACCATCCTGACTTGAAACCATATCGCCATTCCTCCTTCTCAAGGACAATTCGGGATGGGCAATAAATGCCAGCCTTGTCAGCAGCATCCACAGCCAAAGAATAAATTTTGAAAAACTTATACGTAAAATCAGACTGTTAATCAATGGTATTGAGAACATTGCACCCAACATTTAGTACACTGCATCGACCGATGACAATGTCTGTGAGTCTGTTGGAAATGACTCCATTAAAAGTAATGTCACTCGGGAAACAGGACTTCAATTTCTCAAAGTCAATCTGGCCTGGCATATTCCTCTTCCTGCTATTTGCGTGTTCCCACTCCACTAGATTCTAAGAATTCCCACACCCCTAGGGTCTAAGAATTCTCTCTCAGAACACGCTGCCGACGAGGGTGGTGGAAGCAGAGACAATCAATGATTTGAGAAGGAAATTGGATGGGCACTTGAAGGAAATAAACTTGCAGGACTACGGAGATTGAGTGGGGAAATGGGTCTGATCGGATTGCTCAATAGAGAGCCAGCATGAACTTGATGGGCCAAATGGCCTCTTTCTGTGCCATGATGCCTCCATAACACTAACCCTTGCTATTCCCACTCTCCCAACCTCCATGTTCCCACTCTCTCCTCACTCCCAGCTGCTGGGAGGCACTGTATTAATAATTCTGCTGATAGACTGTAGATCAGGGGTCCTACACGGCTCTCAATCAACACCCTGCAAATTTTCACATTCTCAGATCAGAATATCTGCTTTCATTTTCTGAAAATGCATTCTGAGCAGATTGGGAGTTTTCCTTTTCGATAAATCACTGACCTTATTTTCTTTTCAGAAAATTGAACCATATCACAATTGATCTGCTCAACCTCTCACTCCAGCCCCAAGGCAAGAAGGCACAATATTGAGCTGTTGCATTGAGCGCCAACTCAGAAAGTGAGGTCTGTGTGGAAGTGAAGGGCGTGAGCTTTTAAAGCTTTTATCAGTCCAAATCACACTGAAACCTTGCATTTGCCACAGAGACTTTCTAGCCAAAGGAACTGTTTTCAGCCCTTGCTGACCTCCATTAGGTCCTGGTCCGGCAAGGCGCCCGTTTAAAAATTCTCATGCTCGTGTTCAAACCCTTCCATGACCTTGTCCTTCTTTATCTCCGTAAACTTCTCCAGCCCACACAACCCTCCAAGATCTCTGCACTCCTCCAATCCTAGCCTCGGGAATCAGAGAGTCATTTACAGCAAAGAGCGAAGCCATTCAGCCCATCGAGTCCATGCTGGCTCTCTGTGGATCAATCCAGTCATTCCCATTCCCCTGCTCGATCCCGGTAGCCCTGCAATTTTATTTCCTTCAAGGAGGGAATTCCAGAGCTTAGGGCCCAGGCAACTGAAAGCATTGCCGCCAATGGTGGAGCGATGAGCATCAGGAAGGTGCAAGAGGCCAACTGGAGGTGTAGAGAGATTTTGGAGGGTTGCAAGGCTGGGGGAGGTTACAGTGACGGAAATGACAGCCATAGCTGTACCATAAATGAACCAAGCCCTAGGGCAGTTTACTCCTTTAAAATGCTTTTCTCACTCTGCAACAGTCCCCTCACTGTTTTATGATCCAAGGCCTTAGTGGCTGTTAAATTAATTTCCCATGCCCGTTAAGCTGAGGGTTTCTTCTGGTGAATATTCAGCAGACAGGGTAGGGGGTTAATGCTGCTTTCTCAATATTGAGGCTGTTTGCTGTCTAAATCTCTGGCCAGCTGCACCATCTGCGGCACATCCCCAGATCCCACAAAACACATTGCTTTCATCTCCTCGGCTGGCTCCATCTGTTGGGGTCTTCGGCAATGGGGAGGGAGCCGGCCATTATCTGAAAAACCAGTTCAAAGCCCACTGCAGCTAGCCTGGAAAGAATTCTCAAAACCACAGTATCATTTGCTTTAAACCCAGGGAAGGAGAAAAAAAAAATTCTACCTTCAATGAGATGTTTGTACATGAAAGACATTCCCTCAACAGAACTTAACCCTCAGAATTCCTCCCGTCCTGAAAGGCATATTATCTCATTGCTGTTTGTGGGAGCTTACTGTGTGCAAACGCTCTGCATTACAACAGTGACAAAAAGTACTTAATTGACCGATAGGCACTTTGGGAAATCCAGAGGTCATGAAAGGTGCTATATAAATGCAAGCTCTTTCTTCCTTCCTTGCTGGGATTTTGCTCCACAGGTACCAGAAGCCCCCCAGTACTGAGCTATTTGGCTGCAGCAGCACCACGACCCAACCCTGAACATGCAACTTCCAACCGTAGGCTGAATTTGATTGAGGTGTTTAAAGTTTTGAAGGGATGGGGCTATAGTAGAGTGAAGATTTTCAAGATGTTAAGAGGAACAGATAAGATAAATTGGGAGAAATTATTTCCACGGTTGGGCAGTCTAGGACGAGGGGGTCTAGTCTAAAAACTCGAGCCAGACCTTTCAGGAGTGAAATTAAGAAACACATCTGTACACAAAGGGTGGTAGAAGTTTAGAACTCTCATCTACAAATGGATGCTAGATCAATAGTTAATTTTAAATCTGGGATTGATAGATTTTTGTTAGCTAAAGGTATGAAGGGATACGGGGCAAAGGCGGATATAGGGGTTAGGTCACAGATCAGTCATGATGTCACTGAATAGCGAAACAGGCTTGAGGGGCTGAATAACCTTCTCCTGTTCCTTTGCTCGTAGATGGTTTCCAATAGTTGATGGGTCTAAAATGAGGGGCCACAGATATAACCATAAAAGGGATTTAGGACAGAAGGCAAGAGAGTTTCTTTCCTCACAGAGGGTTGTGTGACTTTGGAATGTACAACAAGAGTTAATGATTGAAGAAGAAATCCTGTCAACAGGAAAGGCAGGAATGAAGAGGCACCTGGGATTAGAATCACTGCTCATTGTGGAGGATAAACACCAACACAGACAGGCTGGGCCAAACTGCCTCTTTCCATGTTGGAATATCCATATAATTTGAAAGGAAGTGGTCCAATATTGACTGATCTGTACCCCTCCCTAACCCAAGCCAACTGAAGTAAATTAAAGTACCCTGTCTTGAAATCAGCTAATCCTTCGATACAAACAAGGGGCCAAAACTAGGATCCTCCTGATTAACATGTCTGAATACTGCAGACAGTGATGCATTTACACCGAAGGGATGGAGGGAGTTAAGTTCACAGAACAGGAGGTAACCTTTGCTGGTTTCATGGTGGCATCCCATGAAGACCCTTTCAAATGAATTTTTGCATTGCCAAGGCGAGGTAGAAGCCAAATGGAAAGGGTCTGGTTGAACTAGTATGTCCCCCAGTGTCAAGCTTAAGACGAGGCTCATCCTTGGTCAGCACTTGAGGAACATTTGGATGAGGGTTCCATAGGGCATCAAAATAGAACATCTGGCTGTGATGTCACATAGACAAGTAGTCTTGCACTGGAGGGTTCTTGGGTGCTTCAATGTGAGTTAAGGCCAAGTCGAGAAATGGGAGGGACGGGAGTGGCGTGTGATGAACAAGGGCCTAGATAATCAAAGGCTTTTGACAAAACTCACCCAAGCTGTAGTGTAACCCTGGTTGTGGTCCTTGTTGTGAATTTAAGTCTCACTCCACACCCCATAATGCAGGCTGACACTCCCAGTACCATTCCTGAGAGAATGCTGCACTGTCAACGGAGCTGACCTTTGGATGGGATATGAAACCAAGACTACATCTGCCTTCTCAGGTGAATGCAAAAGATCCCAAGGCCGCTATTGGAGGATGAGCAGAGGAGCTATTCCCAGTACCCTGGCCAACATTTAGCCCTTACCCCTCATGACTAAAAATGGATTATCTGGTCATTATTGTATTACTGTTTGTGGGACCTTGCTGTGTACAAATTGGCTCTTAGGACACAAAGACTTTGTAAAGCACTTTGGGATGTCCTGAGGTCATGAAAGACGCTATAGAAATGCAAACCTTTCTTTTCTCTTTCCTGATTAACAGTTGCTTCATGAAAACTGCCTCTAGATGTTCAACACACGGCCCTGGTCCCTCCAAACTAGATCGTTGACAATGTGTCTCCACTCTCCAAAGCAATTCACAGCACAGGAAAAGATCATTCAGACCACTGTATCTTATGACTGTATCTGCTAGGGAAATCCAACACTATTCCCAATGTCCACTTGTGTTCTCTCCTCGACGCCCTGGATCTTCCTTTGTTTCAAATTTTTATCGAAGTAGGAGTTCTTTGTGATAAAGAGGATTATGGGGTCAGATCATCACCTCAGGAACTATCGATGCCCCTGGGTTGGATAGTCTCACAAGTCTCAACCACAAATTTCGATAATATAACTGTTTCTTACACAGGGTCAAAGAAGGCATCAAGGTTGCGTATGGTCTGGTTCAGCCTCAGGCAATGACAATGGAAGGGGATGGAATCAATGGTAAGGGAATGGACTTTATGGATCCCAGATAAGAGATTACAAGTAAGATGTCAGAAGGTTGTGTGTTCAAGCCCCACTTCAGAGACTTGAGCACCAATTTAAGCTGACAGTCCCATTGCAATACTGAGGGACTGCTGCACTGTCAGAGGTGACATCACTTGGATGAAATATTGAATCAATGCCCCAGCTGCTTTTGCAGGTGGACATAAATGATCCCATGGCCAATATTCGAGGGAGAGTTATCGCTGGTGTCCTAAAATTTATCTATCAATCAACATCACTAAAAATAGGTTATCCGGTCATTTTTCTCACAGTTGTTTGTGGAAGCTTGCTGTGCACAGATTAGTTGCCATGGTTCCTATATTACAACAGTCCTGAGGTTGTGAAAGGCGCTATGTAAATACAAGTCTTTCTTTCATTTGAACATTTAATGTTACATTCCTTCAAATGATTCTCGCGCTGTGGATAAGCCCTAGGCTTTTCAGACATGTCAGCTGTATGGTATCATATCCTGCTGCGTTGTTAGACCATTCAACAGCAAATACCACCTTACTCTCACTCCAGGGCCAGACAGAACAGATTCTCTACTTCTCCAGCTGCAACAGAAACGTTTGGAATATTCATCCTCTAAGACTGTCTCTGCAACTTTGCTGAATAAAGCTTCACACTGTAGTGTTGGTGCACTACCTGAATGAAGGATGTGCTCCAGACTCATTCTCCAGGCTAGCTTTCAACTGTGTTGTGTAGGAGTCACTCTTAGGAGGCACAGGAAAAAAGATCTGATGGCTATCTAGTGAGGGAAGTGATTGAAGGGTACGGGAGCTATATGATATTGGCAGGAATTTGGGATTAGCCTGATGGATGTTAATCATCTCTTCTAGTCCCACGCATTCCCAAGTACTGGCTGAAATGGGCATAATAAATTCAAGGTTTCTGCAAAGTGTCACATCAATGAGTCCCTCTGTGGTATCATTGATCACAGGGCTCTGTATCCTGTAGATTCCAGCCTGGCTATTTACCCTATAGATTGCTGACTGTCTCTGCATCCTATAGTTTTCTGGCTGGCTCTCTGTCCTATAGGTTCCTAGTTGTGTATTCTATCGATTTCCTCGTTTGCTCGTCACCCTACATTATTCTGGAATTATGATGATCATATTGTGTGGACAGTAACTGCATAGTCTTTAAGAAGGATCTTGTTTAATGCTTCTACAGCAGAGAAGGGGAAGGTAGCATAGTGATAATATTAATCCAGAGGCCTAGACTAATGCTCCAAAAACATGAGTTCAAATCCCACCACGGAGCTGTGGGAATTTTAATTGGTAAATCTGGAATAAAATGCTAGTCTGATTAATAATGATCATAAAACTACCAAATTGTCTTAAAAATCCATCTAGTTCATTAATGTCCTTGAGGGAAGGAAATCTGCCGTCCTTACCTGGTCTGGCTTGCATGTGACTCCAGACCCACAGCAATGTGGTTAACTCTTAACTTCCCTCTGCAATGGTGTAGTAAACCACTCAGTTATATCAAACTGCTACAGAAAGCACTGTGGCTGTACCTACACCACATGGACTGCAGCATTTCAAGAAGGTGGATCACCAACACCTTCTCAAGAGCAATAAATGCTGGCCATGCCTTCAGCTGCCTAGGCCTAAGCTTTGGAATTTCCTCCCTAAACCTCTCTACCTCTCTCTCCTCCTTTAGCTCCTTAAAATCTACCTCTGCAGCAAAGCCTTTGCTCATCTGACCCAATCTCTCCTTATTTGGCTCGGTGTCAAATTTTGTTTGATCTTCTTCTTCTTCTTTGGCAGTCCCTCGGGAACGAGGATGAATTTCTTCCACTCCGGGGTTGTGGGTCTTTTGAGGGGATGGAAGATTCCTGTGCATGGGTTCTTTTGAGGTGGGGTGGGCGTTGCACACCGACTACCACACTGTCCGAGCGAAGCAAAGTCTATGTCCCACGGCAGGGATGGCCAAGACGATTGGAGACCATGCTCCGTTACACGAACGGGGACACATGACCAGCATGTCCAGCAGGCAAGCCCGGATGCAGGCCGTGTGGATTTGCACCAGAGTGTTCTTGAAGGGGTAGCTGAATGCCTGCTCCAAGGGCTCCTGTGACAAGGGCTCCCCAGGACCCCTCATGGAGCTGGCAGGAATAGGCTCTAGCAGAAAAAATTGGTATAACCAGTGGTCAGTCACAGGCTCAGCAGGAGATTGAAATCTCTCAATCACAACAGTGGTGGGGGAAGGGCAGTAAACTGATCAAAGTTCCTGTGAAGAATCTTGGGATGTTTTATTAAGGTGCTGTATAAATCTAAGTTGTTGCGTCTCTTGAGGGCTTTGGGATGGTTTGTGAAGATAGAAGTAACAATCAAAAATGTGAGTAAAGCTGGAGTCGCCAACTCTGATTGGATGTATTCCTGGAGGTTTCATCACATGAAATCCTGCCTCCAACCTTTTAATTCAGTGTAACTTATTAAGGACTTGAGATTGTAGATTGTAGTGGGTAGAAGGAACAAGGCCCCTAGTGTAATTAGTATTTTTTAATTAAGGGAGTAACTAATTAATCTAAGGGTAAGTCATGACAGGAGAGCTCAGCCCTGTGATATGCTCCTCTTGCGCTATGTGGGAAATCAGGGACACTTCCAGTGTCCCTGACGACCATGTGTGCAGGAAGTGTGTCCATCTGCAGCTACTGCTACCCGCATTATGGAGTTGCAGCTGCGGGTGGATTCACTGTGGAGCATCCGCGATGCTGAGGACGGAGTGGATAGCATGTTTAGTGAGGTGGTCACACCGCAGGTAATGGCTGCACAGGCAGAAAAGAGATGGGTGACCACCAGACGGAGTAGTAGGCACAGGCAGGTAATGCAGGAGTCCCCTGTGGCCATCCCCCTCTCAAACAGATATACCGCTTTTGATACTGTTGGGGGGGGATGACCTCCCAGGGGAAAGCTGCAACAGCCAAGTTCGTGGCACCATGGAGGGCTCTTCTGCACAGCAGGGGAGGAAAAGGGGTGGAAGAGCTGTACTGATAGGGGATTGTCTCGTAAGGGGTGCAGATAGGCGTTTCTGTGGCGACAATGGTAGGGTGTTGAACAAATACTTCACATCTGTCTTCACCCAAGAGAATGAGGATGTAGATATGGAATGCAGAGAGAGAGACTGTGAGGTTCTTGAGCAAATTGTCATAGGGAGTGACAAGGTATTGGAAGTTTTGGGAGGCTTAAAAGTGGACAAATCTCCAGGTCCGGACGATTTGTGGCCCAGGATGCTGTGGGAGGCGAGGGTGGAGATTGCAGGGGCTCTGACCCTAATTTTTAATTCCTCTCTGGCCACGGGGGAGGTGCCAGACGACTGGAGAACAGCTAATGTGGTCCCACTATTTAAGAAAGGTTGTGGAGATAAGCCAGGGAACTACAGACCAGTGAGTCTCACAGCAGTGGGAGGGAAACTATTGGGGAAAATTCTGAAGGAGAGGATCTATCACCACTTGGAAAGGCAAAATTTGATTAGGAATAGTCAGCATGGCTTTGTCAGAGGGAGGTCATGCCTAACAAATTTGATTGAATTTTTTGAGCATGTGACCAGGTGTGTAGATGAGGGTAGTGCAGTTGATGTAGTTTACATGGATTTCAGCAAAGCCTTTGACAAGGTCCCACATGGGAGACTTATCAAGAAAGCAAATGCACATGGGATACAAGGTGGATTCAAAATTGGCTTAGCTGTAGGAGACAGAGTGATGACAGACGGCTGTTTTAGTGACTGGAAGCCAGTGTCCAGTGGCGTACCACAGGGATCTGTGCTGGGCCCCCTATTGTTTGTCATTTATATAAACGACATAGATGACTATGTGGGGGGTAGGATCAGTAAGTTCGCGGATGACACAAAGATTGGCCGAGTGGTTAACAGTGAGGTTGAGTGTCTTAGGTTACAGGAAGATTATCGACGGGATGGTCAAATGGGCAGAAAAGTGGCAGATGGAATTTAACGCTGAAAAGTGTGAGGTGATACACTTTGGAAGGAGTAATGTGACACGGAAGTATTCAATGAATGGCCTGACACTGGGAAGTTCTGAGGAACAAAGGGACCTTGGCATGTTTGTCCATAGATCTCTGAAGGCAGAAGGGCAGGTTAATAGGGTGGTGAAAAAGGCATATGGGACACTTGCCTTTATCAATCGAGGCATAGATTACAATAGCAAGGAGGTCATGTTGGAGTTGTATGGAACTTTGGTAAGGCCACAGCTGGAGTACTGTGTGCAATTCTGGTCGCTACATTATAGGAAGGATGTGATTGCATTGGAGGGGGTGCAGAGGCGATTCACCAGGATGTTGCCTGGGATAGAACATTTAAGCTATGAAGAGAGGTTGGATAGGCTTGGGTTGTTTTTGCTGGAGCAGAGAAGACTAAGGGGTGACCTGATCAAGGTGTACAAGATTATGAGGGGCATGGACAGGGTGGATAGGGAGCAGCTGTTACCCTTAGTTGAAGGGTCAGTTACGAGGGGACACAAGTTTAAGGTGAGGGGCAGGAGGTTTATTTAATTTTATTTAGAGATACAGCACTGAAACAGGCCCTTCGGCCCACCGAGTCTGTGCCGACCAACAACCACCCATTTATACTAACCCTACAGTAATCCCATATTCCCTACCACCTACCTACACTAGGGGCAATTTACAATGGCCAATTTACCTATCAACTGCAAGTCTTTGGCAGTGGGAGGAAACCGGAGCGCCCGGCGAAAACCCACATGGTCACAGGGAGAACTTGCAAACTCCACACAGGCAGTACCCAGAATTGAACCCGGGTCCCTGGAGCTGTGAGGCTGCGGTGCTAACCACTGCGCTACTGTGGGATTTGTGGAGCTTTGAGGAAGAACTTTTTTACCCAGAGGGTGGTGACGGTCTGGAATGCCCTGCCTGGGAGGGTGGTAGAGGCGGGTTGCCTCACATCCTTTAAAAAGTACCTGGATGAGCACTTGGCACGTCATAACATTCAAGGCTATGGTCCGTGCTGGCAAATGGGATTAGGTAGACAGGTCAGGTGTCTTTAATGCATCGGTGCAGATGCGATGGGCCGAAGGGCCTCTTCTGCACTGTATTATTCTGTGATTCTGTGAAACGTGACTCAAGGATGGTATGTTGCCTCCCTGGTGCTCGGGTCAAGGATGTTATGGAACAGCTGCAGGGCATTCTGAAGGGGAAGGGTGAGCAGTCAGAGGTCGTGATACACATTGGTACCAACAACATAGGTAGAAAGAGGGATGAGGTCCTGCAACAATAATTTCGGGAGCTAGGTAGCAGATTAAAAAGCAGAACTTCAAAGGCTGTAATCTCTGGATTACTCCCGATGCCATGTGCTGTTGAGTATAGGACTTGGAGGATAGAGCAGATAAATGCGTGGCTGAGGAGATGGTGTAGGAGGGAGAGCTTTAGGTTCCTGGATCACTGGGTCTGTTTCTGGCAAAGGTGGGACCTGTACAAGACGGGTTGCACCTGAACTGGAACGGGACCAACATCCTTGCTAGGAGGGTTGCTAGTGCTGTTGGGGGGGATTTAAACTAATTTGGCAGGGGGATGGGATACAGAGTGGAGGTACAGTAGGGGGTGATGCACAGTCAAATATAGAAGAGAAACTGAGCCAGTCTGGAAGGCAGAGCAAATATAGACCTGTTAAGGCACAAGTGAAAACTGCAAGGCTGGATTGCATATACTTTAATGCAAGGAGTCTTATTAATAAGGCAGATGAATTGAGGGTGATGATTAGCACATGGGATTATGATATTATTGCTATCACAGAGACATGGCCGAGGGAGGGACAGGACTGGCAACTCAATATTCCAGGGTATGGAATCTTCAGGCGTGACAGGGGAGGGGATAAAAGAGGAGGTGGTATTGCACTGTTGATCAAGGAGTCAATTACTGCAGCAAGGAAGGTTGATATCTTAGGAGGTTCCTCAAATGAGGCCCTATGGGTAGAACTTAAGAACAAAAGGGGGGCAATCACTTGGCTGGGAGTGTACTACAGGTCTCCAAACAGTCAGGGAGAGATAGAGGAGCAGATATGCAGGCAAATCTCAGAGAGTTGTAAAAATAATAGGGTAATAATAGTAAGGGATTTTAACTTACCTAATATCAACTGGGATAGTCTTAGTGCAAGAGGCTTAAAGGGGGCGGAACTCTTAAAATGCATACAGGAGAGCTTTTTGAGCCAGTACGTAGAAAGTCCTACAAGAGAAGGGGCAGTACTGGACCTAATCCTGGGGAATGAAGCTGGACAAGTGGTAGAAGTGTCAGCGAGGGAGCATTTCGGGGATAGTGACCATAACAAAGATTTAAGGTAGTTATGGAAAAGGACAAAGACGGGCCAGAAATAAAGGTACTGGATTGGGGGAAGGCTGATTTCAATATGATGAAACAGGATCTGGCCAAAGTGGACTGGGAGCAGCTACTTGTAGGAAAGTCTACATCAGGCCAGTGGGAGGCATTCAAAGAGGAAATAGTGAGAGTTCAGAGCCAACATGTACCCGTTAAGGTGAAGGGTAGGACCAACAAGTCCAGGGAACCCTGGATGCCAGACCTGCTGAGTGATTCCAGCATTTCTTGTTTTTATACCAGGATGTTGCCTGGGCTGGAGCATTTCAGCTATGAAGAGAGACTGAAAAGGCCAGGGTTGTTTTCCTTAGAACAGAGAAGGATGAGGGGGGACATGACTGAGGTATACAAAATTATGTGGGGCATTGCTAGGTTAGATAGGAAGAGACTTTTTCCATTAGCAGAGGGGTCAATATTCAGGGGGCATAGATTTAAGGTAAGGGGCAGGAGGTTTCGAGGGGAATTGAGGAAAAAAATTTTCACCCAGAGGGCGGTTGGAATCTGGAACGCACTGCCTGAAGTGGTGGTAGTGGCAGGAACCCTCACAACATTTAAGAAGTATTTAGATGAGCACTTGAAACGCCATAGCATACAAGGCTACGGGCCAAGTGCTGGAAAATGGGATTAGAATAGTTAGATGCTTGATGGCCAGCAGAGACACGATGGGCCGAAGGGCCTGTTTCTGTGCTGTATAACTCTGACTAACTACCCCAACCAGTCAAACAGCCTTTCCTCCCAACTCCAGTATGTGGTCTGAAGGTGGACTACGATCTTCTTGCAGTTACCCTACAGGCCCAAGCGTGGACACTGGCCTCTCCTACAAATTCCTGGAGGTCACAAATGTGCTTTTCTTGAGTGCAGCAGGACAGTACATGCTCATAAAGACAAGCTGCTTCAGTAACAGTCGTGGCTCAGTGGGTAGCACTCTCGCCTCTGAGTTAGAAGGTCGTGAAATGGCAATCTTGAACATGTTGCAACCTCTGTCAACACACCCCAGCCCTTTTGAGTGGAATTTAGAGGTCCCGTCTGTCCTCCCAGGCGGATGCAAAAGGTCCCACAGCCACTATTTTGAAGGAGAGCAGGGGAGTGTCCTGGACAATATCCATCCCTCAACCAACATCATTAATAACCACATGATCTGGTCATTATCCCATTGCTGTTTGTGGGATCTTGCTGTGCACAAATTGGATGCCGCGCTTCCTACATTACAACAGTGACCGCACTTCAAAAGTACTTCATTGGCTGTAAAGAGCTGGATGAACGGCGCTACAGAAATGCAAATCTCTTCTTTCTTTTTAAGCCACTGGCAGTTTTGAATTGTGACTCCATTTGAAAAGTATGTGGTAATAGATTTGCTTTCAGGACGCTGGGATGTCTGCTGTAACTGAAGCCTCAAGGCTGCTCACTGACATAGGACCCTCTCAAACAATTCAGCATGGTTAATATGCTCGTGAGGGGGAAGGGGAGGTGACACAGAGTCTTGTCCAACGTAGCTGACAGCTTTTGATGGATATATTACCACATTCAATCACCCCAGGGTGCACATCTCCACAAGTAACTAATATTACACGATTAAAAGGAGCAATGTCACATCGCCAGTCATTTAACAGCCTCTTAAGACATGATTGCATGCTCGCTTTGTTAATGGGATTTCAGTAAACTGTAGTCTCCATGCTGTGCCCCCTTGTACTCTGAAACACACCCCGCTGTACAATACTATGCCCACTATTTTGAAGAAGAGCAGGGGAGTTCTCCCGCGTGTCCTGGGCCAATATTTACCCCTCAATCAACATCACTAAAAACTGATTATCTGGTCATTATCACTTTGTTGTTTGTGGGAGCTTGCTGTGCATAAATTGGCTGCAGCATTTCCTACAACAGTGACTATATTATAAAACTACTTCATTGCCTGCAAAGCAGTTTGGGGCACACAGATGTTGTGATAGGCGCTATAGAAATGCAAGTCCTTATTATTTTCAACCCCAGTTCCACTAAACTGCTCAGTACCCAAGTTCTTTTCCATGATCCCATGCTACCAGACACTGTAGTTGGTTCCTTCTCCTCAGGTACTGTCCCCCTCCCTTTCAAATCTCCTGTCATAGCTACTGCCTCCTCACAAACTCCATCCTTGACTTCTCTATCTCAAAGGAGGACAGGGTTGTGGAGAGGTTTAGGGCAGGAATTGCAGAGCTTACAGCCTAGCTAGCTTAATGCAGCAACAGTTTCCACCTTCAGCTATCTCAGTAACCTCCTTGAGCCTGACAACTCTCCCAGGACTCTCCGCTCCTCCAATTCTTGGCTTCTTGTGCATCCCTGATTTTCATCATTCAGCTTCTGGTGGACATGCCTTCAGCCCTAAGTACTGGAATTTCCCTCCCCCCTCAAAAAAAAACCCCTCCACCTCTCTCTCCTCCTTTAAGACACTCCGTAAAACCTACCTTTTTGACCTGTCTTAATATCACCTTATATGACTTGGTGATAACAGTCGGGTGATGCCTTTTACTATGTTAAAGGCGCTATATAAATGCAAGTTGTTGTTGAATAGAGGGTCGAAATGATGACACATAGAATTATAGGTTTCCAGTTGGCGAGTTAGTTGTTGGGCTTGTGTGTCTGTGAAATAGCGACATTAACTGTCAAGGATTGTATGTGTTCAAATCCATTGGTTAATCAATCAGTCTCAGTCCCCCAGGCCAGCCCGTTACATTTTCCATTGCTGTTGTAGATAGCCCAAGGGCAGCCAATGATAGCTTGCACCGTTGACACTCATCAGCTGCCGTCTGGGTTTTGCCCTGTGGGTCGCACAGTTGAAGCTACCGAGTTAGATCAGTGTCAAAAGAGGCCATTTGATTGGCTGGCTTCAAAACAAATGCTCGCCGCCATTTTTTGGGGCATCTTTTGTCTGTCTCCAGAATAACTTAAACCAACATTCTTTTACCCTTCCACAATCTCCCCCACCTCTCGTATGGGTCCTCTCCCCCCACCCAGTACCTCATCCAATTGGTCATTCTTACTGTGCAAGTCCTGGCAGTGACTGCCAGCAGAACTGTTCAACTAGATAGGTCATTGCAACCTAAACCTCACACTCATACACACACACACTACGACACAGTCACACATACACACACTCACACACATCCTCACACATACACTCACACGTATACACACACTTACACTACGACACACAGTCACACATACACACACACTACGACACAGTCACACATACACACACATACTCACACATACACTCACACACACACTACAACACAGTCACACATATGCTCATACACTCTCACTCACACTATGACACATAGTCACACATACTCACACTCATTCTCACACTTTCACACACACACATGCACACACACCCACAGTCACACACACACATTTAAAATACAGCTGTCAGATGAGACGTTAAAATGAGACCCTCTCAAGCGGACACTGTTAATTCCTGCAGTTTGTTTGCACAGTTTGCTGCCGTATCCGGGATCGATGAAGCACAGTTTCTTAAACCGCACTTTCAGATCTCACATCACCCATGTCTGCAGCTGGGAGCTGCCAGAGTAGGCTTGCATCTGAACCTGCTATAGTGTTTGCCAGTCAAAGGTCAGACACAGTACATGTAAATCTGTGTAAAAGAAATCTCAGCTGCTGCATGTTAGATCCTCTGCTTGAATAAGGCTGTTAGTTGGGGAGGGACAGGGAAAACAGCCTGACACTGTCCAGTCATTGGTGCGGAGGTTACTCACATCTCTCATACTAAGCAATGATTTCAAACAAAATTGTGCCCACTATCTCTGCTGTAAAAATACACATAGTCTTTGCTGCAATTAACTCCGTCTCATCCCCTTCCACCCTCCCATCCAAACCCTCACCCAATTCCAGGTCATCAAAGCCAGTTACACCAATCCAACCCTTCCCTCAACTGAAGTAAGGGTTACCAACTCTGGTTGGGGTTATTCCTGGAGCTTTCATCACATGACCTCCCACCTCCAATCACTACAGCCCCATTCTCGCATCAATGGTCCATCCTCCAGGTGCACTGTCCACCATCCACCAATTGGAAATAGAGCACACTCTTTGTTAACCAATTGGATTATTCGTGACTCTCAGTCAAAACAGACCTTTTTTCTCCCCTATCTCCAATATTTTTATTACCAATAAAGGAAAGTGCTCAAAGGAAATAAAAATGTTGCACAATTTTGTTTAATATCCTCTCTGATTTTTATTCCTCCCGGGTTTTGCTCACAGCAGTGTCCTGGACATTGATTTTCAATGCCTGGAGAGTCCACCCCTAGCTGAGGTGAACTAACTCAGTGCAGCTGGATCTTGAACCTGTAGCTACTGTGGTTTGTGTGATTCAGTTATTCAATGGACAGTCTTGATGTCAGTGGTCCTGCTGCATGTTGTACCAGTTTGTCCAGCAAGAAAGCAAAGCCAAAACTTTGGTCAGGCCACAACTACGTTCAGCTTTGGAGTTCAGAGATCGGTAGATTTTTTTATATAGAATTCACAGCACAGAAACAGGCCATTCGGTCCAACTGGCCTCGGTTGGTTATTATACTCCACATGAGCCTCCTCCCACCCCTCTTCATCTCACCCTATCAGCATGTCTTTCCATTGCAGCAAACAGGTTCGGGAGAGGGATTGAGGATAAACTTGACCCCTGGAGCATGTTAAAACCCATCACCACCCTTAGGCTCAGAGGCAAGAGACACACTCATGTCAGGCACTGTCTTCTTTTCCATCACCTCTGCACCCCCTATCCACAGTCAATGGATCCCTAGTTACCCATCTCAGTCATCGCCGGATGGAAAGTCCAAAACAGAATTGCTAAGACGCAGGAGCACAGGAACAGGAGGCCATTCGGTCCCTCAAGCTTGTTCCACCATTCAATGAGATCACGGCTGTTTTGCGACCTAACTCCTAAGAATGAACTTGCATTTCTATCGCGCCTTCTTGACCTCATGATGTCCCATAGTGCTTTACATCCAATGGAATTGCTTTTGAAGTGTATTCACTGTTGTAATATAGGAAATGTGGCAGCAATTTGTGCACAGCAAGATCCCACAAATAGCAACGTGATAATGACCAGACGTAGGTTGAGGGATAAATGTTGGCCAGGATACCAGGGATAACCCCCCTGCTCGTCTTCGAAATAGTGCCATGGGAGCCTTGAGAGAGCAGCTTACCATCTCATCTGAAAGATGCGCCTCTGACAGTGTAGCACGTTCTCAGCACTTCACTGGGAGCATCAACCTGGATTTTGTGCTCAACCTTATGAATGATTCCTTTGGCCCAATGGTTGCAGAAAAGCACATTATATAATGGAATACAAAGCAATTTAGGAAATAAGGCTCAAGACAGGGGAAGAGGAGAGACTGAAGCACTGCAGACAACCTCAGAACAATGTACAACAGGATGTTCGAGCAATATGTGCTTCTCTTTCCAATAGTGTGCATTCCATAAACAAGCAATATCCTGTGTTGACAAGCCATTAATAAGGAGTTATTCACTCTCCCACACGCACTGGGCTGGGGCTGAATGAAATGACAACATTCAATGTCTCAGGCAACCCACACCACAACTCCTGCTCTCACAAGTTACTTTTTTAACTCTCTCGCTGCCATATTGCTACCTTATGTATTCACACCAACCGTTCCCCCTACTCCCTTCTCCAGAAGCTACTGCCTCTCGCTGAGGTACTGGCCCCACTCTTTGGTCCCCTCAACCAAACCCACACTATGCAACCATGGAGAGGGTGACACAGCCGACACTGATCTTCCCGAGAATCATGCACATACTGCGGATCTAGATTGGGAGCGAGATAGTTTCCCCTGGCTGAAGAGTCTAGAACTGGGCATCTGGAATGAGGGGTCCCAGTCTCAGGATAAAGGGTCGGCCATTTGGGACTGGGATGAGGAAAAATTTCTTCTCTATCCCAGAGAGCTGTGGATGCTCAGTCGTTGAGTATATTCAAGACTGAGATCGATAGATTTTTGGGCACTGAGGGAATTATGGGATATGGGGATAGCGCGGGAAGGTGAAGTTGAGGTAGCAGATCAGCCACGATCTTATTGAACAGTGGAGCAGGCTCAAGGGGTCATATGGCCTACTCCTGCTCCTACCTCTTGTATTCTTATGTAATCCCTCGCTGTTTGTTCCTCTTTTCCCACCAATGCAGGATGGCTTAGAACAGTTGTATTTTTCTATTGCTACCTTATGTAGAATTTACAGCAGAGAAACAGGCCATTCGGCCCAACTGGTCTATGCTGGTGTTTATGGTCCACACAAATCTCCTTCCACCCTACTTCATCTAACAACAATGATACCATTTGCATTTATATAGAGTCTTTAACACAATAAAACATCTTCACAGGAACATCAGACAAAACCTGGCATCGAACCAGATAAGGAGATATTAGGGCAGGTGACCAAAGATTTGGTCAAAGAAACAAAGTTTAAGGACATTATCAAAGAAAAAAAGAGAGGTGAAGAGCGGGGAGGTTTAGGGAAAGAATGCCAGAGCTTAGCGCCCAGGCAGCCAAAGGCAAGGCCTCCAGTGGTGAGGTGACGAAAATTAGGGATGTGCAAGAGACCAGAATTAGAGGAGTGCAGAGATCCTGGAGGGTTGTAGGGCTGGAGGTGATTCCAGAGATAGGAAGGGAAGAGGCCATGGAGGATTTGAACATAAGGATGAAAAGACATTGCCAGAGTAGGAGCCAATGTAGGTCAGCAATCATAGGGGGTGAAGGGTGAACAGGACTTGGTATGAGTTGGGATACGGGCAGTTTTGAATGAGCTCAAGCTCCGCAATCTAACCACGTGCTGAGTAAAGAAGTTTCTCCTGAACTCCTTGTTGGATTTATGAATGACTATCTCATATTTATGGCCCCTCGTTATGGTATGTTCAAAATTTGGATTCTTACATCAATTGTACTTGACGGGCAGGGCTCTGTCGAAAGAGCAGAGAGGAGTGGAGCTAATTGGTACCTCTTTCCAAGAGAAGGCACTTGCCCGGTGGGCCAAATGGCCTCCTTCAAGTTTTGATGATTTCTGTCTCTATTGCTGGTATGTTTGGCTTTCAACACAGCTTCCTAAATGTGTCTCTCCTATACTCTGGGGAAAGATAACTCACCATGACCGAACCATTGAAACCTCCCCATAGAATTCAGTCCTGACCCTTATAACCTTTCAGACATTAATATAACCCTGGCGCCACGCAAATGCTTCCTGTATGAACAGTCTATTAGGACAGAGCTGGTCTGTAATTAAAGGATCACCAATGGAGCCCCTCCACCTGTACACAGACAGACCCCTCTCTCCCAGACAGGCCAGACAATCTCCAGCCCATTACTGTCTCCATATTATAAAAAGGATATAGAAGCAACAAAAATAGATTTGCAAGAATGACATTAGAACTGAGGATATATTTATCAGGAAAAGATTGAACAGGCTGAGCTCTTCCTTCTAGAAATGAGAAGGTTAAGGAGGTGACCTGATAGAGGTCTTTAAAATTATGAAGGTGTTCGATAGGGCAGATGTAGAGAAGATGTTTTCACTTGTGGGAGAGACCAGAACTAGAAGTCATCAATAAAAGATAAACAATAATAAATCCAATCGGGAATTCAGGAGAAACATCTTTACCCAGAGAGTGGTGAGAATGTGGAACTCGTTAATGGTATAGATAGATTTAAGGGGAAGCTGGACAAACACATGAGGGTGAAAGGAAGAGAAGGATTTTGTGATTGGGTGAGATGAAGACAGGTGGAAGGAGGCTCGTGTGGACCGAAAAGCCTGTTTTTTATTATTTTATTTAGAGATACAGCACTGAAACAGGCCCTACGGCCCACCGAGTCTGTGCCGACCAACAATCACCCATTTATACTAACCCTACACTAATCCCATATTCCTGCCACATCCCCACCCATCTACCTACACTAGGGGCAATTTACAACGGCCAATTTACCTATCACCTGCAAGTCTTTGGCTGTGGGAGGAAACCGGAGCACCCGGCGAAAACCCACGCGGTCACAGGGAGAACTTGCAAACTCCACACAGGCAGGACCCAGAATCGAACCCGGGTCCCTGGAGCTGTGAGGCTGTGGTGCTAACCACTGCGCCACTGTGCCGCCCTGTTGCTAAACTTAGTCTCAATGGAACTCAATGTAATCCACAGTGTACAAATCAAAAATCTGCAAATCATCAATTTAGCAATTGTTTTGAAGACAGCATTCTTCAAGTGAGGGTGGTGTGGGGGATGATGTGGGGGTTGTGATGGTGGGGGTTTGGAGGGGTGTTTGTGGTGGTGTTGGTGGTGGGGGTTTGGGGGTGTTGGTGGTGGTTTGGGGGGGGGGGGTGTTGGTGGTGGGGGTTTGGGGGTGTTGGTGGTGGTGGTGGTTTGGGGGTGGGGGGGGTGGTGTTGGTGGTGGTGGGGTGTGTATCAATTCCCTGTGCCTAAATGGCTGAATACTGAGAAGTGCAGCAGAGCCGAGGGACCTTGGAATGCAGGGTCACAGATTCCTGAAGGTAGCAGGACAGGTAGATAAGGGGATTAAGGTGGCATGCAAGATACACTGCTTTATTGATGAGAGCTGGTGGTTACTCTGGAACTGTATAAACACTAGTTAGGCCACAGCTAGAGTACTGAGTACAGTCTGCTCACCACATTACGGAGGATGCAATCACATTAGAGAGGGTACAGAGCACATTCACTCGGATGTTAGCGGGACTGGAGAATTTTAGTTATGAGGACAGGTTGGAGCAGTTCAGGTAGTTTTCTTTGGAACAGAGGAGGCTGATGGGAGATTTAATTGAAGTGCATAAGATTATGATGGGCCTCAATAGAGTGGATAGAAAGGACCTAGCTCCATTTTTAAAAATTATTATTCATTTGTGGGATGTGGGCATCGCTGGCCAGGCCAGCATTTATTGCCCATCCCTAATTGCCCTTGAGAAGGTGGTGGTGAGCTGCCTTCTTGAACCGCGGCAGTCCATGTGGTGTAGGTACACCCACAGTGCTGTTAGCAGAGAGGTCAATAACCAGGGGACACAGATTTAAAGTAATTGTTGGAAGATTAGAGGGGACTTGAGGGGACATTTTTCACCCAGAGGGTGGTGGGGATCTGGAACTCACTGCCTGAAAGGGTGGTGGAGGCAGAAACCCTCATCGCATTTAAAAAGTGCTGGGATATGTACTTGAAGTACCGTAACCTGCGGGCTAGGTGGATATTATGTGGCTGGCACAAACACAATGGGCTAAATAGCCTCTTTCTGTGCTGTAAATCTATTTGATTCTATGAGACAGTTGAGGGTAAGGATTGTAAATTTTGCTGGTCTATTTCCAGGAGGATTCATCACATGACCTGCCACCTCCTAATGCCCCATCCCCTAACCTCCGCCACTCCCGTGCACCACCATCAGTGCCCAACAGTTCCATCACGCAGTGCACAGCCTGTTATCCTCCCAATTGGATGATTGTTGATTATTGTGTAAGCAGCCTTTGCCCACTCTCCCTCCCCATTACAAACTGATAAAACAGAAGTGTTGAAAGAAACCCTTTCCTTTTAATGCCTGTATGATTTTTTTCCCCTGGGTTTTGCTCGTAGCAGTGTGAAGGAGATTAATCTTTCATTTCTGGAGAAGTCAGGACTATCCTGGAGTGTTGGCAACCTCTAGTCACTGCGGTTGGTGGAGAGGCAAGTTGCAATCTTTGTCCCCAATTCCCTCCTCGCAGTGAAGGAACTTTAAATCTCCACCAATCCGTCAGACACGCAGCAAGCAGGGATCACGTGAGCCACTTTCCTTTCCCTGCCTCTTCAATAAACCCCTTGGACTGAGCCCGAAAGCAGAAACCAGGCCTCCAGCCTCCGACCAGTAGGCCCAGGACTGGAGTGTGGAATGATAGAGTGGGGAGGGGGAGGGGGAGACATGCACTCAGGTTTACGCAAACATTAACAAACAAGGAATACATTAGTAACTCTGCAGGAAACCGATTCCAGCAGCATATCAGTCCGAGATCACAGCATCTTACCAACAAGCGTGGAATGAGTGTTCACACATCACAATAAATGGTTCTCAAAAAATGAGGGAGAAAAGGTCACAGGAACACGGCAATGCATTTCACTGTGACTCGCAGTAAAAATGTTTCTCTGTGTTACTGTCCTTTGCCGAGGGATGATGGTGCAAATTACTCAAATTAGTTTGAATGTTTTCACGACTGGGGAGGTCAACAGTCACGGATAGTCTCCTCTGCTCTTCTCCCTCCTTCAATCCTATTGCCCAGATATTTCTCTTCCCCAATTCCTATTGGAAAAAGTAGAACACTATGTATTGCTCAATCAGGTGCTTCCAACTAAAGGCCTGCTACCCGACCCAAACCCGAAGGGACCCGACGAGACCCAACGACATGTGTCGGATTTGGGTCGGATCGGGGTCGGGTCGCTCTTCCGGGTCCGGCTTTCGGGCTCAGGTCAGGTCGGGCCGGGTCTGAGTCGGACACACACAGTACTCCACAGAGTCTGAGTCTGCGCAGTCAGCGAGTGAGCATCCAATAGTACTAAGTACAGTGAGTGCACTATGGTCGGGTCGGGCTTGGGTCCACTGTGGTTCTACAGAACTGCAAATCTTACGTTTCGTTGCCCCATCCCCAATAGTTTCTAACTAATAAGGGTAATTAGGGATGGGCAACAAATGCTGGCCTTGCCAGCGATGCCCACAACCTATGAAACAAATTTTAGAAAGTGTTCAATTAAAATGGAAGCAAACAGACTGTATATTTCAATATCCCTGTGGTTTTACACTCGCAGCAGCTGCCCTGGAGATTAATCTTTGATTCCTGTAGACTCCAGGGCAATCCGAGAGGGGTGGTAACCTTAAATCCCATGGCACGACTGGGGGCGGGGAAGAGGAAGAGATCGCCAACTGTGTCTTGACCAAAATTTATCCCTCAGCCAACACAATCAAAAACAGAATGATTAACAATTTATCTTATAGTTCCGGGAACCTGCTGTGCACTGATTGGCTACTGCCTTTGCCCACAGTGACTGCACTTTAAAGGTGTGACATTGCAGTGCATTGCTCAGAGGAATGTCAAAGAAAAAGAAATTGCATTTATATAGCATCTTTCACGACCTTACGACATCCCAACGCACTTCACAGCCAATAAAGTACATTTTGAAGTGTAGTCACTGTTGTAAACATAGAGACATATAAATATAGAAAATAGGAGCAGGAGTAGGCCGTTCAGCCCTTCGGGCCTGCTCCACCATTCAAAAAAGATCATGGCTGATTGTCTAATTCAGTACCCTGTTCCTGCTTTCTCCCCATATCCCTTGATCCTTTGGCATTAAGAAATATATCTATCTTCTTCTTGAATATATTTAATGACTTGGCCTCCACTGCCTTCTGCGGTAGAGAATTCTACAGTTCACCAGCCTCTGAGTAAAGAAATTTCTCCTCATCTCGGTTCTAAACGGCATTCCCTGTATCCTGAGACTGTGACCCCTGGTTCTGGACTCTCCAGCCATCGGGAACATCCTCCCTGCATCTAGCCTGTCTAGTCCTGTTCGAATTTTATAGGTTTCTATGAGATCCCCTCTCATTCTTCTAAACTCTAGTGAGTATAGTTGACCCAATCTCTCCTCATACGCCAATCCTGCCATCCCAGAAATCAGCCCAGTAGATCTTCTTTGCACTCCCTCTATGGTAAGAACATCATTCCTCAGATAAAGAGACCAAAACTGCACACAATACTCCAGATGTTGTCTCACCAAAGCCTTGTATAACTGCAGTAAGACATCCTTGCTCCTGTACTCGAATCCTCTTGCAATGAAGGCCAACATACCATTCGCTTTTCTATCTGCTTCCTGCACCTGAATGCTTGCTTTCAGTGACTGGTGTACAAGGACACCCAGGTCTCGTTGCACCTCCCCCTTTCCCAATCTATCACCATTCAGATAATAATCTGCCTTTCTGTTTTTACAACCAAAGTGGATAACTCACATTTATCCACGTTATACTGCATCTGCCATGCATTCGGCCTTACATGTGGAATTCTCTAGAGTTTAGGAGAATGAGAGATGATCTCATTCAAATGTATAATATTTAGAGAGCTTGATAGGGTAGATGCTGAGAGGCAGTTTCCCCTAGCTGCAGAGTCTGGAAACTTTTAAAAATTCATTCCGTGGAATGTGGGCGTCACTGGCCAGGCCAGCATTTATTGCCCATCCCTAATTGCCCTTGAGAAGGTGGTGGTGAGCTGCCTTCTTGAACCACTACAGACTATGTGGGTTAGGTACACCCACAGTGCTGTTAGGAAGGGAGTTCCAGACTCTTAACCCAGTGACAGCAAAGGAACGGTGATATATTTCCAACTCAGGATGATGTGTGACTTGGAGGAGAACTTGCAGGTGGTGGTGTTCCCATGCATCTGCTGCCCTTGTCCTTCTAGGTGGTAGAGGTCGTGGGTTCGGAATGTGCTGTCGAAGGAGCCTTGGTGAGTTGCTGCAGTGCATCTTGTAGATGGTACACACTGCTGCCACTGTGCATCGGTGGTGGAGGGAGTGAATGTTGAAGGTGGCGGATGGGGTGCCAATCAAGCGGGCTGCTTTGTCCTGGATGGTGCTCAGTTTCCTGAATGTTGTTGGAGCTGCACCCACACTCCTGATATGCCTTGTAGATGGTGGACAGGCTTTGGGGAGACAGGAGGTGAGTTACTCGCCGCAGCATTTCCAGCCTCTGACCTGCTCTTGTAGCCACAGTATTTATGTGGCTGGTCCAGTTCAGTTTCTGGTCAATGGTAACCCCCAGGATGTTGATAGTGAGGGATTCAGCAATGGTCATGCCATTAAGGGAAGATGGTTAGATTCTCTCTTGTTGAAGATGGTCATTGCCTGGCACTTGTGTGTAGTGCGAATGTTACTTGCCACTTATCAGTCCATGGTGGGGATCACAGTCTCAGAATAAATGATTGGCCTTTTCAGACTGAGATGAGGAGAAATTTCTTCACTCATAGGGTTGTGAATCTTTGGAATTCTCTAGCCAGAGAGCTGTGGATGCTCAGTTGTGGAGCATATTCAAGAGTGAGATAGATAGATTTTGGAATACTAAGGGAATCAAGAGATATGGGGATCAGACAGGTAAGTGGAGTTGAGATCAAGGATCAGCCATGATCTTAGTGAATAGCAGAGCAGGCGCGAAGGGCCAAATGGCCTACTCCAGCTCCTATTTCCTACGTTTTTATTACATTTCGTGACTCTTAATGTGCTCTGAAGTGTCTGAGTCAGTGTGCTTAGAGCAGTTAAGAATAGGTAATAAATGCAACCTGTCAGCATTGCAAACACCCCACAAGCAAGGCCCAGATGCATATCAGGATTACCCGCAGTGCTGCCTGCAGTCCAATAGCCCACTAGCATTGTCTTGCACAAAGAGCAATACAAGCCGAGCACAACTTGTGCAATGCAAACACATCTCCAGGAAAGAGGGGAGGGGGTGAATCATACCGTAGGGTGGGCGAAAAGTGCAGATTTTATTTGCCTGTAGGACTGATTTGCCCAACGTGATTTGAATTTTTCGCTGCACATGGGAGATATAGAGTTGTGATTTAATCTTGAGGATCAACGGAAGTCACAGCAGAGTCACTCAGAACCCTGGCTCTAGTCTGATTGGCACCAGCCGGGAGGCTATAAATATTGGATTCCCTCTGAGTCTCACCCCCACAGACCCCCCTCCCTCAGCAACAAGAGTTTGCATTGCGAATTATTCCTGACTTGTGGGGATAATTATCTGGTGCCTAGGAACATCTTTGGAGAGCTGGGTGTTATGCAAATGAATGGCGTGAATAATTTAAATTTCCAAAGGGTCCCTGGGAGTCGGTGCTGACAAGAAGCCCAGGGGAGTGCTGCTTTCTCCCCAAACACACAATTATTTAAAGCGTCTGCCTGCTTATTGATGCACGTCAGCATCACCTTTGACCTCATTTGCAAGACAACATGTTCATGCAACTGGCAGCCTGAAATAATTGTCTAGTTAAGAATAAAAGGGGCTACGGTTGGTTAAAAATAACTGTACGTAGCATTATTCTGCAATGTTTGTGTGGCCAGTTGTAAGTGTAGTATGTTCCAGAGCCAGGAACGAGCCTTTGACCTCAGTATTTGCTGTCATTGACAGCAACCACCTTAAACATTCACTCCCTCCACCACTGATGCATAGTGGCAGCAGTGTGTACCATCTACAAGATGTACTGCAGCAACTCACCAAGCCTCCTTCGACAGCACCTTCCAAACCCGTGACCTCTACCAGCTAGAAGGACAAGGGCAACAGAAGCACGGGAACACCACCACCTGCAAGTTCCCCTCCAAGCCACACACCATCCTGACTTGGAACTATATCGCCGTTCCTTCACTGTCACTGGGTGAAAAATTTGGAACTCCCTTCCTAACAGCAGTGTGGGTGTACCTACACCACAGCGATTCAAGAAAGTGGCTCACCACCACCTTCTCAAGGGCAATTAGGGATGGACAATAAATGCTGGCCTAGCCAGTGACGAACACATCCCAGAAATAAACAGGCAAAAGAAGGCACAGGGTTGGAACCCCACTCCAGACAGTCTTGAGGACCAAAATCCCGAGCTGCGCCTCTGAATAGCAGAATCCTCACAGCCAGTGGGTGTGGGTGTGAGTGTGAGTGTGAGTGTGAGTGTGAGTGTGAGTGTGGGTGTGGGTGTGGGTGTGAGTGTGAGTGTGGGTGTGGGTGTGTGTGGGTGTGGGTGTGGGTGTGAGTGTGGGTGTGGGTGTGGGTGTGAGTGTGGGTGAGGGTGTGAGTGTGGGTGTGATTGTGGGTGCGAGTGTGAGTGCGAGTGCGAGTGCGAGTGTGGAGGTAGGTGTGGGTGTGAATGTGAGTGTGGGTGCGAGTATGGGTGCGAGTGTGAGTGCGAGTGTGGGTGCGAGTGTGGGTGTGAGTGTGAGTGTGGGTGCGAGTGCGAGTGTGGGTGCGAGTGTGGAGGTGGGTGTGGAGGTGGGTGTGGGTGTGAATGTGAGTGTGGGTGTGAGTGTGGGTGTGAGTGTGGGTGCGAGTGTGAGTGCGAGTGCGAGTGTGAGTGTGGGTGTGGGTGTGAGTGCGAGTGCGGGTGTGAGTGCGAGTGTGGGTGTGGGTGTGGGTGTGAGTGCGAGTGTGAGTGTGAGTGCGAGTGCGAGTGTGGGTGTGGGTGTGAGTGTGGGTGCGACTGTGGGTGTGAGTGTGAGTGTGGGTGCGAGTGCGAGTGTGGGTGCGAGTGCGAGTGCGAGTGCGGGTGTGAGTGTGTGTGGAGGTGGGTGTGAATGTGTGTGGGTGTGAGTGTGAGTGTGAGTGTGTGTGTGGGTGTGAGTGCGGGTGCGGGTGTGGGTGTGGGTGTGGGTGTGGGTGTGAGTGTGGGTGTGAGTGTGGGTGTGGATGTGAGTGTGGGTGCGAGTGTGAGTGTGGGTGCGGGTGCGGGTGTGAGTGCGGGTGTGAGTGTGGGTGTGAGTGTGGGTGTGAGTGTGGGTGTGAGTGTGGGTGTGAGTGTGGGTGTGGGTGTGAGTGTGAGTGCGGGTGCGAGTGTGGAGGTGGGTGTGGAGGTGGGTGTGGGTGTGAATGTGAGTGTGGGTGTGAGTGTGGGTGTGAGTGTGGGTGCGAGTGCGAGTGCGAGTGTGAGTGTGGGTGTGGGTGTGAGTGCGAGTGCGGGTGTGAGTGCGAGTGTGGGTGTGGGTGTGGGTGTGAGTGCGAGTGTGAGTGTGAGTGCGAGTGCGAGTGTGGGTGTGGGTGTGAGTGTGGGTGCGAGTGTGAGTGCGAGTGCGGGTGTGAGTGCGAGTGTGAGTGCGAGTGTGAGTGCGAGTGTGGAGGCGGGTGTGAATGTGTGTGAGTGTGAGTGTGAGTGTGGGTGTGAGTGTGGGTGCGAGTGTGAGTGCGAGTGTGGAGGTGGGTGTGAATGTGTGTGGGTGTGAGTGTGAGTGTGAGTGTGTGTGGGGGTGTGAGTGTGAGTGTGAGCGTGGGTGCGAGTTTGAGTGTGGAGGTGGGTGTGAATGTGTGTGGGTGTGAGTGTGAGTGTGTGTGTGTGGGTGTGAGTGTGAGTGTGAGTGTGGGTGCGAGTGTGAGTGCGAGTGTGGAGGTGGGTGCGAATGTGTGTGGGTGTGAGTGTGAGTGTGAGTGTGAGTGTGGGTGTGAGTGTGGGTGCGAGTGCGGGTGTGAGTGTGAGTGTGAGTGTGGGTGCGAGTGTGAGTGCGAGTGTGGAGGTGGGTGTGAATGTGTGTGGGTGTGAGTGTGAGTGTGAGTGTGTGTGTGGGTGTGAGTGTGAGTGTGGGTGCGAGTGCGGGTGTGAGTGTGAGTGACCCAACCCCCAACCCTCATTGTACTGGTTGCGGAAGCCTGTAAAACACAGCCATGATGTGCCAAATGGCTTCATAATTGTACGCTTTGTAAAATCCTTTTCATAGAGGACTGGTCCACCTTGTCAGCTGGGATAAAGACGGTTCCAGTCATGGCCTGTCAGACTGTTAATCTGCCTGTGAATCCTTCCACTCCCTTCACACTGTTCATCAAGGGAAGCGTGTTAAGATATGAAAACAATAAGGCGGCCACCCTATCAGACTGCGAATCCTTCCAGCATTTTGCATTTGTGAAGATGCAAAATTACCAACAGCTCATCAGTCTGCCACCCTCTATCCTAGCATCCCTGCCCCATCAACACTCCCCCTACCACCTACCCCCTGCCGCCCCCCCCCACCGCACCCCACCCCACCCCCGGCCAGTCTCGCTGTGAGTTTTTGATTAAAGCTGGGGGTAAATTTCTATCCGCTGCCTGGGTGGTTATCTGGCGGAGCAGAACCCCCTGATTTTCATCCTGTTGAAATGTTCTTGTTCTCTAACAAAAGTTAGAAGAAGGAAAGGTCACCCTAGTTTAGGAGTAAGGTAGAGCTGCAGTAATCCAGTTAGTAATCCAGGGAACACGAGGTCACGCCCCACTATGGCATTTTGAGAACTTGAATTCAGTTCTGGAAATAAAAAGCCACTATCAGCAAAAGCAACTACAAAGGTGTCATATTTTGGTAAAAAATCCAACTGCCCCATTAGGGAAGGACACCTGCTGTCCTTTCCCGGTCTAGTCCTCTGTGATTCCAGTCCCCACACCAACATGGTTGGCTCTTAACTGCAGTCAGGTGGCCAAAAAGTTGTAACAAAAGCATTTCAAGATTAAGGCACACCACCATCTTCTCAGAGACTGTGTCAATTCACTCCTGCATTTCCTACCTCGCAACAGTGACTGCACTTTAACGGTACATCATTGTCTGTAAAGTGCTTTGGGATGCCCTGGGGTCGTAAAAAGTGTTATAGAAATAATCTTTTTTTCACTTGCTTTCTTTTCTTCTTTCCCTAATATGCCTTGGAATCTGGGGAGGGGTTGCGGGGAGGAGACAGGGATGGGAATTAACAAAACTCCACTGCTGACTGCCATCCAGCGATGCCCTCACAGGAGGATCATGTCTTTGGATGTTGAGTGAAGACGTGCCTGGACTCAGCTGTCAAATCATCTCTGTTTCCCTCCCACATGACCAACTCTCACAGCCTAGGCTCACACAAAGCATGGCATGCAACCAGACAGAGTCAACAGTGGGCAGGAAGAGCAACAAGGGGATGAGGGGGAGGGGGCGGGAAATTGGACCAATTGAAAAATAAATGCACATTCGCCAAAGAGGGAACGTGCAGGTAATCCAATTAAACCTCCCTTCAATTAGTCCCAACGTTCAAACAGTTTCTCTGTTCACGACAGGCTTGTGAGCCCCTGCAGCCACTAATTACTTACAACTTCTTAACTATAATTAATGCTGAGCTCTGCTGGGTTGAAATGTCTATTGAACACAAGGAAATAAAAGGGGAGAGAGAGCAAGAAAGAGAGCGAGCGAGAGAGAGGGTTTTTACTTTACGCTGGTGCTGCTATTGTAAGGAAACCTGAGAATGAGCTCGGTGTTGGTCTGAAGACAAAATAATAGGGAAATATTTGAGCAATGCAGCTTTCAACCACAGAGAACAAGAGAATTTCACTTTTGGCAGTCCCTATCTCTCACCTCTGTTCATGCAATTATCCCATCAAAGCAGCTTAAACCAGCAAACAAGGGCCAGATTGCAGCAATAGGTATGCAGACAGAGTTTATTAGACAGCGTAAATAAAAGGAATGTTTAGCTTTTTAGCTGTATATTCTGGAATTCAAAGGATCACCAAATCCCTTTCATATCGCTGTCTATCAGCAGCCAGCCTTTGTTCTCATCCATTGTTAATCTTTCCCCTTTAATTAAATGCTTTTTTGGGAACATACCGAGCCCATACTGAACACAGAGACACAGAGCTCTGTGCAACCCCCTCTCTCCTGGCCTGAGGCCACTTTTGCTGCCTGGGTTACTATTCCACACTCCCTTCTATCTCCCTTTTCTACACGTGTGAAAGAAAGCATTGTATTTCGATAGCACCTTTTATAATGTCCCAAAGCTCTTTTCAGCCAATCAAGTACTTTCTGAAGTATCTTCTTCTTCTTCGGCTTCCTTGTCTCGGGAGACAATGGGTAAGCGCCTGGAGGTGGTCAGTGGTTTGTGGAGCAGTGCCTGGAGTGATTATAAAGACCAATTCTAGAGTGACAGATTCTTCCACAGGTGCTGCAGATAAAATTGGTTGTCGGGGCTGTTACACAGTTGGCTCTCCCCTTTGCGCTTCTGTCTTTTTTCCTGCCAACTGCTAAGTCTCTTCGACTCGGCCCTTCTGAAGTACAGGCACTGCTGTAATGTAGGAAACCTGGCAGCTAATTTACACACAGGAAGATCCCACAAACACCAATGTGATGGGTTTTGAGAATGTTGGTTGACAGAAATATATTAGCTCAATGGAAGAACTCTCCTGCTCTTATTCAAAATGGTGTCCTGGAATTTTCACACCTACCTGAGAAGGCAGGTGGGGCCTCAGTTCAACATTTCATCTGAAAGACGGCACCTCTGACACTGCAGCACTCCCTCAGTACTGCGCTGGGAGTGTCAACCTGGATTATGTGCTCATGCCTTTGGAGGGGGATTTGAAACTAAAAACCATCTGACTCGTAGGTGAGAATACTACCCAATAAGCTACAGCTGGACTACATGGAAACCTGCTGAGTGAATGTCAGTTGGTTACGGAAGCCTAATACAGCCATATACAATTTTGACATCCACAGAAGTACATTTACAGCAGCAATCTCGATAAAGTCAGAAGTAGAAGCCCTATCTCATTATCACCTCCCTAATCAATATCAACTTGTATTTATCATAGAAGGTTTATGGCACAGAAAGAGGCCACTTGGCCCATCGTGTCTATGTCGGCCGAATAACGATCCACCCAGTCTAATCCCACCTTCCAGCATTTGGTCCATAGCCCTGCAGATTACGACACTTGAGGTACATATACAGACTCCTTTTGAATGAGTTGAAGGTTTCTGCCTCAACTACCCTTTCAGGCAGTGAGTTCCAGCCCCCCACCACCCTCTGGGTGAAATAATTTTTCCTCATCTCCCTTCTAATGTTTCTACCAATCACTTTAAATCTATGCCCCCTATTCACTGACCTCTCTGCTAAGGCAAATAGTCCTTTCACCTCCACTCTATCGAGGCCCCTTAAAATTTTGTACATTTCCATCAAATCTCCTCTCAGCCTTCTCTGTTCCAAGGAGAATAACCCCAACCTATCTAATCTTTCCTGATAGCTGCATTTTTCCAGTCCTGGCAAAATCCTCATAAATTTCTTCTGTACTCTCTCTCTAGTGCAATTACATCCTTTCTGTAATTAGGTGAGCAGAACTGCACACAGTACTCAAGTTGTGGCCTAACCAATGAGTTATACAGTTCCAGCATAACCTCCCTGCTCTTATATTCTCGGCTAATAAAGGAAAGGATTCCATATGTCTTCTTAACCACCTGTCCTGCTACTTTCAGGGATCTGTGGACATTTACTCCAAGGTCCCTCACTTCCTCTACACTTATCAGTATTTTCCCATTAATCGTGTATTCCTTTGTCTTGGTTGACCTCCCCAAATACATCACCCCACACTTCTCCGGGTTGAATTCCATTTGCCACTTTTCTGCTCATCTGACCAGACCATCAATATCTTCCTGCAGCCTACAGCTATCCTCCTCCCTATCTACCACACGGCCAATCTTTGTGTCATCTGCAAACTTCTTGATCATGACCCCTACATTTACATCCAAATCATTAATATATACCACAAAAAACTGGGGACCCAGTACTGAGCCCCGCGGAACGCCACTGGAAACAGCCCTCCAGTCACAAAAGCACCCGTCAACAATTACCCTTTGTTTCCAGCCACTGTGTAAATTTTGTATCCACCTTGCTGCATTTCCCTGGATCCCATGGGATTTTATTTGTTTATATAACACCTTTAACGTAATAAAATGATCCAAGGCTCTTCACAGGAGCACTAACAAAATTTCAAGGAGCATCTTAAAGGAGGAAAATGAGGTACAGAGGTGGAGAGATTTTGGGAGGGAATTCCAGAACTTAGGGCCCAGGCAGCTGAAGGCACCAATGGTGGAGCGATTAAAATCAGGGATGCTCAAGAGGCCAGAATTAAAGGAGCGCAGGTATCTTGGAGGGTTGTAGGGTTGGAATAGGTAACAGATATAGGGAGGAATGAGGCCATGGAGGGATTTGAAAACAAAAATTTTTAAATCGAGGTGTTGCTTAATCGGAAGCAAATGTCGGTCAGCGAGCACAGGAGGTGATGGGTGAATGGAACTTGGACGAGGGCAGCAGAGTTTCGGATGACCTCAAGAATGTGGGAGGCCAGCCGGGAGTGCGTTGGAATAGACAAGTCTAGAAATCGCAAAGGCATGGATGAGGGTTTCAGCAGCAGATGAGCTGAGACGGATGAGGCTAAGAAGGTGGAAATAGGCGGTCTTAGTGATGTTGCGGATATGAGGTCAGAGGCTCATTTCAGGATCAGATGTGACACCAAGGTTGCAAAGGGTCTGGTTCATCCTCAGACTGTTGCCAGGGAGAAGGATGGAATTAGGTGTTAGGGGGTGGAGCTTGTGGTGGGGACAGGTGACAATGGCTTCGGTCTTCCCAATATTGAGTTGACGAAAGTTCTGCTCATCCAGTGCTGGATCCACAAGCTTGGAGTATTATGCAGCTGAATCAGTGCAGACCAACGCTTAAGCCGACAGCCAGTTCTTGTTGGACTGTAATCTGGAAGGCTTTATCAGATGACCTCCCATTTCCCCACCTCCCCACCCCTTCAATGCTGTTATCCATTGGTCACCTGACATGTCAATCCTCATGGCAATCTGTCAACAATGGCAGCTAGAATACCCACTATCCTGAGCACTCTAGAAACCACTCTATCCAATGCATACTGGTTAAACAACAACAACAACTACTTTGAATAGCACCTTTAGCATAATAAAATGTTGCAAGGTGCTTCACTGGAGCATTTTAAGACAAAATATGACACCGAGGCACATAAGGAGATGTTAGGTCAGATGATCAAAAGCATTGGTCAGAGGAGGTAGGTTTTAAGGAGTGTCTTAAAGGAGGAAAGCGAGGCGGAGAAGTGTAGGGAGGGAATTCCAGAGACTGGGGCCTATGCAACTGAAGGCGCGATCACCAACGTGGACCGATTAAAATCAGGGATGCACAGAGACCAGAGTTAGAGGAGCAGAGGTATCTCGGAGGGTTGTGGAGCTGGGGGAGATTATAGAGATAGGAACATGTGCACATAGGAAACAGGAGCAGGAGTAGACCATTGGGCCCCTCGAGCCTGCTCTGCCATTCTACTAGATCATGGCTGACGTCTACCTCAATGCCATTTTCCTGCACTATCCCCATATCTCTTGATATCTTTAATATTTAAAAATCTATCGATCTCTGTCCTAAACATACTTGAAGTCTGAGCCTCCACAGCCCTCTGGGCTAGAGAATTCTAAAGCTTCATCACCCTCTGAGTGAAGAAATTCCTCCTCATCTCAGTCCTAAATGGTCTACCTCTTATTCTGAGACTGTGTCCCTTGGTTCTACATCCCCCTCCGCCACCCACCCCCCCCGACCAGCCTTCCTGCATCAACACTGTCAAGCCCTGTAAGAATTTTGTATGCTTCAATGAGATTACATTTCATTCTTCTAAACTCTAGAGAATACAAACAAGAAACGCTGGAAATACTCAGCAGGTCTGGCAGCATCTGTGCAGAGAGAAGCAGAGTTAACGTTACAGGTCAGTGACCCTTCTTCAGAACTGGCAAAGGTTAGAAATGTAACAGATTTTAAGCAAATAAAGCGGAGGTGGGGCAAAAGTTAACAAAAGGGAGGGTGTTGATAGGACAATACAAGTACAGTCTCCTCAATCTCTCAATAGGGAGGGACAAGATATGGAGAGATTCAAATAAAAGGATGAAAATTTTAAAAAT
Source organism: Heterodontus francisci (assembly GCF_036365525.1). Classification (NCBI taxonomy): domain Eukaryota; kingdom Metazoa; phylum Chordata; class Chondrichthyes; order Heterodontiformes; family Heterodontidae; genus Heterodontus; species Heterodontus francisci. The sequence goes on from NC_090380.1 coordinate 116,924,340, forward strand.
TAAGATGTTGCTTGACAGGGAGTGACTGCAGGTCAGCGAGCACAGGGGTGTGAGGGGAACAGGACTTGGTGCGAGTTAAGACACGGGCAGCAGAGTCTTGGATGACCTCAAGTTTATGGAGAGTAGAACGTGGGACAGCAGACAGGATTGCATTGGATAGTCAAGTCTAGAGGTAACAAAGGCATGAACGAGGGTTTCAGCAGCAGATGAGCTGACAGAAGGGAGAAGTTGGGTGATGTTGTGGAGGTGGGTATAGGTGATCTTAGTTTTGGCATGAATATGAGGTCAAACACTCATCTCGGGGTCAAATATGACATCAAGGTTGCTAACAGACTTGTTTAGTCTCAGACTGTTGCCAGGGAGAAGGATGAATTTGGTAGCTAGGGAACAGTTTGGAATGGGGACCAAAAACAATGGCTTCAATCTTCCCAATATCTAATTGGAGGAAATTTCTGCTCATCCAGTACTGGATGTCGGATCATAGGAAATAGGAGCAGGATGTCGGCCATTCAGCCCATCGAGCCTGCTTGGCCATTCAAACAGATCATGGCTGATCATCTACCTCTATGCTATTTTCCCCCACTATCCCCATATCCCTTGATGTCATTAGTATCCAGAATTCTATCGATTTCTGTCTTGAACATGCTCAATGATTGAGCTTCCACAACCCTCCAGTGTAGAGAATTCCACAGCCCTCTAGGATAGAGAATTCCACAACCCTCTAGGATAGAGAATTCCACAACCCTCTAGGATAGAGAATTCCACAACCCTCTAGGATAGAGAATTCCACAACCCTCTAGGATAGAGAATTCCACAACCCTCTAGGATAGAGAATTCCACAACCCTCTAGGATAGAGAATTCCACAACCCTCTAGAGTAGAGAATTCCACAGATTAACCACCCTCTGCTTCTTCCTCATCTCAGTCTTAAATGGCACTTTTTCTGAGACTGTGTCCCCTGGTTCTAGATTCACCAGCCAGGGGAAACATCCTATCCACATCTACCCTTTCAAGCCCTATAAGAATGTTGTAAGTTTCAATGAGATCACCTCTCATTCTTCGAAACTCTAGAGAATACAGGCCCAGTTTCTGCAATCTCTCCTCAGAAGACAATCCCGCCATCCCAGGAATTAGTCTGGTGAACCTCCGTTGCACTCCCTCTATGGCAAGTATATCCTTCCTTAGATAAGACCAAAAATGTACACAATACTCCAGATGTGGTCTCACCAAGACTTTATACAATTGCAGCAAGACATCTTTACTCCTGTCCTCAAATCCCCGTGTAATGAAGGCCAACATACCATTTGCCTTCCTAATTGTTTGCTGCACCTACATACTAGCTTTTAGTGACTCATGAACAAGGACACCCAAGTGTCTTTGGACATCAACATTTCCCAACCTCTCACCATTTAAAGAAATACTCTTTTTTTTCTGTTTTTTCTACCAAAGTCGATAACTTCACACTTATTCATATTCTATTCCATCTGCCATGTTCTTGCCCATTCACTTAGCCTGTCCAAGTCCACTTGAAGCCGCCTTGCATCCTCCTCACAAATTACATTCCCACCTAGTTTGTGTCACCAGCAAATTTGGAAATCTTAATTTTGGTCCCCACATCCAAATCATTTCTATAGATTGTGAACAGCTGTGGTCCAAGTACTGATTCCTGCAGTACCCACTTGTAATAGCCTGCCATCCTGAGAATGACTCTCTGTTTTCTGTCTGTTAACCATTTCTCAATCCATACCAGTATATTACTCCCAATTCCATATGCTGTAATTTTGTTTACTAACATCCTGTGAGGGACCTTATCAATAGCCTTCTGAAAATCCAAATACACCACATCCACTGGTTCTCCTTTATCTATGATACAAGTAACATCCTCAAAAAACTCCAACAGGTTTGTCAAACATGATTTCCCTTTCACAAATCCATGTTGACTCTGTCCATTCATATCATTGTTTTTCAAGTGCCTTTTTCAAGGGTTATCTCCCCCTTTGTAATAAATTCTAACATTTTCCCTACAACTGACGTCAAACTAACAGATCTGTAGTTCTCCGTTTTCTCTCTCGCTCCCTTCTTAAATAAGCAATCTGACAACTTAGCAACAGTGGCAGAGTCAAGACAGATGATGGTAAGTTTGAACTGGGTGACGTTAGGATGCCTGTGAAAACTAATGCTGTTATCGCCGAGGGGCAGCATATAGAGCCCACATGCAGCATTGCCCCGTTCCCTCAAGAGTGTGCTATGTGTAGTCAGGCCAGAAAATATTCCCTCTGATCCAGAACAAGGGGGTACAATCTTAAAATTAGAGCTAGGCCAATTAGGATTGAAATCAGGAAGAACTTTTAGAAACCAAGCGTAGAGGAAATCTGGAAAACGCTCCCCCTGATACTGGGGGTCTACTGGAGCTTTCAAGGCTGAGATCAATAGCATTTTTAAAAATTGTGTCAAAGGATGTGGAGAAAAGACGGGTAAAGGGGTGGAGGAGAAGATCAGCCACAGTCTAACTAAATGGTAGAATAGGCTCAAGGGGCTGAATGGTCGCTTCCTGTCTCAGTACCAAATGGCAGCAACATATCACAGAACGCTATAGTACTCAAAGCAACGGGAAGCTAAAAGATGTGAAAATGAAATTTCTGTCAGCAAGTAAAGGGGACATAAGCCAAAGGGAACACAGGACTGTAGGTGGGTTAAACTCACCGCAGTAAACCTTGTGAATTTTTTTTTATTCGTTTCATGGGATGTGGGCGTCGCTGGCTAGGCCAGCATTTGTTACCCATCTCTTATTGCCCTCGAGAAGGTGGTGGTGAGCTGCCTTCTTGAACCACTGCAGTCCATCTGGTGCGAGTACATCCACAGTGCTGTTAGGAAGGGAGTTCCAGGATTTTGACCCAGCGACAGTGAAGGAATGGCGATATAGTTCCAAGTCAGGGTGGTGTGTGACTTGGAGGGGAACTTGCAGGTGGTGGTGTTCCCATGCATCTGCTGCCCTTGTCCTTCTAGTTGGTAGAGGTCGCGAGTTTGGAAGGTGCTGTCTAAGGAGCCTTGGTGCATTGCTGCAGCGCATCTTGTAGATGGTACACACTGCTGCCACTGTGCGTCGGTGGTGGTGGGAGTGAATGTCTGCAGATGGGGTGCCAATCAAGCGGGTTGCTTTGTCCTGGATGGTGTTGTGCTTCTTGAGTGTTGTTGGAGCTGCACCCATCCAGGCAAGTATAGAGTATACCATCACACTCCTGACCTCTGCCTTGTGGATGGTAGACAGGCACTGGGGAGTCAGGTGGTGTGCTCCTCACTGCAGAATTCCCAGTCTTTGACCTGATCTTATAGCCACAGTATTTATGTGGCTGATCCGGTTCAGTTTCTGGTCAATGGTAACTCCCAGGATAGTGCTAGGATAATTGTCGCACTCATCTATCTAGTTAACTCTGTGCGTGTGATATGTCCTTTTGTTTCCATGGGGAGACAAGCAATGTTCCCTTTAAAACATAGTTAGAAACATAGAAAAATAGGAGCAGGAGTAGGCAATTCGGCCCTTCGAGCCTGCTCCACCATTCCAGATGATCATGGCTAATCATCCAAACTCAGTACCCTGTTCCGGCTTTCTCCCCGTATCCCTTGATCCCATTAGCCCTAAGAACTATATTTAACCCTTTCTTGAACATATGTAATGATTTGGCCTCAACTGCTTTCCATGGTAGAGAATTTCACAAGTTCACCACTCTCTGGGTGAAGAAATCTTTCCTCATCTCAGTCCTAAATGGCTTAACCCTTATCCTTAGACTGTGACCCCTAGTCCTGGACTCCCCCGCCATCGGGAACATCCTTCCTGCATCTAGTCTGTCCAGTCCTGTTAGAATTTTGTAGCTTTCTATGAGATCCCTTCTCACTGTTCTAAACTCGAGCGAATACAAGCCTAATCTCTCTTCATACGTCAGTCCTGCCATCCCAGGAATCAGTCTGGTGAACCTTCGCTGCACTCGCTCTATAGCAAGAACATCCTTCCTCAGATAAGGAGACTAAAACTGCACACAATACTCCAGATGTGGTCTCACCAAGGCCCTGTATAATTGCAGCAAGACATCCCTGCTCCTGTACTCGAATCCTCTTGCTAAGAAGGCTAGCATACCATTTGCCTTCTTAACTGCCTGCTACACCTGCATGCCTACTTTCAGCGACTGGTGCACAAGGACACCCAGGTCTTGCTGCACCTCCCCCTTTCCCAATCTATCGCTGTTAAGATAATAATCTGCCTTTCTGCTTTTGCCACCAAAGTGGATAACCTCACATTTATCCACATTATATTGCATCTGCCATGTATTTGCCCACTCACTCAACCTGTCCAAATCATACTGGAGCTTCTCTGCATCCTCCTCACAGCTCACACTCCCACCCAGCTTTGTGTCATCTGCAAACTTGGATATATTACATTTAATTCCCTCATCTATATCATTAATATATATTGTGAATAGCTGGGGTCCCAGCACTGATCCTGTGGTACCCCACTAGTCACTGCCCGCCACTTGAAAAATGACCCGTTTATTCCTACTCTTTGTTTCCTGTCTGCCAACCAGTTTTCTATCCATGTCAGTACCTTACCCCCAATCCCATGTGCTTTAATTTTGCACGCTAATCTCTTATGTGGGACCTTATCAAAAGCCTTCTGAAAGTCCAAATACACCACATCCACTGGTTCTCCCTTATCTATTCCACTAGTTACATCCTCAAAAAATTCCAGTAGATTAGTCAAGCATGATTTCCCTTTCGTAAATCCATGTTGACTTTGTCCGATCCTGTCATTGTTTTCCAAGCACTCTGCTATTACATCTTTTATAATGGACTCTAGCATTTCCCCACTACTGATGTCAGGCTAACCGGTCTATAATTCCCTGTTTTCTCTCTACCTCCTTTTTTAAATAGTGTGACATGTTCGCTGCCCTCCAATCCATTGGAACTGTTCCAGAGGCTATAGAATTTTGAAAAATGACCAGTAATGCATCTACTATTTCTAGAGCCACTGCCTTCAGTACTCAGGGATGTAGATTATCAGGCCCGAGGGATTTATCGGCCTTCAATCCCATCAATTTCCCTAACACCATTTCCCTACTAATACTGATTTCATACAGTTCCTCCTTCTGACTGGACACTGTGTTCCCCAACATTTCTGGGAGGTAATCTGTGTCCTCCTTTGTGAAGACATAACCAAAGTATGTATTTAATTGGTCTGCCATTTCTTTGTTCCCCATTATAAATACCCCCGTTTCTGACTGTAAGGGACCCACATTTGTCTTCACCAATCTTTCTCTCTTCACATATCTATAGAAGCTTTTACAGTCAGTTTTTATGTTCTCTGCAAATTTACTCTCATACTCTATTTTCCCCTTCTTAATCAATCCCTTTGTCCTCCTTTGCTGAATTCTAAACTGCTCCCAATCCTCAGGTTTGCTGCTTGTTCTGGCCATTTTATATTTCTCCTCCTTGGATCTATTACTCTCCCTAATTTCTTTTATAAGCCATGGTTGAGCCACTCTTATTTTTGCACCAGACAGAAATGGTGTGGTAATTCATCCATGCGCTCTTTAAATGCTAGCCATTGCCTAGCCACTGTCAACCCTTTAAGTAACGTTCCCCAATCTATCGTAGCCAACTCGCGCCTCATACCTTCATAGTTTCCTTTATTTAGATTCAGGACCCTAGTCTTGGAATCAACTCTCTCACTCTTCATCTGAATGAAGAATTCTATCATGTTATGGTCACTCTTCCCCAAGGGACCCCACACAACAGGATTGTTAACTAATCCTTTCTCATTACACAATACCCAGTCTAGAATGACCTATTCTCTAGTTGGTTCCTCAATGTATTAGTCCAAAAAACCATCACGTATGCACTCCAGGAATTCCTCCTCTATGTGTTATTGCTCATTTGGTTTGCCCAATCTATATGTTGATAAAAGTCACCCATAATTACAGTTGCACCCTTATTGCATGTGCCTCTAATTGTTTGTTTAATGCCATCCTCTACATCACCACTGCTGTTTGGGGGTCCATATACAACCCCCACCAACGTTTTGTGCCCTTTGGTGTTTCTTAGCTCCACCTATACAGATTTCACATCAGGATTCTCTGAGCTAATATCCTTCCTCACTATTGCATTGATTTCCTCCTTTACTAACAACGCTACTCCACCACCTTTCCCTTTTTGCCTGTCCTTCCTAAATATTGAATACCCTTGGATGTTCCGTTCCCATCCTTGGTCACCCTGCAGCCATGTCTCCGTAACCGCAACTATATCGTTTCCATTTACATCTATTTGCGCAGTTAATTCACCTACCTTATTGTGAATACTCCACACATTGAGACACAATGCCTTTAGGCTTGTCTTTTAAACATTCTTCGTCATCTTCGCATTATTTCGCACTATGGTCCTAATTGTTTCTTGCCCTTGATTTCTATGCCTTCCACTTTTGCCTTTTTGTTTCCTGTCTTTCGTTTCTATCCTTGTTTCCTCCTCCTCAGTCTCCCCGCTCAGGTTCTCATACCCCTGCCAGTCTAGTTTAAATCCTCCCAACAGTACTAGCAAACGCCCCTGCGAGGACATCGGTTCCAGTCCTGCCTGGGTGTAAACCGTCCCGCTTGAACAGGTCCCACCTTCCCTCAAACCGGTCCCGATGTCCCAGGAATCTAAATCCTTCCCTCCTGCACATTTCTCCAGCCATGCATTCATCTGGTATATTCTCCTGTTCCTATACTCACTAACGCGTGGCACAGGAAGTAATCCTGAGATTACTACCTTTGACGTCCTGCTCTTTAATTTAGCTCCTAACTTCTTAAATTCATTTTGCAGGACCTCATCTCTCTACCTATGTCGTTGGTACTAAAATGTACCACGACCACTGGCTGTTCAACCTCCCCCTTCAGAATGTCCTGCAGCCGCCCCGAGACATCCTTGACCCTAGCACCAGGGAGGCAACATACCATCCTAGAGTCTCGTTTGCAGCCACAGAAATGCCTGTCTGTTTCCCTTACAATTGAATTTCCTATCACTATGGCTCTCCCAGTCTTTTTCATCCCCTGCTGTGCAGCAGAGCCATCCATGGCGCCACAAACTTGGCTGTTGCTGATTTCCCCTGGGAGGCCATCCCCCCCATTAGTATTCAAAGTGATATATTTGTTTGAGATAGGGATGGCCACAGGGGACTCCTGCACTACCTGCCTGCGCCTACAACTCTGCCTGGTGGTCACCCATCCCTTTTCTGCCAGTGCAGCCATTACCTGCGGTGTGACCACCTCGCTAAATGTGCTATCCACGATGTCCTCAGCATCACGGATACTCCATAGTGAATCCACCCGCAGCTCCAGCTCTGTAATGCGGGGAGCCAGTAGCTGCAGATGGATACACTTCCTGCACACATGGTCGTCAGGGACGCTGGAAGCGTCCCTGAATTCCCACATAGCGCAGGAGGAGCAGATCACGGGTGCGAGCTCTCCTGCCATGACTTACCTTTAGATTATTTAGTTACTCCCTTTAAAAAATACTAATTATGCTAGGGGCCTTGTTCTACTCCAAACACCACCCAGTCCAATCTAAAGTCCTTAATAAATTACACTAATTTTAAAAAACACACTTTAGTAGTACTATCCTTATCATTTATATGGTAAGTTTAAAAAAATAACTTTCCCCTGATTTTTTAAAGCTATTTCCAGGCACTCACAGCTGTTACTCACCAACCAATCACCTTGCAGCTTTCCTGTGATGTCACTATTGACTTTTTTTGTCCATACTCTGGCGCGCCTGGATTGCTCTCCGCTCCGCTCCCAGAAGGTAAGTGACTGGGCTGCGATCCTTGGGCTCAATTATCCTCTTCTCTCACTCAGCGTTCTCCTCACAGGTCCGATCCTCTCCGCTCTGATAAGTGACTGGGCCTCGATCCTCGGGTTCAATTATCCTCTTCTCTCGCTCGGCGCTCTTCCCACAGGCCCACCCCTCTCCCGGAAGGTAAGTGACCTTTTTCTCAGGGCACAGTCTTTTAAAATTTTTTTGGCTGGTCACGCAGGTACAGTATTTATCACAGAGCGCTGTATCTTCCAGGCTACTACCCGACCGCACACCTGTGCAGATTAGAGGGAAAACTGGAGGCAAGTGATCAGGCCCTTACCCAGGCCACTTGGGCCGACATTCCCAGTGCAGTACTGAGGGAGTGCTGCACTGTCGGAGGTGCTGTCTTTCGGATGAGATATTAAACCGAGGCCCCCTCTTCCCTCTCAGATGGACGTAAAAGATCCCATGGCTCCTATTTCGAAGAGGAGCAAGGGCACTCTCTCCAGTGTCATGGCCAATATTTATCCCTCAACCAACATCACAAAAAAAAACCCAATTCAAGATCCTGTATCACTTCCAGAGCAAAAAATTCCTCTGAAGGGCAGAACTGTTGAAATGTAGGCAAGCACAGCAGCCAATTGGCATGCACCAATGTTCCACAAACAGCTAGTGGATGAAAGTCTAGTTTATCTGATTTTTACTGGTGCTGTGGGTTAAGGAAGTAAGTTTGGTTGGGATTCTGGCAGACTCCCTGCTCCCCATCGCATAGTTTATTTTTATTACTCTTTTCATCGCTGGCTAGGCCAGCATTTGTTGCTCATCCCCAACTGCTCTTGAGAAAGTGGCAGTGAGCCACCTTCTTGAATCGCTGCAGTCCGTGTGGTGTAAGTACACGCACAGTGCTGTTCGGAAGGGAATGCCAGGATATTCAGCGCTTCCTCGCCACTCATCATTCAGACCATTAACTCCTTCTCTGTGAGTAGGGAATCAGTTGATTCGCTTTCCTCCCTTCCCTTTGTTTCTCCACATTTCGCTAAAATGCCTGGTTGCGTTGAAGGGTCCAAATCTGAAAATGTTACCCTATTGTTTCTCTCTTTATACGCTGCACTGTAATCCAACATTTTCGGTTCTTCTACTATAAAAGTCTTTCTTATTTTTCTCTGCAGGCATGTGTGGGAGGGCAGGGCCTCAGAGCCTGGACGGTAGATCCCTTGATGACTCCCTTGTAGCTGGGCTGCTCCCAATCTCCTCTTATCATTTGGGTCCAGAACAGGAGCATTTTTACACTCTCCAGATATAATTGTTTCAGGATGTTGGCTGATTTTTTGTGGGTGGTCTTTGGTCCGTTTTATCTTCCCTCTCTAGCCCAGTTTTGTTCGCCTGTCAGTTTCATTTCTTTCCCCCTTCCTCTTTTTTTATAATTCTTCTATAAAGATGCTTTTCCATCTAATCTTCTCGTACCACTTTCAATCTGAGCACAAAACTGTGGGAATTGTCAGGAAACTGTCGGCTAATGCTTCTAATCGTTCTTGGGATGTGGGTGTTGTGGCAAGGTAGTCATTTATTGTCCATTCCTCGTGGCCCTGAAAAGGCGATGATACAACTGAGTGTCTTGCCTGGCCTACTTCAGAAGACAGTTAAGAGTCAACTATGTTGGTGTGTGTGACTGGAGTTACGTATAGGCCCAAACTGGATAACTTTGGCAGGTTTCCTTCCCTGAGCAACATTAGTGAACCAGTTGGATTATTATGACAATCCGAGAACTTCAAGGTCACTTTTCACTGACATCCCCTTTCTTTTCTAGGACTGAATTCAGCTCAGGTTATAGAACCATAGATTCATAGAATCTTACAGCACCAAAAGAGGCCATTCGGTCCATCGTGTCTGCGCTGGCTCTTTGAAAGAGCTATCCAATTAGTCCCACTCGCCTGCTCTTTCCCCATAGCCCTGCAAATTTCTCCTTTTCCAGTATTTATGCTATTCCTTTTTGAAAGTTATTATTGAATCTGCTTCCACCGCCCTTTCAGACAGTGCATTCCAGATCACAACAACTCACTGTGTAAAGAAAATTCTCATTTATCCTCTCTAGTATTTTTGCCAATTACCTTAAAATCTATGACTTCTGGTTACTGACCGTCCTGCCACTGGAAACAGTTTCACCCCATTTACTAAACCCTCCTTAATTTTGAACACCTCGATTAAATCTCCCCTTAACCTTCTCTGTTCTAAGGCGCACAGTGACAGGTTATCAGTGATAGGTCTCGATTGAAGACATTCATCTTTCATCTCTCTTTTTCACCTCATCCTATTGATAATGCTTTTACTTTCCACACCTGAGCTCTAGACAAGCAACAGCCCAAGCCCCTGGACAAGAAAGACTGAGAACAGTCTACCAGACAGTCCATAAAACTGCATCTGAAACAATTCATCAGTCGTGGAAAATGGGCGGGGAGGAAGAAGGGGGAATGGACTCTGTTATTCACAGGATCAATCACCTCAGCACTAGGTTCATGTCACATGGTGTACTCAATGACACACACTCTTTAATTTTGTCCCTCCAAAGTTTTATCTCCTGTCACCCATGCCTTTGTTAACTCCAGAATCCAATTGTTCAAATGTTCTCCAGGCCAGCCTACTCCCACCACCTTCCCCACCCCCACTTGCACAAACGCAAGATCACCCTAACTCGCATCAAGTTCCATTTACCCATCACCCATTGTGCTCACTGACCTTTATTGGCTCCTAGTGCTGTAACTCCTTAATTTTAAAATTATCATACTTGTTTTCAATCCCTCCGTGGTCTTGTCCCTCCCTATCTCTGTAATCTCCTCCAGCCCCACAACCCTCCACGATATCTGCACTCCTCCAATTCTGGTCTCTTGCACATCCCAGATTTTAATCACTCCACCATTGGTGCCTTCAGCTGCCTGGACCATAAACTCCGGAATTTCCTTCCTAAATCTCTCTGACTCTCTACCTCATGTTCCTCCTTTAAGTCACTCCTTAAAACCTATCCTTTTGGCCGAGCTTTTGGTCAGCAGTCCGAATACCTCCTTAACACAGCTCGGAATCAAATTCTGTTTGATAACAGTCCTGCAAAGCATCTTGGGATGTTTTACTATGTTAAAGCTGCTATATAAATGCAAGTTGTTGTTATGCTTCTCCCTGGCTGTGCACTAAGTACAGATGAAAGGACCATCACTCTCAGGCTTTGGTCAATACTCATCTAATTGAGGGGTTCAGGTGATCAATTGCAGAGGACGAGGCCACTCAGCTCTCCTAGTACGTTCCACCATTCAATTAGATCATGACTGATCTATACCTCACCTCCATTTACAGCATTTGCTCCGTATCCCTTGAAATCCCTTACCCAAAAATAAATTATCAATCTTAGTTCTGAAAGCTCGAATTAACTCCCAGCATCAACAACGTTTTCAGGGAGAGAGTTCCAGGTTTCTAATACCCTTTGTGTGAAAAAGTGCCTCCTGATTTCACAGTTGAATGCCCGACTCTAGTTTTAAGGTTATGTGCTCCCCCCACCAGAGGAAACAGTTCCTCTCTATTGACCCGAATAAATTCCTTTGTCAGTTTAAACATCTCAACACTCTAACCACAAGGAAATACAAACCAAGTCAATGCAACCTGGCCTCATGAGTTTACCCCTAAATCCTTGGTATCATTCTGGTGAATCTGCACTGGACCCGCTACTAATGCAACTCCTCAGATACTGATGTAGCCCATGTCCCATATGCAGCCAAACATGGACAACATTTGCAGGCAATGACTGTCTCCAACAAGAGAGAATCTAACCATCCCCTCTGGACATTTAATATTATTACCATCGCTGAATGCCCCACTATCAACATCCTGGGGGTTACCATTAACCAGAAACTTAACTGGACCAGCCACATAAACTCTGTGGCGACAAGAGTAGGTCAGAGGCTAATAATAAATCACCTCCTGACTCCCCAAAACCTGTCCACAATCTACAAGGCACAAGTCAGGAGTGTGATGGAATACTCTCCACTTGCCTGGATGGGTGCAGCTCCAACAACACTCAACAACATCCAGGAAAATGCAGCCTGCTAGATAGGCACCCGATTCACCGCCTTAAACATTCACTCCCTCCACCACCGATGCACAGTGGCAGCAGTGTGTACCATCTACAAGATGCACTGCAGCAACTCATCAAGTCTCCTTCGACAGCACCTTCCAAACCCACGACCTCTACCACCTAGAAGGACAAGGGCAGCAGATGCATGGGAACACAACCACCTGCAAGTTCCCCTCCAAGCCACACACCATCCTGACTTGGAACTATATCGCCGTTCCTTCACTGTCACTGGGTCAAAATCCTGGAACTCCCTTCCTAACAGCACTGTGGATGTACCTGCACCAGATAGACTGCAGCGGTTCAAGAAGGCGGCTCACCACCACCTTCTCAAGGGTGATTAGAGATGTGCAACAAATGCTGGCCTAGCCAGCGATGCCCACATCCCATGGAGGAATTACAAAAAATACCTTCCCTGAGACGTGGTGCCCAATACTGAACACTCCAGACAAAGTCTGACCAAGGCTCTGTACAATTGAAGCATCACTTCCTCACTTTCATATTCCATTCCCTAGAGATAACGACCAACATTCCATTAGCCTTTTTGATTATGTTTTGTACCCTGTGCACTAGCTTTTTAGTACTTTGTGTTCATGGAAACCCAAATCCCTTTGCTCCTCCACAACTCCTAGTCTCTCTCCATTAGGAAAATATTCCGAATATGTCTTGCAGAAATGCAAGGTGAATGACCTCACACTTCCCAACATTAACTCCATCTGCCGTGGTTTTGCCCACTCGCTCAGTCTGTCTCTGTCCCTTTGTGATTTCTGCTCTCAGCTATACAACTTACTGTGTCTTCCTAAGAGGCCTGACTCCCCAGAGACTGTCGATGCACTCAGTCGATTGTGGTCAAATGCTGTAATTGTGGATAAAAGCTCTTTAAAAACATACGGCAAACTACATATTATAGATTTAATGTGGGTTTCCACTCCCCCCTTTCATCATCACCAGTGTAAACCTCAGCCAGCATCAACCCGGCTTTCCAGAAGCTTCTCCCTAACACATGTGGTCTCGCTACCTCCCCAGCCTCAAAACCCAGCTCTCTGGCCTAATTGACCCCTAAAATCTCTTCCTAACTCCCCGTTCGCCCCGAAAATTTTTTGTGACATTAAAATAACAATAGGAGTTATCTAAAATGTCAGCTGCTGTCACCCTGTGAAGGAATGAGCAAGAGGACTCCAACCATTCCCCCTGAAGCACAGCTTAGTAACTTGCCTCCAATCCCTTTCCTAGGATTGTACAATGCCAACGTTCACAGGCCTCAGAGCTCTGAACCTCATTCCACAGAGAAAGTCGATGCATTCAATGGGCTGGCTTTTTTGCAGTTGGGAGGGGGAGGGGTCTCGACACCAGGCCAAGAAGGTGAGGGGAACCCCGCCTCGGCCATTTGGGGGACCCTCAGCTGCATTTCACAGTGCTCAGACAGTTAACTGCCTGGCACTGGGGTCCCACTGCTGGGACTGCTGGAAGCCTGGGAACAGGAGCAGCACTGGAGCCTCGGGGGGGGGGGGGGGGGGGGTGCTTGCTGAGGCCAGTCAGGCAGGGGTCGGGGGAGGGGGGGGGGGTGGAGGTTGCAGTGGACTGTTGGCGCGGGGATGGGTGTTGGCATAGGGGTTGCCTTTGCCACCAGGGGCCCTCTGTAGGACATAGATTTGTCAAGCAGGAGGGTCCCCCACCATCCCGCAGGGAGGCTGCCTGGTTTTACTGGTGGCCACTCCACATGGCGGGGCTCCCACCAGCTGCTGGTTAATGCCAACGGCGGTTGGGAGAGTTCTTAAGTGGCCATAAATCGGCCTGAGGACCTCAATTGGCCTCAGGATGGGAAGGCCGTCCTTGACCTTCCCCGCCCCGGACTTAATCGGTGGGGGCCAGAGATGGGGAGGGGGGCAGCTGGGAAGGCGATGGGCACTCTGCCCCCTTCCCTCCAAGCCGATTCTTCGGCTCCTCTGCCTCCTAGCCCACTCCTGAGGGGGGAATTAAATCCATCACGTTTACTAGCTTGCAGCAAACTGTGTTAATTGTGGGAAATATCTCTTTAAGAACATACGGCAAATAGTTGAATGTATTCCGATACTTTAAAAAAAAAAATGACCTGCCACTTTTCTACAGCTTTTGGAAAAGATGTTAAAACGAGGTCCCTGTCTGCCCTCTCAATAGAAAGTAAAAGATCCCATGGTCACTACTTCACAGAGCAGTGGAGAGTTCTCCCCAGCATCCTGGGCCAATATTTATCCTTCACTGGCACTGCCAATGAACAGGTCATCTGGTCATGATCTCATTGCTGTTTGTGGAATTTTGCAGTATGCAAATTGGCTGCTCCACTTCTTTTTATTACAACAGTGACTACACTTCAAAAGGACTTCATTGGCTGTCAAGTGCTTTGGGATTTCCTGGGATTGTGAAAAGTACAATACAAATGCAAGTTTTTTCTTTCTATGTGTGTGTGTTCCGCGTGTATGACAGCACTGTGGGAGCACCTTCACTGCACAGACAGCAGCAGCTCACCACCACCTTCCTAATGGCAATTAATGTCGGTTTTGCCGGCAACGCCCATATGCCAAGACTGAATATAAAAAATATATTTAAATATGTATGTGTTGCCACGTCAAATGTGAAACTGGGATTTTTTTTTACTCTGGTCTGGCAGTGGTACAGACCAGACAGACAGAAGAAAGCTAACTCACAAAAAGACATATACACACACACACACACACACACTCACTCATGAGCTTATGAAAATTCATGACAGTCACTGCCACATGGGTCCTGCTTAAACTACATTCAAGCACCATCTGTACAGGCTGCATAATTAAAGGATTAGGAGGCCCAAACAAGCCTGGGAGCAGCCTACAGCTTCAAATCACAAGGGGTTAAACCCCTGTCCACCTCAATCCAGGGTGATGCGGCTTGGAAAGGGATAATCAATGGAAGCAAAGTTCCCCCTAACCCCTACTCCCTCATTCACCTCCCCTCTCCCTTCCCCCCCCCAACCCACACTCTCACTCATTAGGCGACAATTCCCAGCACTGCTATTCACTCAGTTGGTCAGAGGAGGGGGAGGGGAATAAGGGCAGGGCTTACCGTATCGCGTTGCCCACTGGCACTGCTTGGCTGATTGCACTTGGCATGACATGAATCACATCATAAAGAGGCACAGAGAGGCAATTGAGGGAATACTCCAAGCTCAGGAACAAAAAGACCTGCATCACTCTCTCCCTCTAAGAATAAACCCTAAACACACCCGGCATCTCTCATCCCAACACATTAAAATAAACAGCCTAAGGCAATCGGCTGCTTGAGCATGAATTCTGCTCCTTTTAATTTGTGCGCTCATTAACATTTTTAAAGGGAATCCATGAAGATTTAATATCCTCGATAAACTCTGGGAGCTGAAGAGGGGAATAGATGTAATTTTCCTCAAGCTACTGAATAATAGAATCTTACAGAACAGGAGGAGGTCATTTGTCTGATCATGCCTTTGCTATCTCTCTGAAAGAGCTACCCTCCCACTCTTTCCCCATCGCCATAGTCCAATTCCTTTTTGAATATTACCTTTGACAGTGTCAGCTGTGGCTTAGTTTGTAGCACTCTCACCTCGACATCAGCAGGTTATGGGTTCAAATTCCACTCCAGAAACTACACACAAAAATCAAGGTGGACACGCCACTGTTGCAGTCGGAGGTGCCGTCGTGCAGATTAGATGTTAAACCAAGGAAGGCCCTGTTTACCCTATCAGTGGATGTAGGAGAGCCCATGGCAATATTTTGAAGAGGAGTAAAGCAGTTTTCCCTGTCATCCTGGTCAACAGTTATCCCTCAATCAACATAAAAAATAAACAGATTATCTGTCATAATCACATTGCTGCTTGTGGAGCTTGCTGTGTGCAAACTGGCTGTTGCGTTTCCTATATTACGGAAGCAATTCATTGTTGTAAAGTGCTTTGGGAAGTCTGGTGGTCATGAAAGACACTATATAATTGCTAGTCTTTCTTTCTGTCGTGTTTGTGTTGAACTGGCTGAGCTACTGTATTGTGACAGCTCTGCATTTATGTTTAGTTTAGTTTTAGAGATACAGCACTGAAACAGGCCCTTCGGCCCACCGAGTCTGTGCCGACCATCAACCACCCATTTATGCTAATCCTACACTAATCCCATATTCCTACCACATCCCCACCTGTTCCTATATATTTCCCTACCACCTACCTATACTAGGGGCAATTGCTAATGGCCAATTTACCTATCAACCTGCAAGTCTTTGGCATGTGGGAGGAAACCGGAGCACCCGGAGGAAACCCACGCAGACACAGGGAGAACTTGCAAACTCCACACAGGCAGTACCCGGAATTGAACCCGGGTCGCTGGAGCTGTGAGGCTGCGGTGCTAACCACTGCGCCACTGTGCCGCCCTATATATTTATATACTCCCTCTCGGCAGGGGAGGTGTAAATAAGAGATTCCACAATGGCCATCTACAGTCAGACTCATACTAGATTTGCTCAGTGAATACACAACAGAAAGATGACGACGAGATGGGATTAAAATCAATTTTGTTTACATTCATTCGAGAGATTACAGTCTGAAGAACATTGTGATACTTTCTGGAACACCCAAAGTCGATTTTGAGGCAGTTTGGGTGATTTGAAAGATTGAAAAAATGGCACTGAAGACACATTTTGGGACAATGGGAGAATTCGACCCTAACAAAGAGGACTGGTGTAATTACGAACGAAGGTTACACATTTGGCTAATAAAATGGAGGATGAGGATAAAGTGAATGCTTTCCTCAGCATGATGGGGTCAGATGCTTTTGAGGTTGTGTTTAACCGATGTTGTCTGCGAGACCCCAGGACTTTGGACTATTCTGAAGTTAATGAGATTCTGGATTCATGGTCGGCTAAGAGTGAACTTGCACTGAGAGTTACATTCTATGGAAGGAAGCAGTTGCCAAGAGAGTCCATTGCTGATGATATTCCCCAATTAAAGAAACTCTCTCGTCGCTGGTTATGGCAAGAGCTTAGAAGTCAACCTTAGAGGCATGTTCGTTGCAGGTGTAAAGAACAGTAAAATCCAGGCCAAGCTTTTGAGTAAAGGCAATAAGCTGACATGGAAGGAGGTCTGCGACGAGGCCACAGCCATGGAATGGCAGAAAGAGATAGAGGCAGATTGCAAGGAAGTTCTTTTCATGAGCTGGCAAGGGAGGTCCACCGGATTTCAATGGAAACCAGCAGTCAGGTTCACAGTCTCAGAGTCAGAAATTTAGGTGCTACCATTGCCATGGTAGCCAACAACTATCTAAATGCCCCTATTTCCAGTCAAAGTGGGAAAGTCTGTCAACTGCAGACGGTATGCAGGAGTAGAGGAAACAGTAATGTTCCAGTCACGATAAAGCTCCAGGTCGCAGCAATGAACCAGGTCGAGGTCATGGTAGACCTAAAGCTAGTTCAGGAGCCTGGAATTCCTCGAATGTGCACATGACAGATAAGGAACCAGAAGTCGATATTATCGAGCAGGAAGATCAAGAGTCGTACTCAGTCAGAGAGCAAGAAAAACAGCACATGGAAGATGAGAGAAAAAGGGCAGAAGGTATAATTCCAGTGCCCACAGTAAAAATGAACGTCAGAGACTCACAACATACTTTCATCATTGATACAGCTGCAGCAGTGTCTGTTATCTCGGAAGGTGTGTACAAGGAGTCCCTAAGTCACATTCCCTTACAAAAAAACTGGGTGAAACTGACTAGTTATTCCAATAACAGTATTCCAGTGTGGAAAGAGAAGCAGAGTTAACGTTTAGGGTCAGTGACCTCACTGACCTGAAATGTTAACTCTGCTTCTCTTTCCACAGATGCTGCCAAACCTGCTGAGTGGTTCCAGCATTTCTTGTTTTTATTTCAGATTTCCAGCATCTGCAGTATTTTGCTTTTATAACAGTATTCCAGTGTTAGGTGAAGTTAGTGTTAGAGTAAAATATAATAATGCCATCGGTAGTAGTAGGAGGGATCAAAGCCTCCCTGATGGGAGGAAATTGGCTTAAGAAAATACAGTTAGACTGTGCCGAGTTAGTTACAGTAGGGACCAGTTAGATTTTGTCTGACATTGAGGTAGTGCTTATTCAGCACAAATGGTCTTCCAACAGGGAGGACCAAATGATAAAATTAGGCATCAAAAGGCTGAAGTCAAGAAAATGTACAATGTACAGCCAGAATTTTGCAAGGTTAGGCCAGTGCCTTATGCACAGTTAGAAGCAATAAGTAAAGAGCTGGATAGATTAGAAAGAACAGGGACAATTAAGAAGGTGAAGAGCAGTGAATGGTCTGCTCCCATTGTGCTAGTTTAAAAAGTAAAAAGGTCCATTTGGATTTATGGAGATTATAAACAAATGGTAAATAAGGTGATTGAAAATGATACTTACCCACTACCTACTAGTGATGATTTGTTTTCGAATTTCACAAATGGGAAGGTGTTCAGTAAGATAGATCTGTCAAATGCATATTTGCAATTAGAATTAACTGAGAAGAGCAAGGAATTGCTTACCATTCATACACACAAAGGGCTGTACCAGTATGAAACGGAACCATAAGAGAAAAGCAAGTCAGAGTGAAGATGAGTCATGATACCCAAGGCATGAAACTTAGAGAGTTCAGTGCTGGTCAGAAGGTCCTGGTGAAAAACCACCAAGGTGATATGGAGAAGTATGTGTTTGGAGTTGTTGTAAAAAGTCTAGATGCATTCATATATCTGGTGAGGATTGCAGATCCTCCATCAGTGTCATGTAGATCATTTGCTGGAAAGAGGCAATCTGACAAAGGGAGAGTATGAGAAACCCCCGAGAGCACAAATTCCTACAGTTCCAGAATGAAAGTGAAAGTCAGAAAGAAACTGAAAGTTTGCAGGTAACACAGAATCCATCAGTCGAGCAAAGTGAGTCAGGGTCCTTGATTAAGACTAATCAATCAATTTCACAGTCCTGACCATTTAGTGGAGTAGGTCATCAAAATCAAAGTGCAGGGTCGACAGTCTGAGATGTTGGGAGAGCAGAGTCAAGCTAATGGAAATGGAAGAGGATACCCAGACAGAAAGAGAAAAAAGCCAGATGGGTTAATTAAACGTTATGTAAGAAGAAGAAGAAATAAGTTGCTCTTTTCATTACTTTTTGTCAAATAATGGTATTTTCATGAAAGGCATACAGGTGTTAAGGAAAAGCAATTTTTTTTTGTTACATGCAAATTACTCTGGAAATTTTGGTGTTCTCATGTTTTGGGAAATTATGTTCATGTACCATTTTACAATTTACTGTATAAGTTGTTTTTTTAAAGTGGGGAAGGAGTGTAGTGTATTGTATTAAACTGGCTGAGTTAGTGTATTGTGATAGTTAAGCATTTGTATACTGCCTCTCTGCTGCATTCTCTGTTGGGGAGGTGTAAATAAAAAGTTCCTACAGTAAAGACTCATATTAGATTTACTCAGTGAATACAAAACACTTGCTTTGACAATTGAATAATGCTTCCCCCACCCTTTCAGGCACTGCATTCCAGGTCTTAATCCTGTAAAAACATTTCACTTCATCTCTCACTCTGGATTGTATGTCAATCACCTTAAATCCATGACCTCTGGTTACTGATCCGTTTGCCTGTGGAAGCAGTTTCTCCTTAGTTACTCCATCAAAACCCTTCATTATTTTGAACACCTCTCTCAAATCTCCCCTTCACCTTTTCTGCTCCAAGAAGAATATGCACTGCTTGAAAGGGCGGTGGAATTAGATTCGATAGTACGTTTGAAAGGGAATTGAATAAATACTTAAATGGGAGAAATTTGCAGAGCGAGGGGAATGAAATTAATTGGATAGCGCTTTTAAAGAACCATCATAGACCCAATAGGCTCAATAGCTTCCTTACGTGCAGTATGATTCTGAAGACAGCACTCCTTTGATAATTGTGAGGCAGTATGCCCGCACTCATAGGCCAGGATTTTATCTGGGCGATGGGGGTCTCGGCCACAGGCAAAAGTGCCAGCGAGAGCCCTGCATCACCTCCTCTGGGTAAGGCTGGCTGGATCAAGTGTCAATTATGCTCTTAAGTGGACAGCGGCGGGCCTTCCCCAGGATCAAGGACCCCGGCGGCAGAAGTTCCACCTGATGAGAACTTAATTTGGGTGGTGGTGGGGTCCCCCACCGTCCACCATCCAGCCCGACGTGGGGGGAAAGCATAATGTAACCCCGTGACCAAGCTAATTGTCACAAGTGAGAAGCTTCTGATCGGCACTCCATAAGCAGACTGAAAGTACACTGAGTTGCAAGGCCATCTCCCTGTGGGTTGTGGAGCACCCTGCCCCTCTCCAATCCCTCAAGCTCTGATCAGAGATGACTGCCTTCTCTAACAGTGTTCTCAGCCTGCTGCCTTCACGCTCCTTGTTGGTTCAGTGACTGTTGTCATTAACGACAGTAGATGCTTCCAGGTCTGCATGTTCTGCTTGAGCATGCAGTGTCTGTGAAAGGACCGGGGGGGGGGGGGGTGGGGGGGTGGGGGGGTGACGGGGAAGATGTTGTGTGATTTTACAGGCTGCACAGAGAATAAACCCCACCTGAACTCACTCTCTCTCTATTCCTGGTATTCCTCCAATCTCGAGCAAAAGCAGAAATTGCCTGCGAGCTTGACACGAGTTCACCAAGGGGGAAGGAAAGTCAGGCAGAGTTACCAGGGACAGCGGTTTGTGTCAGAATATGGAGGTGTGAGTGGGAAGGTGACGACACAAATTCACCAGATTCACCGGGGCTAAAATGGTTAACTTATGAGGGCAGGTTGCACAGACCATGCTTATATTCTCTTCAGTTTAGAAGGGCAGATCCCTCCATGGCTTCACCCCTCCCTTTCTCTGTAACCTTCTCTAGCACAACAACCGTCTGAGGTCTCTGCACTCCTCTAATTCTGGCCTCCTGTCCATTGTCAGTTTTCATCACTTCCCCCATTGGTGGCCGTGCCCTCAGCTGTCTGGGCCCGAAGCTCTGGAATTCCCTCCCTAAATCTCTCCTCCTCTCTTTCCTCAGGACGTACCTCTTTGACCGAGCTTTTGATCACCTGTCCTAAGACCTCATGTGACATGGGGTCAAATTTTGTCTGACACCACTGCTGTGACGCATTTTGCGAAGTTTTGTTATATTAAAGGTGCTATATAAATGCAAATTGTTGTTGCTGAGATGTTTAAGGTGATTAAAGGATCTGGTACGGTTGAATGGCTCCTGTTCCTGTGACTTCTTTCTCCAGTGGCTACTGCATTTCCTGAATTACAACAGTGATACACTTCATAAAGTTTTATTGTCTCTAATTTGTTTCGGGACATCCCGAGACTGGGAAAGGGCTAAAGAAATGAAAGCTGCTGCACCAAGGGCCGACCACAGTCACATGCTTGGAGACAAACTTTACAATACTGGCAACGGAGACGAGATATTTTGGGTAGTATGGTCAGTCGACCCCTGCTCTGTTCCCAAACAGTGGCAAGCAACCACCTCCTTCTTGAAATGATGCCTCAGCCAAGGTGCATAGGGGGTTACATAGAGTTACCTCAAGTCTACGACACAGAGCTCTGGCCCAACTGCTCCATGCTGGTGTTTATGCTCTGCATGAGCCTCCTCCCACCCTCATCTCACTCTATCTGCATGTCCTTCTATTCCTTTCTCC